>NC_143149.1:11230530-11533560 GCF_059928025.1 Delphinapterus leucas
GTGGCTCCTGCCTGAGAGGGTCTGGCCCACGGCCAGGGCTGCCCACCTGCCCGTGAGCTGGGGGAGGCTGCAGGGGAGCCCTGGGCTCTCGGCAACTGGGTAAGAACAGGACGAGGGATTCCCCCCAACACCGGCTTCCTGCCTGAACTTTTCTGTCACCAAGTCCTCAGGGTTGAGCCCTCATGTCCTGTCTGTCCCCTCCCACAGGATGATGAGCTCCCACCCCCGTACCCCCCGCCAGCCCTTCAGGCACAGCCCAGGGGCCTGGGCATCACAGTCTCGAGGGTCCACGCTGATGCCTTGTCCCCTGCAGAGATCCGGAGCCTGCCTTGCTATGAGTGTGGCCCCATCAGCATGGATGCCTTGTCTCAGGACCCTGAGGACCCGGTGCTGGGCCTTCGCTGTGAGGTTTGCGGGGTGGGGCCACACCTTTGGGGCCACAGGGCAGGGTGGCATCCACATTAACAACCGCTCCTACCACACCGGCGTCACCCTGTCCTGCTGGCCCGGCACCCGACCTCTCCCTCCAGCACCGCCCAGACAGTGCCTTTCTGCAACGTACCCCATCTAAGGCTGATTTTCCCACCTCCTGCACTTGGATGCTGGCTCTGCCCCAACAGAGAACAGTCTCCTCTGCCCCTGCTATGACCCCAGTGCCTGGACCACACCAGGCGGTGGTGAGTGGGTGTTTGATGAGTGAATAACGAAGCTACTTCTAAGGGGACAGTAGTCGGACATGACAGGACACCCACCCCCTGGAGGCCCTTGTCCCCCTGCACCAAGCACACAGCACCACCTTACGTTCCTTCTTTCCTCTGCAGGGATCCTGTTTTCCCAGATACACAGAGGTTGCATCACAGCCCCATGAAGGTCAGGACACCCAATATGTGTGACTCAGGGCTGAAACGTTCCACTCAAAGTCCCAAATCAGAGTGAATAACGTCCCTCGACGGGTGGAAGCATGCAACCGGGTCACGAACAGCGTGAGTGCTGCCAACCCGCGGGCCCCAGGCTCGCTGGGACGACCGTCCAGGCTGAGGAGGCACTCGGACACAGGACTCCGCAGGCGGCAGCCTCACATCAGTGTGGTCGGCGGATGGACAGGCGACCCGCGCAGTGAACACAAGGGGCAAAGCCTCCTCCGAGGGGCCTGGGTGCTGGGCAGGAGGTGCCGGGTGACAGGAAGGGCCTGGGGGACGACAGCGGGGAGTGGAGACTCAGGTTCTTCCTGGACGCGGCCGGGGATGGGGCAGGACAGGACTGGACGTTCGTGTCCCCGACAAAGCCCGTGGCAGGCAGGACCTCGAGACGGGGCGAAAGTGGCCTCCGACCTGCAGGTCAGGGGTCAGCACGCTGCAGCCACCACCCGCTTTCACGAATCAAGCCCCCTGGAGCACAGCAGGTCCCCGGAGGACACACCGCCCCCGGCGCCGTGAGCGCGACATGGGCAGAGCAGGTGGTTGGGACAGACGGGCCAGGGCAGGCGAGACCCAGGCCCCTTCTCCAAAATTACTAAGAATGTTCGCTGGGCCCGTGGTCCCGCGTCCTGTGTGACAAACCCTAACACGCTGAGCGGACCCTCTGCAGCAAAGGCGGGCAGACATCTGGCGGGGACGGAGCCACAGCGGCCAAGCAGAATGCCTGGGGACCCCGTCCTGAGAGTGGGGGCGGAGGGGGGAAGGGTTCGGACTATAAAGTGGGGCCGCCGCCAGCCCCAGGGCTCGACGCTGCCACGGCGAGGGCGGTGCTCCAGAGGAGGGGTCTCCCTCGGGGAGGGCGGGGCTGGCGCTGAGGCCCGTCCCCTCCAGGCACCTGCCCCAAAGCGGCTGCTCGGCTCGCCCTCCGCGGCCACCAGGTGGCGCTGCCGCCCAGCCCTCCGGGAGGGACCGGCTGCCGGCGGCAGCGACGCAGCATCAGCACCACGGTCGCTGGGAAGAGGCACCGGGAGCCCCTGGGGTTCAGCTTCCTCCCAAGTCTAAGACGGGCCAGGACGGAGTCGGCCGCGTCCTGAGATGCTCGTTAGGCCGCGGGGAGGGCAGGCAGCCGCTTGTTCCGCTTTTGGCTTTTACTTATTTGGGATTTACCAGGCTCCCAGTGTCACTGAAAGGCTGAGGGAGGCTGATGGTGGAAAAGGACGCCGAGACATCACAGCCCCTCCTGGAGACACGGGCAGACGTGGCGGAACATCACTCGTGTCTACAAACCCGCGAGCCAGCTTCAGGGAGTCAGCACGCACCCCACCTTGGCTACCTGAGCTCGCGCTTCTGGAGGCGTCACCATCTCCCGGCTTCTCTCCTGGGCAGGGACAGCCTCTCGGTCAGTAGCTCTCGGTCGGGGGGGATCCCCTCGGCGCCCCCCAGCAGGGTCACGTGTCTCCAGACATCTCTGACTGAAGGGCCTGGTGGGTGGGGTTGCTGAACCCCCCGCAGGGCACAGGACGGCCCAGAGCAGAAAGGGACCCGGTCCCAAACATCCAAAGTGCTGAGGCTCAGAAACCTCTGTGCAGAATCACCAATTCCCAGCAATTCCTCGGTTTTGAGGGTTAACTAACAAGAGTTAACTATTCAGGAAATTGCTCGCAACCCGGCAAATTTCCAACACATCACAGTTATTATTGGCTATATGGTACCTATAATTCTGTCTGTATCTCTCTCTGGGTCTGATCAAGGTGGCACAGAAGAAGATGGGTCTGGAACCCACAGAGTTAGCACAGAATTTCTCCAAGCCCCTCACGAGCCTGGTTCTACTGACCCTGAGGACGGTAACACAGCCCACGAGGTTGCAGCCCTGTCACCACTCATCCTTCTCGTGCGACGACTCTGAAACCCACTTAACCTAGAAATAAAAGCAGAAGGAAGCCCTGTCTAGCCATTTATTGTCTTACATGCTGTGTGAGAGCTAAAAAACCAGCATTATTCACAGAGAGGCATTAAATGATTCAGGCAAAGCCCAGCAGAAGTTTCAGGGAACGAGACACAGTATCGATTTGGCCACAGCAAATGGTCACAGGCCCACCGGAGGGCGTGGCACAGGCACTGCCCAGGGACACGGTCACGGCCACGCTCACCGCGAGAGCCCCCCCTCCCCCATGGGCCCAGGCCATGCGCGGCGGCAGCGGACGCGGCTGCCTGGGTCTGGGGGCAGCTGTCCTGTCTCCACGTTCCCAGGGCCACGCGGGCTTCCCGGGAGCCTTCAGAGCAGCCACACCAGCACGTGGCGGGGCGACGCTGAACGGGAGGGGCTCTGCTGGGGGTAATTCATGCCAATTTCAGGACGGAAGAGATAAGCATCCAGGGATTACAGAGCAGTGCGGGGCGCAGTCACTATCTGATCCCCACAGACCAGACTCACTTCCTCCGGTCACCCTTGTTGTCCTCGACTGAAACATGGAATTTCCACAGACACACATTACAGACGGGGCATCATGAGTGTAAGCGACTGTTGTGCAATACCTTGGGGGGGGGGGGAGCAGAGCCAGAGAGGACACACCTGGAGAAAACCAGAAGCTGCCGGCTGTCAGCTTCCCAGCAAAGACGCTGCTCCAGAAATGTCCCTCGACCCACCACTCCTTAAACGCGCAGCCCACAAGGTTCTGCCCGGTAGCTTTTCTGGGAAGAAGAATCTTGCACAGAAACGAATGCACCTGACTGTTGCCATTTTCAGCTCCTCTGGGGCTGGGGCAGAAGAAAGGCAGAGGAAGGAGGTGACAGCGCCAAGCATTCGGGGCCTCCCTTCCTCCTGAGTTCAACATTGAAAACTCACAAAATGTAAACTTAACAACAGACACTGAAGTGCTACATGTTATTCAAGGTCAAAATGTCAGTTTCAAGGACATTCTAGAAACTCACTCTCTTTCTCGAAGGCCAATGACCAGAAGACCTGCTTCAGACCCCGAGGGGGGAGTGGGTGCAGCCTGTGAGGGCAGGGGCAGCAGAGCCGATGCCTCGGCTTTGAAATAGGCTTCACACTGTTCGGAAATCAGTCAGATAAAGGAAAACTGGCAGCCGGAAGTCATGCCGTGAGGGCGCCTTTTGTGCGCTGAATCCTAAATCTCCCTAATGTAAGTTTCTATCAACAGCACCCCAAGGAAAGTGTACAAAATGAGAAATGGGGGGGGGGGTGAGGCCAACTGGCCCGAGGCAGGGGAACGCAATCAGACTCACAGGTTGCATCAGACCGAAACTTTCCGGACCACCCAGTTCCAGAAACTGACCTGGAGACTTTCCGGACCACCCAGTTCCAGGAACTGACCTGGGGACTTTCCACCCGGCCCAGCCTTCCCTTCTTTCGAGGGGCGGGACTAACGGTCCCAAGACTGAAGCGACCAGCACCAGATATTGCCACGATACCCAAAAAGACCACCAAATAAAGAATACCCTGCGCCCTCCCGGATTCGCCACACCCCCTTCCCTTCTTCCCCTATAAATTCTGCCCAAACCCCGCCCGGCCGCGACTTCTCTGGCCCCTTTCTCTCGGACCAGTGAACCTCGCCCGGGAGCGTTCCCAAATAAAGCTTGTTTAAGCTCTCCTCCGTTTTTGGTGCCGTTCCTTACAGGGGGGATGTAGAGAAAGAACACTGCCCTGGACTTCGTCACACCACGTATATGGAATGTGAGGTAAATACCCAGAAAGCAGACCAGCAGCAAAATGTTTTCTCATCCGCGGTCACACGTATTACCTTCCTGATTAGGTCAATGCCAAACGCAATCCATGCCCAAACAAATCACAGAGCTGTAAAGGAAGAGCTGTGTGTGTTTATATTTGCAACCTCAAGATGAGTCATCTGCAGGGAGATTTCGGTGTTTTCACCACAGAGAAAACAGAGCCCAAGGTTGACTTCCTGGAATTTAAGTGAGAAATTTAAACACGTTTAGAGAAGTTCATGTATTTCCACTAACTTCTGGCCATTTTAATTCTAATCAATGAATAACTTTTCACTACATAATGTCCTAACTCAGAATGTATTACTAGGTCTACCATGTAACCTTATGTTAGGGGCCCTCCTTGTACATGGGGTGAAGAGCCCAGTTGGCAAGCACACCCTCTACAGCTGCCCCGTCCAGGACAGGGGCCACTGCCACACAGGGGCTGTGCACTCTGGAATCTGTCTGGTCCTAACTCAGACATCCCATGAGTGAAAATGCACATTGGATTTCAAAGTGTATCATTGGATTGGCTTTTTTCAAATACACACAAAAAAACTCCACAATGGCAAATGTCTCCTTAAACATTTTTCTCTTGATTACACACTGTGCAGAGAAGAGAGGATACAGCAGGCCCAAGGCTGCTATCTTCAGAAAGGCCTGCCTGCAAAGCTGACCTTTGTGGGTGTCTGACAACTTGACTGGTTAACAGTTCCCACCCTATAAACTGATGTAAACATCCCCTAAATGATAAGAATGGCTCATTGTGCCTGAGCCCTTAGCATAAACAATGTGGGATGTGCAGAACACCTGCTTTTCCTTCTGGGAGTCTGGAATTTTAGTGACTGTGGTCATCACGCAGGCACTGGGCAGCCAACCCCCACCTGGACCCTTTGCGAGCATCTCTGATAGACAGTACTTCATGTCTTGTCCAAACTCACTGCTGGAGGAGCTGAATGTCCTGTGGGACTTCACTGGGAGAGACCCTTGTAAACTGCACCTCGTTTCTCTGGATTTGGCCCCCATGAACCTCGTCCCTTGCTGATTTTACATTGCACCCTTTCCTGGGAATAAGTCTTATCTGTAAGACTACATGCCAAGTCCTACGAGTCCTCAGGAAGTCACCAACCCTGGGGTTGGCCTTGGGGACCCTGACACAGTTGGTGTCACAAGTGGGATTTGCTAGAACAATCCTGACTCTTCGAAATACAGTGAAAGCTTGTTTGGAAAAAGAAGGATGAAAGGGGTGGTGGCGGTGAAAGTCCTTTGATGCCTGGTTAGCTGCTGAGTTATCCTCTGTAAGGGGCAAAAGTTACCTATGAAATTCAGCTATGACAAGTCCAACCCAAGAGACATGGTTCCGCTGGATTCTTGGACTGTTTTTGGCTGTTCTGGATAATGTGAGTGAGAAAAGTGCAGCCCAATGATGCACTTTTTTTGTTCTCCCCCAGGTGGTAAGGGAAAGACCCAAACATTCCTAAGGTGAGCTTTGGATGTGCTAAAAAATATCAAAAGTCTGTGGTACCCTTTCCTTCATGTGGGAGGAATAAAGGTTAAATCAGGTTACAGAGGCTGAAGCAAAGCTTTAGATAAACCAGAAAACAAAGAGGGAAAGAAAACACTCCAGGCGATGTTGCACCTGGTCCACCTTGCTTTCCAGCCAGGATCTCGAGGCCGCTGTAGCCCCAACCCTGTAAGTGCTGAATTTAATGCTAGGGATTTGGGTGAACTTGCAATGAGAAAAAAAAGAAGGGGTTGAAAACTGTATTTTGTGGCTATTGCATCGGAATGCATAATAAAAATGGATGTAAACTGTACGTTTGTCATTTCATAAATGCTAGAGGGCTCATCTCAATCAAAGAAAGCTACAAAAAGAAAAAAATGTTAGTGAGTCACAGCTTCTTGCTTTTCGCCACTGGCGGCAGATTGGAATTTAAGCTCCTTGAATATTAGAAATAGACCAAATTTACATAACTGATGATGGTTGCTATTCTTTTTTTCTATCAGAGCTTGTGGGAAAGGAATACAACAGGAAAAGAAGCACTCTCCAGTTGGGGGCACACTTCTGAAGGTTTTTTGGAGTTTTCAAAAGCAGTTTTTAGTTTGTTAATGAGCTATCATGAAACGAGACATCTGCCCCTTCGAGGCTGATTACTTCCCAGCCTCTGAGTGGGTAGCTCAGACCCCAAGACCAACAAAGAGAAGGGCTTAGGGAAGCCTGCTGGTCACTGGATGTGGGGCATGGCTATCCAGCCACATCACAGCCTGGCCGACTCCCAAGAAAAGTCACTGGATGTTTTCATCCTGGCTTCACAGGTCCTGGCCGTCCAGACCTCACTCTAGGCTGTAACCTGAGTGTGGCTGCCGTGAGCTGGTCCAGACCCAATGCTCGCTGTGCAGAATGGAATCAGGGGAACGTGCTCTGCTAGATAAACACGACTCAGAGGCAGGGACCAGCAGGTTCAGGATGCTGTTCTGTGGGCCGTGTACTGTGGAAACACCACGGATGCTGGCTGGCTGGTCTGGGTCACCTGACCACGCCCCTAGGAATGTTCTCGGACCACTCGAAACCAGGCTGCTGATCAGCTCTACGCTTCTGATACACAGACGACTGCATCCCTAACGCTTGATTCGTGCAAAACTGGACGGCTGGGCTGGGTGGACAAGTCAGGGCAGTGACCCTCCCGCCCACTCCTGACAGCTGGCCCCAAGCCCCTGAGCCCCCGGGGCCACTGCTCCACTGCTGCATCGTGTGTGACAGCCTCCCTTCCTGGCCCTCTCCTGGAGCACACGGTACCCGGGCACGGGGTGACTAAACGCCCTGTTCCCAGACAGGCAGTGGTCTCTCCCAGGCTGCTCCCTGGGTAAATAATCGCAACAAAAGGGCTCAGGTTGTGTAGATCTTTTTTAAATTTTTGTAAAAATTCATGATTTTTCCCTCACCCCTCCTGAACAGGATGCATCTTTCTGGTCACATTATGTAAAAACTTAGTTTGTCAAAATGCACCTCTTGCAACCAACCCTTTCTCACGGAAGGTCTGCATGAGAGTAAGAAATAACTGGGCAAAACTGCAAAGTTATGATTACAGACTGGGACACGCTGATTTACAAAACAAAGGAGAAAAAAAAAACCCAAAACCCCAGCACCCGGAGACACACGGGGAGGGAGGGCATTAATGGACGTGTTTTCAAAGCCAATCCTGAAAGTTTTCCCTCCACCCCTCCCCCCAGAAGACAAGTGAAGAAACGCCCTGCGCTGCCTTTCGAAGCAAATCCCAGCGCTCAGGTTCAGTGTCTGCACCTGGCAGGGCTGACCAGGGACAGTGGAGACAGCCCAGCTCCCGCCCCTCCCACGACAACAGCCCAGACACCGTCCACACGCGAGCACAGGGTGAGCTGGTGTGATGGACAAGCAAACCATCTGGAACTGACTGCTCCAGGCAGCCCTCTGAACCCCGGGCCTGGAGTGGGTGATTACGGCTGGACCAGGAGGGAGACCACATGGGGGCCCGTGAACCTGACGGCCAGGCTAGCGCCTGCCCAGCTGGGGCACCTGGCACCGCAAACTCGGTTCCCAGGGCACCTGCGTGTCGTGTGGCAGTACCCTCCTGGGTGAGCCCCTGATGACCACGGCACGGCCTCAGCCCCGAGGACACCAGCCTACTGGCCAGAGCTACGCTGGGCCTGAACTGATGCCTCAGGCTACGTAAAACGTAATAAATAAGGTGATGACGAAAACTTGAGGATGCTGCCCCTCAGATTTCTAAAGACCTTTGTTATTAATGGGACTGGTTTTAACTGGCTGGGTCTAGGCCCCTAGGGCTGTGCAGGGGACTGTTGGTCACCAAGGGGGTCTAAGCCTGCTGTCCTCAGAAACGGCCACTTGCATGGCTGCCCTTGGCTGGGTCTGGGCACAGGACGGTGTAAAATGTTCCCTAAACGACAACGGCGCCTCGCTGGGCCAAAAACCTGTGTGCGATGGTGCGAAGCAAGAGAAATGCTTTCCTCTGAGTCAGGAATTCAGTGGGTGCAGGGCAGAGGGTGTGGCCTCGCAGCACACCAGGGCTCGGTGAGCTTCCCGGGAGGACTTGATGTCACACGTGCCGTGTGTGGCCACAGCTTGCTGCTGGAGCAGCTAACTCGTCCTGTGTAACTCCTGGGAGGGGGGTCTGGAAGCTCGCGCTGGCCCCGGGCCTCAAGACGAAGCACAGCCGCCCTGCAGAGTCCTGGGAGGCCTCGGCTGTCAGAGCCATAGGCGCTCTCCGGACCGATGACCATTTGAAATGATATTTTGAATACATCGGGATAAATCAACTGTATTATTAAAATTAATTTCACCTTTCCTTCCCTCTACTATGACCAGTAGCTACTTTATGATCACCAGCAGCTGCCACTGGGTGTCCAGCGGGCCTCCTGCCCCCGCCAGGCTCCATGGAGCAGGCACCCCCCGGGGACGTCAGGGCCCCACGAATGTCCTTGCCGACAAGAAGAGCCGTGAGCATCTTTCTCCCAGGTGTGCTGCAGAGCTTAAATGAGCTCGTGTATGTAGGGCCGTCGGAACGGCACCTAACGTGTAATGAGGGGTATAAATGTGATGGTTATTATTATTCCCGTATATTTAACTGAAAAAATTGGAGTCAGAAAGGTACCTTTCTGTCATGACTAAAAGTGTGATTTGCATCCAGGTTTGATTCCAAAGTTATGTTCCTAAGAAAAGCATAAGAAAGAGATTTAATATTTTTTATTATTTTCATTAGTATTTTCCCTCCATTACAGCAGAACTAACTCCCTTTGAAAACAAGGGTCATGCAGACGGTAACCTCTTACTATTTCACGGTCGGTAGCGAGCTTCTGAAAATTCTTTTAGAGGCAAGCCGGTGCCCTGTATTTCACCAGAGGCTCACGACACTCTTTCTACACCCGAGAAAAGCCATTCGATTGGAGAACTGATACTGTTGCCATCTGATTGCACAAAAAACAGGTTCCATCATTATTAAGTATCTACGGGCACCACCACCAACTTCTGTGCCACGTGCTCCGTGTGCTATAACCACATAGTGCATATACGTGCATGGTGCACGTATGTGCTACATACCGCACAGTGCGTATATGTGCTGTATATATGCTACATGGTGCCACATGTGCACAGTGCATATATGTGCCACGTAGTTCATAATGTACGTGTGTGCATGGTGCACACATGTGTTGTATCCTGCATGGTGCATGTATGTGCCCAGTGTTGCACATACACAGTCTATACCACATGGATGATAGAACGTTAGTGTGTTAGGGTCTGCAGGGCATCCTGGAGACCAGCTGGTCCCACCTCTGCAGGTTTCAGGTGAGGAATCCGAGCCTGGTGAGGTACCTCTTACCCAGGGTAACGCTACCTACGACACCTCGGTCTGAACCACCCAGACTCAGAGAAGACACTCCATCATCTCCTGGTTCTCTTTCCGGCTCTTGAGGCCTCATGGGGCCAGCAAGCAGCACCTCACAACACGAAGTGTTTTATACGCATTTCCCGTTCATGTCACAAAGGCATCCTTCCACGCGGCCGTTTTTATTATCCCAATTTTAAAGGTGAAATGGAAACTCAGAGAATTTAAGTAAATGTCAAAACAGTCATAAAATAAATAGCAAAACTCAAACATTAAGCCAGGTCTTCAGGCTCCAAGTCCCACGGTCTTTCCACGGCTCTTGCAGACTTCATTTAAATTCCAAGCATTCTTATTGCTTTAATACCGGCCTAAGGCATTTTTAATTTTAAAGAGGAAAATCATGATGCCCTTATATTCCTGGCTTTCTTTTACTGGCAGTTCAGGGGCCTGGCAAGTGTGCTGCTCGTAGCTCGTGCACACATTAGTGATGGCCCCAGGTGGCCCTGTAACACGGGACGGGAGGCCGGGTCCCACGGGCAGAGCCCTGCGTCCGTCGCAGGTGCTGAGCTCGCCGGCAGGTCTGGGTCTGTAGCCCCAGCACGGCCACTTTGCTGCTTCTCCACGGGTTAACTTGCGAGGTTTCTGAACATGAACATGATTTTACTTTCGTAGGACGAAAGGGTGTCCTTTGCTTCTACCCTGTTTTCACTCTTCCTTGGCGTCTGAGGTAGAGGCCTGTGTGTGCCACTCGGTTTCCTTCACGTTTTCTCTCTGCGGCCCCGCGGCGGGACGAGCGCAGGGCCTGGGGCTCCCCCTGCCACGCCCTGGGCTCCCGCACATGGAGGGCCCGTCTCCCCGGAAGCCCAAGGCCAAGTAAGTGGGATACAGGTGGGGCAGACTCAGGCCTCGCCCTGGGTGTCCTCAGAGCCAGGCTCCTGGCCCGGCTGACCCGGGGCCCCGCCGTCCAGGCTGCTCGCACGGCTCTCGGGAAGCAGGTGGTCCTGCCAGTGGCGTCCGAGGTCCTCCTGGCCCCAGCCCGGCCCGCAGACCCCGCTGCACAGGCGGCACTGATCTCCTTCCCGAGCGCTAGCCCCACTGCAGACCCCAGGCCTCTGGTGTCTCCTCCACCCCCGCTGGCCCCTCCTCACCTGCACACCCCCCACCCCCCGGAACTTGAGCTTGTCCTCAGCACCCAGTGGGCCCTCTCAGGACCATCATCCTGGACCGTCCCAGGCAGAAATGGACACACTGATGCTCCCAGCTCATGTGTCCATCGTGCTTCAGGAACCCATTACGTCCTGTCCATCAACGGGCCCTGAGTTCTCTGGGAGCCAGGCTGCCCTGCAGTCCAGCTCCTGGACAGTCCCACACACACACACAAAACTCAGTGAAAATACATCAACATGAACAAGTCCCTCCTCTGCCATCTCTTCCGTATTGGCCCCAAGACCATGTGACGGCTGTTCCTAGAAATGAATGACAACTAGACCCGACTTTTAAATAAGGAAAATGATGAAAGACTTAAAATACCATTTTGTTTTGAGTTTACAATGGCTTTGGTTAAACGGGTGCATGTTTCTGAATCAGTAATCAATAATCCATCCGAGAGCACACCCCACGTTAAGACAATACCCGGAGACAGCAGACGCAGCTGTCCTCCCGGCCAGAGCAAACGCACCAGGTGTGCAGCCCGGCAGAGGCGCTGAGCAAGGCCACGGCGGGGACGGTGCAACACACGCCTCCCGGGCTTCACCCCAGAAGCCCCCCAGTAAACCAGAGAACCTTCCTAAGCGATAAAATGTTCTTTACAAAACACCAGAAAACAGCAGTCGCACCAACCTCGGGAGTTAGAGGCTGGAAGAACACCCTCAAGAGAAGGTCTGACAAGACACGGCGCTGAAGTGAGTGGTGTGAGCGAAGGTGCTCGGACCTTCACGGAGAAGGTCAGCACGCCCGACGCCCCCGGCCAGGCCGGCCACCGGCCCCGCGGCTGCGGAAGAGGTACAACTAGGCGCAGGCGTCCGGGAAGGACAGTGTCTGCTGCAGGTCAGCACCATGTGAAAGTGTGAAAGGCCTTGTTACAACGGCCTGAGACGGCCACGGCCGGGCGCACCCTCGCAACACGCTGGCCAGGGCTTTATTCAGGGGAAACTGTGGGAGGCTGGCGAAGTGTCCTCTCTCACCCTGTCCCCGGGAACCAGGGGGACGTCAGCATCCCTCCCCACACCACGCTGTGCCTCGGGCTTCGCGCATCTCCAGGTGCTGCCCTCGGCCTACAGCCGGGCGTGGGTCTGTGAACAAATGGGTTGGGGGTAGGCGGCATGGCCTCCTTCCTCCCTGGGAAGTTCTTAGGAGAGAAGCGGCAGACGACTGGCAGGAAACGTGCTCGGAGGTCCTCCATCAGCCGATCCATCCCCCCAGCCTTTAATTTCCATTTTCGAAACCCATGTAACAGCCTCAAAACAATAGCTCCGGACTTCCTTGGTGGTGCACTGGTTAAGAATCCGCCTGCCAATGCAGGGGACACAGGTTCGAGCCCTGGTCTGGGAAAATCCCACATGCCACAGAGCAACTAAGCCCGTGCGCCACAACTACTGAGCCTGCACTCTAGAGCCTGTGAGCCATAACTACTGAGCCTGCATGTCACAACTACTGAAGCCTGCGTGCCTAGAGCCTGTGCTCCGCAACAAGAGAACCCACTGCAATGAGAAGCCCGTGCACCGCAACGGAGAGTAGCCCCCGTTCGCCGCAACTAGAGAAAGCCCGCACCCAGCAACGAAGACCCAACACAGCCAAAAATAAATAAATTTATTTTTTAAAAAAATAGCTCTTTGGGGTGCCCTGCTGTTTCCTGGTGGAAGCCGGACCCTCGGTCCCGCCCCATCTCCTTAACGCCCTTAACCCCTGGCGGCCCAGTGCCCTCTGCTCTGGGGCAGGTGAGCTGGCAGCCCCCCTGCACCCGCTGTAGCCTTGACCCCTCCCGTCGGGCAACACCCCCAAGACTGCACGTGGTCCTCCCTCACAGGCCTCGGTCCTTTTCAAAGCCTCCTACTCTGATTCTTAACTTGTTCCTAATTTACTAGAAGTAAAAACCGCTCTCCACTCTTATGTGCCCTCCTATTTTCATGAGACAAAAGCAAACATGATTTATAGACATGTTTAAATCACCATAGAAAAAGCACACAAATACTTATCCTCCCTTAAAAAACAACCCAAAAACTAAGCTAGAATCGTGTCCAGCAAGTAAGAAACACTCTGTTTGGGGGGAAGTTACATGAAATAGAAAACGTGGTTCCTGGGCACATGGAATATAAGACTCTTCCGAAGATACAGACTTAGAAATTGCCAACCACACAGAATCAGAGCAGGCACTAAAACATGCCATTTGCTGAAAGAGTCTAAAATGCTAGCAAGCCCCACTGTCCAAGAGAAATACAATGTGAGCCATGCGTACAGTTTTAATTTATTAGCCACATCTAAAAAGAAAGGAAATAAGGGGGATTCATTTTAATATATTTCGTTTAATCCAGTATATCTATAATATCTCATTTTTAACATACAATCGACATAAAAATATTGAGATGCTTTACTTTTTTCATGCTAAGGCTTTGAAATCTGGCGTGTGTTTCACACCGCGAGCGCCTCTTGGTTTGGACCAGCCCCATGTGGAGAGCCGCCGGGCAGCACAGCGGGGCTGTTTCCAAAGGAAATGCGTGACTCGATGAGGCCTCAGTTCCACGGTGGTGTTGTCACCGAGCTCTCCATCCAGAGCAACCCTCCTGTGAGACATGGAGTCCTGGCCCAGGGGGACTGCAAAGACCACAGGCCACCAGGCAGTGGGGCAGCACGAGAACGAGGCGTTTCCAAACACCCCACGTGGCTCTGCAGTGCCAGCCTCGCCCTCCCGCCCGGCAGGAACCACGGACTCGATGCCGGCAGGCGGTCGGGTTGACCATCAACACAATCAGCACAGACGCACGTCTGAGCTTCCGCGCCTGCAGAGGCCTCCTTAGAAGTCAAGTACGTACACAACCTCTGAACTGCCACACTAGAACTGATTTGGAAACGCTGAAGATTCCTTAGACTTTAAAGAGGCAACTGGCTGAGCTGCGTGGGGGAAAGGCTGTCAGCAGACCCAGGGCTGCTCTTTATTTCTCTGCATCTGATTGGTTGTTCTTATTGATCCAGAAATAGCCTCAAACGAAGGGAATGTGGGAGCCTTTGCTCCCCAAATTTTCCATCTCTCCCCAGAGCTGAGGCACCAAGCTCCCGCGTGGACCGTGCGTCAGTGTGAAGTGACGACGGGTCCCTGGACTCGGAACAGCTGTTCCCAGGGCTCCCGGCTCCGTTCTCACCACGAGTCAGGAATAGCTGCTTGCCCCGTGCACCTCAACCCCCAGAGCCTGCTTCCTCTTCCCCGAGGGACGGTCCCGTCCCGGCAGCGTGAGAGGCAGATGGACTGAAACCAAGGCAAACGGGGGTGAATTTTGAGCCGTCCCACTCGATGGAGCCCTAAATAGAGCCATGCAAACAGGCCACCATCCAGCCCAGGGGAGGGCAGCAGCAAGCCCAGATCTCCTCCCCACAGCCGGTCCCCGGGCAGGACCGAGGGCTTGCCCAGGAGGCAGCAGGAGATGAACACGGGATGCACACGACCCGCAGGCCTCAGTCTGAGGTCCAACGCTGTGAGCGCCTCCTCGGAGTAAGGGGTACCCCCCCACTGTCTAGGGCTTTTGCAAGAATGAAAGTGGACAATCTCGGCAGATACCTTTACAGACCAGCATAGCGGGGCTCAAGGAAAATGTCAGCTCTGTCCCCCACAGCCTTGCCGGGGAGGGAAAAGAGCCCCGGCCCTATTATGTCCAGCACTTTCCACCTTCCTCCCAAAGAGTCTAAGATCAGGCAGAAAGACCAGATAGAAAGCTGGGCTTTGAATGAGGAACTCAAAGTGCTGACTGATTTCCCTTCTACCTGTGGGTTACCAACATCTTTTTCCTCTTCAGAAATGTTCTTTAATTTTGAAATAATTACAGAGACATAGAGAAGAGGTGCAGAAACAATACAGGGAATTCCCACAGCCTCTTCCCCAGATTCTCCCCAACTCAACATTTTACCATGTTTACCATTCTTCCTCTTTCTTTCTGATCCATTTGAGACTATCTTGCAGACATAATAGTCCTTTATGACTCATTGTGTGTTTCCTAAAACCAAGGGCATCTGTCTTATAATTGCACGAGAATTATCAAAATCGGGAGGTGTGAAAACTGATGTGATACTATTCCTTCATTGACAGACCTGACTCAGAGTTTGTCAACTGCTTCACTCCTGAGTTTTACAGACGTGGTGAGTCAGTACCTATGGAGGGCCAGATCGCGGTCAGGGCAATGGGCTACATCTCATCAGAAATTCCATAAACAGGGGTGAAGGTGCCAGAGAAGGAAAGAAAACTGGGAGGAAGTAAGAGGCCCAGATGGCAGCCGACGGTGAGCCACGCATCTGAGCTCCACCTGCAGGAGCGACACTTCCAGGGGCTGCAGGAAGATTCTGGAATCTTTGCTGGGAGCCCCGCTCTCTTCAGGTGCCTGGGAATGTCAAAACCATCACAAGGTGGCGCCTTCCTGCCCATGTTCCTGACTGTTTTCTGGAGGCAGGAGGGAGGAGGGGCCTCCTCTCAGCCTCGTGTGGAGGCCCTGCTTTCTCGTTCCCTGGGCCTGGCCGAGTCCACCCAGACCCAGGGAGTTAACACAACTGGGTACCACTTGGTGGAAACACAACCAGCCTGGGGTCAGCTGCACACACGGCCCCTGCTCCCCTCGGAGACCTGGTCCAGCAGGTCCCAGTGACCGAGGTCCACGGAGTCTGTGCGCCTCGGGGGCGTACTGCCTCAGCCGTGTCCCCTATACACACGTTTCTGTCTGGCTGCAGGAACGCCCTCTATCACTGCCCCAACCCGGGGAGACCGCTTCTGTGAGTCTGTGGTCTTCCCTAGGGACTCGGAGCTCCTGTCCTCCCGCCATGCAGCCCACAGGCCAGGGACAGCCTGCAAATTCCCCCAGTTAGCGCCGTCCCCAGAGGGACTTCCAGGAGGAAAAGCTCTCCCTTCTGTTGCACAGCCACTGGAGATGCGTCCGCGTTTCTTGTTTTCACAGTGAAGGGACCGTCTCCACGGCCGGCGCCCCTACCGGTTTAACTTGTGCTAGGGCTCATCTCCACCCCCGCGTGGCTCTGGCGGGCCGTGTGCAGGAGCCTCCATGGCCCGAGATCCTGGCACGGCTTCTGTTCCTGCGCCGGTGTCTCCCCACCACCGTCGTCCACGGCCTTCTGTTCTCCACACGCATTTACTTCTCTGACCTCCACCTCCGGGCCTCTGCACGTGCTTCCTCCGTGACCTCGATCACCTCTCTCTGCCTGGCCATCTTCTCGTCTGAGACTCAGCTCCGTGTGCTCTGCAACCCTTCTCTGCAAAGCATCCTCCCAGAGCAGCCTCGGGCTTCTTCCCTGTGCCCTGAGTGGCCGGTGCTCACGGAGCGGGCAGCCGCGATGACTCATGTGGCCGTCACCCCCAACATCCCGCAAGTTCCCCCAAAGCCAAGCGGTCACCTCACTCGCCCCACACACACGGCGAGAAGCAGAGAGGCTGGCGCGCGGGACAAACCTGACAAACCCAGCAAACGCGGGATGGCCAACAGGAAGGACTGGACCCTACTGTCTTCATTTCTTTAGGAGATGAGGGTCCATGTGGCCTGACCTGTGCCGTTATTACTTTTGCAAGTGCTGTAAAAGAAGGTACCAGGACTTTCACGGGTGACTCAGGAGTCTTAGCCTCGGACCCCAGGCGGACACATCGGTGTGGCCTTGTAGGATGGAAGTGCACAGTGCAATCATGACACAAAGGCAGGCCAATTTGTTCCTTCATAACGTGGAAAACCAGAATCGCAATGGAAGGAAAAACTAACAAAGTTCTGAGATGAGAAAACAAACCCACGGTGTTAAATGCAATTTCTAGTGTTCAGTGCATTTCGATCACATTGTCCACTGATGTGTCCTTTCCTGGTAATGCAAGTGAGCGTGGAAATGAGCATAAATCATGGACCAGATCCAGGCTCTCCGTGCCGTCCGACAGGCCCCATAAAGCAAGGCCACTGTCTAGGAGGGCAAGGGCCTTCCCCCTTCAGACAAGCCCCGAGAGGGTGGGTGGGACGGAAGAGCACTTGCGGACGGACTGTCCCCAAGGCCCCTGTGACCCCAGCGCTCTGTGCTTTCCAGGTTTTATCTCCAGCAAGGGGGGAGCCCATTCTACCCCATGAACACGGCTAGACGCCAGGTGATGGGCAAGAAAGAGACAAAAAGGGATGCTTTTGGAGCCTCATCCCCAGCGACTTCACCTGGTTTGGGGGTTTTAATGCCTCCAGGTTAAAGTCTTGCTGTTTCTGGTACAGCCCACACTCTCCAGCCACCTTGTCATGGGGGCTTGGGAGCCAGTTACCCGCCAAGGTCGTCCTGCGTTGTTACTGTGGGATGGACCCAGCGTCCCCGACTGAGGATCTGCCTGTTTCTTCTCTCCACGAAGCCCTGTGTTGACCTGGAGCCACATTAAGGACTCAGTAGGTCCACCGCAGCCCCTAGAGGATGCGCACTCAGCCTCTGAAGGCCCCACCTTAGGAGAGAGAACGAGAGAATTCCCAGGTGTAATACGGTTAGTAGGTCTGATCTCTGCTCCAAGGCCCCCCGGGGCCGACCGAGAACACAGTGTGGCCTCACCGAGGGGCGTGACTCTCCCACCGATCCCAGACCCAACACCTATCCCTTCCCTTGACCACAGAAGTGACCCTCACGAAGACCCGATACCGTCGCCCTGATCCCAGCACCTAATGCACGGTAGCCTGACGGGAAGGTGACCTGGTGATACTGCTAAACACAGCGGAGGGGGGAGCACGGGTGCTCAGAGCACCCACGTAAGGCAGTGTCACTGAGGATCCCATGTCCCATGTGGGACTGGGGTGCCCTGGGGGGGACCCGCAGCCCGAGCCCTACATCCAGATGCCAGGCCGACCGCGCCCTCACTCAGGACACACACCCTCCCAAGTCACGACGGCACCCTCAGATCCACGACAGAGGCTCCCGCCTGCCAGGCCCTGTCCTTGTGGGCTTCCCTGCGGTCACGGTCACCAGACGCAGCCTCATCTTCCTGGTGGTCTGTCTCTCAGGGGACCCATGATGGGGGATCAGAGCCCCCAAGGTCTCATCACCCACGGCCCTGTTTGGCAGAAGCAGGGGTCTCACGGGATGTCGGTGACCACTTCCCACTCCAACCACTATCCCTGCTGTTCCGTGTTTTGGGAGGCTCACCCAGATATCAGCCAATCCCCCACTTTACAGGGAAGCCAACAGTAATCTATATCTTATATATCTGTAAAAAGTTGGGTGCAAGGTGCACCGCTTTCAGGCACGAGGCAGGACCACAGAGCTGGGCCTTACTCACGGGATAAACTCCTCCCTGGGCTCCGCCAGGCCGGGCACTGACCTCAGGGCACTCAGATCTACTCTGACCCATCTCATTTCAGTGCAAACAGCATAGCTCAAGACCCAGCGAAGGCTGGTTCCAAGTCCTGTCTTCACCCTGCTGCTCACATGGCAGGTCCCAAGGCTCCCGGAACCCTAGCTTCTCTCGTTCGTGAGGAACAATGTAACCCCACCCACCTCCCAGGGATTTTACAGGGACAACGAGAGGGCCTGCGTATCGTGAGACGGCAGGTGTCCACACGGCGTGGAAAGGAAATGCGTGCTTTCCCAAACTTCTGCATCCTCCCTGCTACCCACCCCTTAGGTACCAGGGAAACCCTGAATCAGCCCCACAAGGGAACCGCGGTCTGACCCTCTGGGCGCCAGGGCCTGGGGGTGGCTCGCCCCCCCACCCCCCGCTCTCTCCCTGGCCCCCTGCAGGTGGGGTCGGGTGTACGTATCGATGTTGGACAGGTGGGAGGCCTGGCCCCGGCTGAGCCTGAGCGGATGCCCCTGGCATTTCGGGGAGGGCTGCCTGGCCCCCAGCCTGAGCGCCTGCGTGGCCGCTGGAGCCTGGGGCTGGCCTTGCTCCCGGGGCCTCCCTGCCTCTGGACCACATCCCCCCCCCCGATGTCGGGGCTCAAGGGGGGAGCCCAGCTGAGTCCGGCCCAGGCACCTGCTCAAGGTGTGTCCTCCTGTGGTGGGGCACTTATGCACCACTGTGACTGAGCCATGGGGCCAGGTACTCGGGCCAACACTGCTCCGGGTGTTTCTGGCTGAGGTCGCCATCTAAGTAAAGCAACCCTCCCAGTGTGCGTGGGCCTCGCCCATCAGCCGAAGGCCTGAGTGGAACAGAAAGGCTGAGAGAGAGGGGCTTACCTGCCTGATGACCTTCAAATTGGGACGCTGGCTTTCTTCCTGCCTTCGGACCTGAACAGAGACACAGGCTCTCCTGGGCCTCGAGGCTGCAGACTGTGGTCCTTGTCAGCCTCCAGAACCACATGGGCCAAAATTCCTTATAATAAATCTAAATCTCTCTCTCTAGAAAGATAGATAGATAGGTAGATAAATACATATGCTTAGACACACACACACACACACACACACTCACTCTTGTT
This sequence comes from Delphinapterus leucas, assembly GCF_059928025.1. Taxonomy (NCBI): domain Eukaryota; kingdom Metazoa; phylum Chordata; class Mammalia; order Artiodactyla; family Monodontidae; genus Delphinapterus; species Delphinapterus leucas. The sequence goes on from NC_143149.1 coordinate 11,250,175, forward strand.
CCATCGCTGGGGAACCCTGACGGCCACACCTTCAGATGGAAGCCACGGAGTTTCTTGTTCACCATGGGGAGAACCTCGAGGTGCCACAGAGCTGCCTCTACGTCCATCCACGAGGCCTCCCAGGTTGCCGGCTCCTGGCCCACCTTCCACAGACGGCGTCCTTCCGTCTTCCTGTCCCACGGTCCAGAGAGAGGAATGTTCAAAATAAAAGGCGGGGTCTTCCCTGGTGGCGCAGTGGTTGAGAGGTCGCCTGCCGATGCAGGGGACACGGGTTGTGCCCCGGTCCGGGAGGATCCCACATGCCGCGGAGCGGCTGGGCCCGTGAGCCATGGCCGCTGAGCCTGCGCGTCCGGAGCCTGTGCTCCGCAACGGGAGGGGCCACAACAGTGAGAGGCCCGCGTACCGCAAAAAAAACATAAAAAATAAAATAAAATAAAAATAAAAGGCGAGCCATACCTGGTGTAAACACCATACCTGGTGTAAACACCCAGATACGCGCAAACATCCAAGCTGCCACCATCGTCCGGCCCCCGTGTCACCTCCATTCGGTGCGATTATCATCAGTTCTTTAGCTACGGAGACCTTCAGATGCCTGAGTTTAACAAACAACTAAGCACAGCTGGGAGCAAGCAGACAGGGCCCTCCCTGAGGCCCCCGAAACGCCCTGCTGGTGCATCCACACCTGCATCCAGGTGGCACCAGTGTCCCTCCTTTACACTGACCGCCAGGCTGCTCCCCACAAGGCCAGCTGGGGCCCCTCCCTGCGGTGTCCACACCTGGTGCTCGGAGGCTTCTGGTCAGAGACCACCGGTTTGCTGCCCCTCTGTTGCTGTGAGGACGGAGCGGGTCTCATGGTCCATCCACGCTCACAGCCCAGGAGGAGCCCGCAACCTCAGGGCTAACCCAACGTTACCTCTTCAGGACGTCAGCACTCATCCCTCCACAAGCGGTGAGTAATCAGCTGACCTGGACCCAGTGGAGCCCTCGGACGTGTGACCCGGACTGAACACCAGGGCACGTCCCCACGAGGCCCCCCTCCCGATGTGCACGCGCTCGGGCTCACGTGCTCATATGCGGTCCTCAGGGTCGGGCTGATGCTGTAATTTTATTATACGGAACTCACAGCACTGTCCACAGGGACACTGAACGGGTCGTCCCTTTGGAAGGTAACGTTTGCTTGAACCGACCCTGGACTCACTCGTGCGCAGCAGCTAAACTCGTACGTGTGTATAACAAACCTTCAGCTTCAATTGTTTAACTATTTTAAAACTAATCTCTGCGACATTTCCCCTAATTGGTTATGCTTTTCTCCTACGTTATTTCTCCAGTAACAGGACACCAGTCGCCTGATAAAGGCACACGATCAATTCAGTTCAATTTAAAATCGCTGTTACCAACTGCCCACCATGTACCTGTGCTGGGCGCACCCAAATCGGTAAGAGGCCATCCTGATCCTGGGGAAACCTATAGATACCTTTAAGGAGATGCATTAAATGTCACCACTGTGTCCTCCTTCGCAAACATCCTACGTGTGAGCATCAGTGTGAGGAACGGGATGTAAGGCGGGAAGCTGTCATTCTGATCCGGGTGGACGCTAACGAGGAATGATATGGGAGGTGTGGGGTGGCAGCCGTGCTGAACCCGTCCTGGCATCAGGGTCTCCACACCTCACTCCAGAAAGTCTCCACCACTGGACCTGGCACACAGGACAGCCCATCGCCGGCTCCGACGCAGGTGAGACCTGTCGCCCGGGGACCAAGCCACCAGGACACGTGAAGGTGCAGCGGGACCCTCACCAGCACCACCCCCCCCTCCCAGGCTCCATGTCCCATGGGAAGCACCCCCTCTTCCTCTCACTGTCTGTGTCTCAGTGCTTCACACTCCCGCACGTTTTAACTCCTGCTCGTGCCAGAAAGAACTGTGCTATAAATCAAGTGTTTGCAGCATGACTCGCGTGCCCCGAGTCCCTGCTTAGCAGTGAAATTGTGCTGCTAAATAAGCAAGCCCTTGATGGAAACATCAATCACCGTCTTTATCTGGTGCTTTCACCAAACTTTAAAGCCGGGATATTAAAATACACACTAAAACTACTTCCACTGTATACGGTTTGTGGTTTGCAAACAATAAAAGCGTCTCACACATGCACACACGATCTGCTGGCGCATGGATTCAGGCAGAGCTCAGAAATAGTTTTTACTTATCTTTAAAACCTGATAAAATAATTTTCATCCAAGATGAAATAAATTCATTATTTCTTAAAAAGCTTTAACCTTTAATGCAGAGTATTTTTACAATAAAATGACTTCCTAGCATTATTTTTAAATGTTGTTTTTGGCAAATATTAAAACCGCCTTGAAACCAAAACAAGAACTTCAGTGTGTCTGGAATAACTTTCGGGATCCCTCTCACATCAGGAGTTCAGGGCAAGCCCTCCCTTTCCTGAACAGCACCTCCCTCTGAGGACGCAGGAAACTGTGACCCATCCCAGAGGGGACGGTCACCAGGTCAGAGGACAGAGCAGGCTTCTTGTCTAAAGTGGCATCTGCCTGGCAGCTCTGACACAGCCTCTGCCGACTTCCACCAAAGTACACGTGAAAATGAGAGTGACACACCCTCCTCTGAACACCAGGGCCGGTGATCACCTGGCATGAGAGTCGAGAAGCAGCGTCCGCTAACCCCATGCCCACGGCAGGGGGCGAGCCCCGGCCCGGCCGCCCCGCAGGGCTCTGGGCGTGCGTTCTCTCTGTCGGAAGCTCGGCCTACAGGCCACTTCCACCCAGGACCGGCCCAACGTCAGGGAGCTGGCAGCTCTCTTCCCCAGTTCTATGTCCACTTGGGGAGGACAGGCTTGCAGAGGCGAGCAGAGCCAGCAGTGACCATGCCCTTGCATCAGGGCATGGCGACCACCAGCACGGACTCCCCTGGACAGAGCTGCAGCCCGGAGCACCTTGGCATCCTCACAGGCAGGGCAGGAGGAGATCCCCCGAAGGACAGATCCTCCGCAAGGGGACATAGAGAGGCCACCTGCAGCAGCCCCGGGCCTCTCCCAGTACACACACAGCGGGAAATGCCACACACGCACACACGCACACACACACACACACGGGAACACGGCAGCGCGATGGGGTCTGACCAGAGCTTAGGTTCTGAATTTGGAAAGTGGGCTACAGAAACGGGAAAGAAACATTGAGAAAGGCTAATGAGACTAGTCTGAGACGAAACAAGATAGAAAGAGATGAACATGGCGCGTCAAAGAAGGAGTGCAGTGAAATAAAAAGCAATAGCTAAATTAAACCTGTGTCTGGGCAGAAGCCGCAGTGCAGAGAGGTGAGCGTGTCCAGGAGGACGAGGTGAGGTGCATCCCGGCAGGATGGAACGCTGGCCAGGCAGCAGGACCGAGGCAGGACGGCGACCATGCTGACGACAAAAAGCCCCCTGCCCCCGCCGGCCAGCACCTCCTCCTTTAGGGAAAGAGGAAAGACTCCGATATACGCTGCAAAGTGCACACATCCTCACATCCAGGCCTGACTCTGCAGCCTGGCACCCAGCCCACCAGGCTTCTCAGGGACGATTTTTGGAAGATCCCGGGTCACACGTTGAGCCAATGTCAATGACCACGTCAAATCCTGTCAACTCAATATCAAATTATAGTGTGTTTTCCATATCAAGGTTTTTAAACATTAATTACTTTTTTATTGAGGTGATACTGGCTTATGGTATATGTTTCACGGGTACAATACTGTATTTTGATCTCTGTATACACGACAGGGAGCTCCTTTCAAAATACAGCTTCTAAGGCTTAGGGTACAGATGGATTTAAAGGTGTTTTTAAAAATAATATGCTTTGATATTTTCAATAACTCATAAAATATATATCAGTTTATCTTCAATTCGAACTAGTTCGTCTTAACTCAAACACCTATATGTCTAAAATGCACGAAGGAAAAAGAAAATAAAGGATGTAACAATGTTTCTTTAGTTAAGAACTTAAACCAGCAGCTCTGAGTTCATGTAACTAAAGACAGGTCAACGGCAATGGCCACTGTATGGGAGGTGTCACCACTGTCACAGACACTGACACCTCTGGGGTACGTCATCTCACTGTCTTTTACAAGGAGTCACATGCTGCCCAAGCCACTTGATCAGAGAAGGTCAGGGAGTAAACATGGACGCTATAGAAGCCCATCTCTCAGCAGAGGCTTCCGACGACTCTGTGCACCCTAATTTCTACTAAAGGCTGACAAGAAATTACCAACACTCAGAATTTTAAGGGACCTTGACTGGCTGCAACCAACATTTTAAACCAGGAGCCTTAAGCCTGACATTCTTGCACATCCCATGAGCACATGTGCAAACAAAATACTTGCAGAATTCAGCGGAGACTGAGGTTCGAGGTTTGGAAACGCTCAGAAGGTTGAGCGAGCTCACTGAGATTTAAACCCATGATTCCAACACCTCATCTGTAGCAGCGCATCTTCTCCGTGGCTTCATATACAAAACTGACCCGAGAATTTGTCCCCAAAAGTCAGGACACGGTCACGGTGTCAATTAACTTGGTAACTTTATCCACATTGACCAACTTTACTTCACAAAAGAATCTCGCAGGTGCCGTCCCGGTAAGATCACAAACAAGAAGAATCGAGGCTGGGAGAGGTCTCCTGGGGCTCAGGTCCCGGGCGTGGGCGCCAGCAGTGGGCGCGCTCCTCTCCGCTCACCCTCGGCTGCAGCTGCTGCAGCCGACACCCTCGCGTTAACTCACCTGCTGAGGCCAACAAACCAGACCCGGGTTCAGTATCTAGAGCAACGACCTGGGTGCTCGTCCCTCTGCGGGTCCACGGTCCGGGCTGGGCTCGGCCGGGCGTCCAGCGTAGGACAGATGGCAGGAATGGCTCGGAGGCACCAGGTGGCTGCACTCACGCCCGCGTCCCGGGCCTCTCCCTCCCTGTGGAGGTCCACCCCCTAGACGGCTACCCCAGGCCTCCCAATGGCCACACCCGCAGGCCTTGCTCGGAATTAGACAGCATCATTGCCTCCTAATTCTCTGGTCAAATCAAGCCCGAGGCCGAGGCCAGCCCAGGCTCAAGGGTCGGGAACTACACCCTGCCTCCTGACGGGGGACCTGTCAGGAATTCTGGATGTTTTCAACCCACCTCTCACCGTAAGCAAGCTCTTCTGCCTGTAACTGGATTCCTCCCAATTGGGAAGACGTCTGAAAGCAATGGCCCAACCAACCTTGTGGCGGTTCACACAGAATTCACAGGGTCCAAGAAGAAGAGAGTATCTGCTCACTGTACATGTGCAGTTGACGGGCCAGGGCTGCTGTGGGCCCCAAATCCACAGGTTGAGCCCTGGCCCCCGACCTGAAGGTGTCAGGAGGGGGCCTCTGGGAGGTGATGAGGTCGTGAGCGGGGGCCTTCGTGGTGGGATTAGTCCCCTTGTGAGAAGAGACCCCACCCCAGAGAGACACCCGCTCTCCACTCCACATGAGGACACAGCGAGGAGATGCCTCGACACGCCAGGAGGCCTCACAGGGACCTTGATCTTGGACTACAGCCTCCAGATGGGAGAAACAGGCGCCTGCTGTCTCAGCCCCAGAACGGACTCGGCGGGGCTGCCGAAGCTCCTTCAGGGAGCAGAGCCCAGGGCCCCTCAGGAAAACCAGACGCATCCCTCCTGTGCTCCTGTCCCTCGACTCACACCACCCCTCAACCGCAGGAGTCTCTTTGGAGACAATGTTCACATCCAAACCTCGGCAAGTATTCTTAGTGGGGAAACGGACCAAATGGATAACATAAAAAACTGCTTTCTTATTTACAGCACTTCACTCCTGAAAGTGTGGCTAAGTGTTTCATTCTTCCTCGCAAGTAGGACAAGCAATGCAAAAACTGGTGACTCCACGCGTGTCACACATCTCACACCTGTCAGTCGTTCACCTTCTCCAGGAAGGGGCACATCCTGGAGACCAGGTGCCCTTCTGGTGCAGAGGACGGCCAACGGCACGATCCTGTCCCTACAGGCGATGTGAGACCCCGGGGGCACCTGCAGACAAAGCTGAAGGTCTGCCTGAAGAAGCGGTTTCAGGTCCGCCTGGTATCTAAGGTATAAAGAGCTCACAGCCCCACAGGTCTGCCCCACGAGCCGGGGCATCGTTATATCTGGTGTCAAACGCCAGGTTCACTCAGGAAACGTCTCAGCGAAGAAGCAGCCATAGAATGTTCAGCCTCGAGCCACAGAACTTCCCGTCTGCACGTTAACCCGGCTGTAACCGTTAACCTGAGTGAGTAAGTACATCACTTGCTCAAAGGTGAGGAGGGCAATTTCCGCTCTGCACAAAAGCACCTGCTCCAGGTGAGCTGCGGCTGAAACCCAGCCTAGCTCAGGGTCCTCACCTCCCAAAGGGCTGGCCCGCCCACGTGGCACAAAGATGCCAGCCAGGCTTTGAGTAGCCCCCAGGGTTAAGAATAAGCTGCGTGGAATAGAACGTTTCTGGCCTTAAAACTATGGATCCACAGCCTTTCATTCTGGCGGTAATTTACTAGCATGTCCAGTTTTCTAATAAAGCCTTGTTCAGTGCATGAAATAAAGCCCTTTAAGCAAATGAGGATTTTATGCCTCTCCAGTCGGTGGACAGCAAGGGGGTGAAGCAAGGGGAAGCATGTTCTCACCCCAGCATGGCGGGATCATCAAGATACAGGCTGGAAGGAAAACCGTCGTCACGGCTGAGACATTCACTTTCCTCATCCAGCTCAGCTCGGCACTGCCTTAGTTATTCTTAGTTTATGAATCATATCATCTGGCATCCTATTTGCACAACCACCATTCTTTTTGGAAAGAAAAAAGGCATTATAAATAATTTTAGTCTCTGGGTAAAAGAAACTTACTTGAAGGATTTGATCTTCCAAAGACAAGACATCTTACGTTTAACCTAAGTTTAACCTAAGTTACAATGCCATTCACCTGGTGTTTGGGGACAGTGAGGCATCCCAGGTGTGAAAATGTTCCACTTGACTGAACATCTTTTCAGCAACAGAGCCACCTGGTGTACTCCCCCATCTGGCGTTCTGAAGCTCCAGAGGCCCTGCTGGCAGTCCCTCCCCCTGTGCCCCTGCATCGGGATTCCCAGTCTACACCAGTTTGTTCTTTCACCATATTTCATAGGAAACCCACACTTGGAAGATGAAGGACTTATTAAGGGTCATGATGGAATCATACACTGACTCAGAGTGAAAACCTGCATTTGGGTCTCAGCAAAATACTCGGCAGCTGTGTGACAGTGAAATTCACACACAGCTTTGGGTCTAATTACTGATGTGCAAAACGGGGGCAGTATTTCCTATCTCACAAGAAAACAGTAGGACTAGCCAGAATAAATATAAAAGAGCCTTATAAACCAGAAACACTGCAAAAACACAAGGTGTAAGGTCCACCACTCATGTTAGAACTTAAATTGAACACAGGTCGCATCACTGTCTACACAGATCTAAGAATCACACGTAAGTTAGGCGTGAAATTAATGAAACAGGGTTGTATTTCCCCAGATACACTCACTGCCAAACTCTTACCAGACCCGTCATTGAGCACAATTTCTCCTTCAGACAGGTCTGCAGCAAAGGGAGCAAACATACTCATTGATTTTCCTTCACTTGTCCATGCGACATTAAAGGCTTTTTATAACCTTCGGCACCAAAGAAACTTAGGGGATTTAGGACTCCTCAGAGCAGCCGTTCCCACTATTTCAACAGTTATGTCCCCTCTGCCTTTGACCTCAATATGAAGCTTCCCATGGCCGTCCACATGGCAACAGCCCTGCTCACCGTTCAATACTGTGTAACTGGGTCCAGTGCCCCAAAGGCATCTGAACCCTCGCATGATGGAGCACACACACTCAGCCCCCAAATACAAATGCAAGAGTACTTACTACGTAGCTTTTTAAAACTAAGCGCCCCATTGCAAACGTTCAATTTTAATCCCAGATTTTATTTCGCCAACGCACAACGGGACAACCTGCCCCCACGGGGGAGCACAGGCTGACCACGGCCCCTGAATTAACCCCTCAGGAGTTGGACACAGAAGTGAAGGCGAGAGCTAGGCTCGCTAGCTCTGACCACCGGCACCAGGTTCAGACCACTGGCATTCTGTCTGCTACTGGCGCCTGGGGGCAGTGAGGACCCCTCCCGAACCCATGTCCAGTAACCACGGCGAGGCGTGTACACCCCCGACACGGGCCAACACCCCACGTGGCTTCTCGCTGCCCTCGCACCAGGCGCCGGAGGCTGGAGGTTAAGTGCCGGCCAGCACATCACTGGGAGGAACCCAAGGTCAGTAACACTGAGTCTTCATGGACACCACGCCACAAGTTGGCAAACACGCAAAGATCAGTGACATAGAATATATGGAAAGTACTTAAAATCTTTCCCCCCAGTTTTTATATATAGCTTATTTCACAATCATTCTGCTTTCCCTGTGGAGATATAATGTATCTCAAAAGTCAAATGCTGCCACGTGCTTAACCTGCTTGATGCTTCATTATTTAGTTGTTATTATGAAAGTCTGCATAAGTACCCCTGCTGCTTTACTGCAAAATCAGTCATTCTCGTAACTTCCAGTTATTTGTACCAGCCGAGCAGGCTGTGTCTTGATAGACGGGGGAGTAGATGCTGTGAGACCACTAAGCTCAGCGGCAGTACCCCAGCCCACTGTGTCGCCCAAAGAAAACAGAATTTACTAAGCTCACTCCTGCCTAGGCTTGATTTTCCCAAATGGCATGGAGATTCCGAGGGAACGGCACTGACAAGCCAATACGGGATCCAGACCATCAAGGACTAAGGAGCCCCAGCCCCTTCACTGGTCGAAGGCACAATGTCTCACAGTCTGCGTTCTCTCCTACGGGAGGTACAGCAGTGCGTCACGTGATGGTCGTTACACGTAAGTCATGTACGAACCCATGAGACATGGAGCGGCAGAGGGAAGATGAACCAACCTGCCAGCCTCCCGCTGCAGCGAGGGGCCACCCCAGCTCCTGGCCCTTCGGAGGCAGCTCCTCCCAGACAGGGGGTGAAGGAGGTCAGGACCCAGGGACAGCCTCTCAGCAGCCGTTCTGACAAAAGTCATACTGAGACAGGCCGGGCCCCTGTGCTGCAGGGCCTGCACCTGGACACGCGTCTCCTCAAGCAACAGATACAAAGAAACCGTACAGCACTGAAAATAACTGCATGCTCGTGCAGTTGGGGCAAATTTTGGACAAGATACAAAAAGACCAAAAAAACCCAACTGCCACGTCTGAGGAGCCAGGGGCAAAAGCAGGGAAGAGGCCGACTGAGCCACCAGAACAAGGGAAGGGAGTCAAGGCGGACGTGAACAGGAAGAAAAGCTCAGAGCCCAGGGCGGGTCCGTGCATGTGCGCGTGCGTGTGTGATGGGGCAGGTGTGTGCGTGTGTGTGTGTGATGGGGCAGGTGTGTGTGTGTGTAAGTGGTGGTGCAGGTGTGTGTGTGTGTGTGTATGTGTCTGATGGAGCAGGTGTGTGTGTGTGTGTATGTGGTGATGGGGCGTGTGCGTGTGATGGGGCAGGTGTGTGTGTGTGTGTGTGTCTGTGGTGGGGCTGGTACGTGCATGTGTGTGTGTGTTTGTGTGTTTGCGTGGAAGTTTCCTCCTTCACCACAGACACGCTTTATGCACCCAACTCCCAGTGTTTCCAAGAAAAACATGAAAAATAAGGTCACCTACAGAGGTGCTCAACAGAATTCAGTCTGGTTCTTCACATCATATGAACCCAAATGATCACAGGTATCGAAATAGCAGGAGAAAGGATGAATTCCGTGTCCCACAGCAGCCAAGCTGACCCCAGAGCAGGGCGGCCTCATTACACTTCCCCACAGCCCTGCTGAGCGTATCAGCAATGAGACACCAGAAAACAGGTGGGTCTTCTTCCAGACATTCAGCTACAACATACGTAAGTCACTGGAGCATACAGTACTTCTAAAATAAGTAAAAATCAAACAAAACGAAAAGCCATGATTCATCCCAAAGTCGATCTTTTTTTTAAATTGTGGTCAACTACACGTAACGTACAATTTACTGTCTTAGCCATTTTTGAGTGTCTAGTTCAGTGGCGTTAAGTACATTCACACTGTAGTGCCGCCATCGCCACCATCCACCTGCAGAATGTTTTGTATCATCCCAAAATGACACCCTCTACACAGTCCAAAGTTGATCTTCTTAATCAAAAATTTGAAAAGTCTTCTATAAAACCACTAAGGTAAAACCAAATGGCATTCAAGTTCCTAAGGACCCTATTTGCCATTAAAATGCAAAAGCAATACCACCGTGTCTGAGTCTGAAGAAATTTCCAAACATTTTCCTAAATAATTAAGCAGCTTCAGACATATTAGATCAAATTATGTGGGAAAAACTAAAATTCTCACATCTTTCACCTCTAAAAGCTGTAATTTCAGCCAATTCCTCTTTCTCCCCATTTAATATGATTCTTTCCCATTTCCACACCTAAGGTCACAGCCTCAAGTCCTCGGCAGTGACTTCAAAGTGAAACACTATTATATAAAAATATTTTTAAGGAAACTGCCTAGCGGATGGCATCAATATTCAAGTCGTAATGGAAGGCAGCTTTCTTGGTTCTAGAGGTTGGTTACCTGCATTCTTATGAAAAGCAAATAAAGTGTCTCAATTTGGAAATATCTACTATATGAACTTGAAACTTCTTATACAACAAACTGTCTAAAAATAGAAAAAACTCATTTCAATATTTAAAATGCACTTAGATCCCCACAGCACAGTACTTAACTTTTAATTAATTTTATCATTATTTTTGATGCTTCTCAGAATCAGTAATGACTCACCTGGAAGAGAGAACCTTATCTGGAAAATGCATTCCAACTTTAAATTGTGTTATACTCACAGTTGTTGATAGACACAGTTTGCAAAATCTTTGTTTCTTCACATGTGACTTGTTCATATTTTCATTACTAACCAAGACTTTCAGAAAATAGAAAGAGGCTCAAAAAAATATCTAACCATGTTCTAAACAAACTTCCCTATAAGCAGTAAATTTGTTCAAATTTGCAGCTGAGACGTAATTGATCGGGCAGAACCAAAACAGAGACAGGTCTATGAACTTTTTTGAAAAATAATAGAGTTGGTAATATAATCTATCCATAATCATAAGTTAAAAAAAAAAAACTAAGATCTTATTTTTCCAAAATACTCGGTGTTTTACATTGGACTGCATGGTATAAAACAGTGCCTTGTAAGTTACGAATGGGACCCCGGTAAACAAACCAGCAAGTCAAGATGCTGTTTATGATAAAAGTAGAGAAATTCCCAACAGATTACATTCTTCTAATTATCACAGAAAAGTCCATTATGATTCATTTTGTTTAGCTAGAAAACACATAAGGAAATGTCAGAAGCCTCTGTTTCATATCCAGCAAAAGTATCCTGGGACACAGACAGACATACTTGGCAGGACACAACTGATTCTAGAAATGAATAAACTCTGATAAAGCCCTGTGCAAAAAAGAAGCAGCATCTCGATCTTTTCCTCAGGACTTGAGTCTCTGAATAAAACACTTTAAGTTAGAGCGAATGAGACCCAGATCCACAGGATAACACGCTTCACATAAATAATTCTCTTTGTTTAACTTGAAAACAGCGAAGTTCCAAAGGAGTTTTTTTCAGACTTCTTTCCCTCCATCGTGTTTCCTTAAAAGTAATGCAAACCACCTTACTTACAACCTCTAACCACATACATCGGCCTGACAATGAGGAATCACAGGGTCACAGAATCTCCCACTTCAAGATATCCATCCTATCGTTTGATTCATTGAGGTCCTCGAGGTTTGAAGAACATGATACCTGGCCAGTTCCTACCCTGATTGCAAGGAAAGCCTTGATTGCAAACAGGCTCCAAAGCCATGCCATGATAGCCAACAATGTGGTTTGCCTTAATAAATACCATCCACAAAGGAAACAACTTTGAAATGAATATATTCAGCTTTATAAGACGACCGGTTTCCCTTCAAAATCCAAGGCAACAATCATCTGGATCTATTTCCTTCTTCAAATAAAAACAGGTCTCTGAGCTCCAGTCACAACTCACTGTAGAACTGAATCATCCGTTTTTTTGCTTGTTTCAGTCAATATATAAGACAACCACCTTAGAAAACCAAGATATCTAAATTATGCAATCATATTTCTCTTTCCACGGATATAACACCAAGAATCTCAAACCAGAAGAACAAAATGCATTTACCTGTGTTCCTGTCTGGTAAGATACAGCAATGCTTCTGCAGAATGCCGGGCAAAACCTGTTTCAAAACAAATAAATAAAAGACATGTGGTTATCATTCAGGTGGAGAAAGGCGTCTCATTAACCATTGCTAGTGTTTTTCTAATAAGGCCATTCAATGTTGCACAGTCAACGTGCCCAGAACGATCTAACAAATTAAACAGTACTGAAAAATTCTGATACATACATTTTTCATCAAAGAGGTTAATCAGATTAGGTAAGTGTGCTGATTATATATGCTGCTCCTAGGACGGTAATGGAGTTCTGTTTAATGTATGTCTCTAATGGGTCCTCAAAGTACCTTGAAAGCTGCACTCAGGGGATGCCTACAATAAGGCAAATGGGCCCACCAATTCTGTGATGGCTTTTAAAATATGAGATGCAATTAGAGCCTGAAAATGGAGGCTTCATGGGGCAGTTCCTTGGGTCCATCTTCTAGGATCTAAGCCAAGACGCTTTTATCAAGGATGAGTCACAAAGAAAATGTGAAAGAAAAGCCTGTGTTTACACACACAGTTCGGTAGTAAAAGGTGAAGGAAATATCTTATTTGATAAGCAAAAGGAAGGTGAAAATAATGAAAAATGGCTTTCCCAAGAAACGTCAGCACTGGAGGGCAACTGCAAAGCGCAGACTTAAGAAGAATTTGTGACTGAAGAGATCTCTGTGGGAAATTTATGATTATGCTTTCTCAACTCAATCAGGGGAAAAGCTGCACTTCCGTCTTAAACCCTCTACCGATGAGGCTGCAACCATTCCCCAGACCTCCCTGATTACAAACACCAACATTCTCAGCCAAGAAGCATGCGTTACGCCCCTCTGGAGCAAATGAATCAGGCAGTGGAGGGGAGAAGCGGGTGTTGCAAAGACGCTGCAGTCTCAACGCTGCCCTCGACCAGCTCAGGGTCTGCTGAGTATACAACAGGCTCTAGTAAACATGTTCAATGAATGCAGAAGTTTTTCTCCAGAATAATGATTCCCTTCCCTTCCACGCCCTCACGATGCCTCTACGTCGAGACAAGAAACCCTGGGACCATGTTTGACACTCATCTCTCCCAACCCCTGATGTCCAACTGTGCAAACACACACACACACACACACACACACACACTTCACATCCTGGGCTCCTTGTAAATCTGCATCCCTTCTGATTCCAAAGCCAACACACCCACTTCCAGAGGGACGCTCCTTGGCTTACCTATCCATATTTAAGACTATGGCCTAATCATTGTCGTAAACGTGGGATCAGACAAGAACAGTCAATGGGTGCTAAAGCTGGGGGGATTTTGATGAGGAGATCTGAGTGGTTTTAAAGAATCCCCGCACAGGGAGATCAGCTCGGTGCTTTGTGACCGCCTGGAGGGGTGGGATAGGGAGGGTGGGAGGGAGGGAGACGCAAGAGAGAAGAGATATGGGAACATATGTATACGTATAACTGATTCACTTTGTTATAAAGCAGAAACTAACACACCATTGTAAAGCAATTATACCCCAATAAAAATGTTAAAAAAAAAAAAAAAGAATCCCCGCAGAGCCCCAAGGGATGCAAAAGAGTAATAATTACACCCCAGAGAGACGTGACCAAAATGAGCATCTCTGTGAGAGTAAGTGGGCGGGGGCGAGGGAAAGACCGCTGTACAGCAGGAGCCTCAGCTGCCGGCTACACGGCAGCCGCCGTCTACACGGCATCCTCCGTCTACACGGCACCCTCTGACTCTGGGTCCTGGTTTTCTTTTCCTAACTCTTACATTTGGAATTATTTCCAAATACAAAGTTTTTTTTGAGTTTTGCTCTTGTTCCTTGACCATCCTCTGCTCTCTGGGCCCTTCTTTCCTGTGTCATCACTTTCGTCGGCCTCATGAGGAAGCCAGGTGGGCTCCAATCAATACGCCACTTTTGACTGGACCCCCTCGGTCCCCGAGGCTCGTGGACACGTAAAGAGCTATGCTGTTTAAACAGGAAATAACACTGTTCCACTGTGAGATGCAGATGGCAATTCAGTGTCAGGACGTTACTACATGTTCAGTGAACTGTTCTGGCCAATGGCACGTTGGCGAAGCCACCTTAGCTTAGTCCCCAGAAGAGGCCACGTCACCTCCTAACAGCCGCCCCCGCCACGTCGTGTCGCCAGGACGGCCGGTCCCACGAGGGTGTGGGGATGCTGCTCGCAGGTGTTGGTAGCAGGAACACGGAGGTCCAGTGCCTGCTGGCGTCTCCCCGTGAAGGTTGGGCGAATCCTGTCTGTGACCCCTGGTGCTCCCTGCTCAACTTCCCGCAGGCCAAGGATGCTCGGTGCCTCTGGCTTTGAAGGGTAGAGGCCCCGAAGCCGCTGCCCGGACGGAGGGCACAGCACACACGTGGGCCCCGTGTCTCTGCTCTCACCTCCCAGGCAGCCGGCAGGGTGGACCGAGTGCACGCGAGGAGGACACCGGCCAGAGTGGATGGGACAGACGTGCTCAAGGGCAGGCAATGTCACTGCCCCGGATGTCAGGGCCGTCACCGCACGCAACCCTGCTCGTGAGCGCGGGCGAGGCTGCGGCAGGAGGGCCGGAGTTGGGGTGCGGGTCAGGACTGCTCCGGGCAGGCGTTCAAACCCTGGGCTGTCACCCGGCAGGCCTGGACAGGAATTACAAGGACCAAAACCGGTAAAGTCACACCAGCCAAGGGGCAGAAACCACCTGCATGGGTATCGCCGGGGGCCGTATGCAGACTGCAGGGATCCCATCGAGGACTAGGCACCGGAGCCCTGGAAGTCGCATTCCTCTCAGCACCTGGGCTTTCCTTCAGGTTCCCCGTGGTGGGGTGGTGTCCCCGAGACCCACTGCAGGGGGCGCCCCCTCAGCGGCACTGTCTGCGCCCCGCGAGGTGCTCTCCCCACAAAAAAGGGTGTGAGGAACCTCCTGGAGACGCGGGTGTCCACGACCTTGACTGTGCTGAGGGGCTCACAGGCGTGTACAAGTGTCCAGACGCAACAAACTGTGTGCCCTGAATGTGCACAGGCTCTGTATACCAGTTATACCTCAGGACACTTGATAACAAGGTTTCTGCTCCAAATTCTCCGTGGATTTCTGCTGTGCCTTTAAACACACGTGTGTGCACACGCACGCACACAGACACCGCACGTCTAACGAGCTCCCAGCACTGCTCACCTGCTCAGCCCGAAGAACCACCGGCGCCCAGGCTGCACCCAAGCAACACGGCCATGTGTCTAATGAAACCGTCCCGTCGGTGCACGTGGTCAAGTTTTAAGTGGGCAGAGCGACTACAGTAAAAATCCACAGGCACAAAAAGAACAGGATGGGCGAGCACAGAAGAAAGAGACTGCAGCGTGTCTCTGTGAGATACACGTCTTTCTCAGAAGAGCTGGCAGTCGGGGACCCGGCCGCCTCCGGAGAGGTGCCTGCAGGGGCCCCAAGGGCAGGAGCGAGGCCGCTGGAAACCTTCACCCAGTGCGGCCCCTCCAGGTGCCCACACACGCAGCCCAGCCCCTCTCCAGCCACCAGAGAACGAGCTGAACTAGGGGAAACCAGAGCAGCGCAGGCTCCAGCGGAGCCCTGGGTGAAGACAGGAGAGCTAATGGCTGGCTGGCTCCCCTGAGCCCTCTTCCCACCTTCCTCCGGAACGAGAGGGGCTGGGCTTCCCCCCACCTACCCTCACCCTTCTGTTCTCCTCTGAAAAACAGAAAAATACCCCCTATGACGTGGGCCTCCAAATGGAAACTCTGGCTTCCCATCAGGTCCCTGTGTGGTCAATTCCACCAGCCAACAAGCCCCATTCATCCACCAAAACACTGTCCATAAATTTTAATCTTTCACTTAATTAGGACTTACAGCTGAGGAGTATCACACATTTAAAGAAAATTCCACTGTGAGAGACACTAAAACAGACAGAAAACTGGAATGAGAGAAAAGAGAAACATTACAGGGGAAAAGAGAACATTTCAAATAATGATAATTAATATCTCAGAAAGCGACAGAAGATATTTCTTCCGTGACTCAAGAGAAAGATGTTAAGTTTATGAAAGGAAAATTCACAGAACAAGAAGGAGCTTTGGGAAGTTAAAAACAGGAGAACCAAATTTTTTACAGAAAAATAAAGAGTTGAAAAATATTCAAGGAAATCACCCAGAAGGTAGATTTTTAAAACAAAATACAGAGGGGAGAAAAAAAGAGAGAACAGAAACGTATTTGGCCATCCCTGGAGTATCTGATCAACGGCTCATCCAGAATGAAAGGTCCACGAAACAGAAGGGAACACAGCACCCGACAAGCCACAGCAGGCCCCGTGTCTAAGGGACAATTTCAGACTCGACAGGACCCCGGAGCGCCCAACACAGAAGGACCAGCCTCACGCACACTACAGAGAAACGTCAGCACAAAAGGAGGGTCCCAAATGCACCCAAGTGCAAGACACTGGATGCCAGGAAATGTGGGAACAGGGCCTTGGAAATTCTAGGGGAAACTGCCCCCAACATCGGCCATGGATGAAAGAGAGATGAAGGGCCAAGGAGGAGAACCAGATCTTCCTAAATGACCCACCGAACCCCCAAGAGGCTCCTGCCAGAGGACGTTCTCTGTGGCCGCCGCGAGGACCCGAGGGGTCCAGAGGCGGGGGTGTCACGGAGGGGCAGGGGTCCCAACGTGGCGCCTGGGCGGTGGGCCAGCACGCGGGGTGGGGGGACGTTGCCCAGACGGACGGCAGGCTGAGGCTGAACACGCAGGCAAGAGGTGAAAATGCGACGGAGACATTAAACAGAAAGCCAGGCCTTTTAAAAAAGGCAATTAACGGTGAATGAAAGATGTTACCAAAAAGGCACAATCCCATCAATTTAATAAGTACTAACTATTAATTTATCCCAAAGTCAGGATGTAACCACATTGGGCATTTGGGGAGGGGGAGCCCCAGCCTCCCCCGGCCGCAGCGGGAAGTCAGGGGAGGGGGAAACGGTGAAAGAATGGGGACGGCGTCTCTGGGTCCAGGGCGAGGTATGAAGGGGGTATGAAGCAGCTGACTCTCTCTGTCATAAGCCTCTTAAAACTACTTCTCTTTTTATAGTATGTACATGTGTAAATTAAATGAACTTACAATTAACTCACATAAAGTAGTGCATGGTAAGTCTGCACAATGATTTTTACAACTACAGGAAAGCAGTACTAAAATGTCCTTAAGGAGAGAAAATTTAAAACGACCAAGACACCTATTTGAATTCAAGTACTTCTACTAGACACTTTTACATCTATCTCATTACAATTTAGACACATCTAGAAACTCAGGCTTCACCTACTTACTCAACACACACACCCAGTAAATCCAGATAAAAGCAAACACACAGTTAAAAGCTAGAACAAAATCCGAGCAAACCCAGTCCTGACCCAGAGTCACTTTATGTTTATAAAGGGACATGCAATAAGGAGTTAAGAATGAGGCAAATGCTTATACTTAAGTGACAGTAATGAAAACAGTGTGGTGCTGGTGAGAGAAGAGACAAATGGATCAGTGGAACAGAAGAGACCCCCATAAACATAGTCAACTGATCTTTGACAAAGGAGTGACGGCAACGCAATGGAGCAAAGACAGTCTCTTCAACAAACGCTGTTGGAACAACTGGACATCATGTGCAGAAAAATAATAATCTAGACACAGACCTTACACCCTTCACGTAAATGAGCTCAAAGTAGATCACAGCTTAAACGTAAAAGGCAAAACTATAAAACTCCCAGAAGATAACGTGGAGAAAATCCAGATGACCTTGGGTGTATGGTGATGCCTTTTTAGATACAACACCAGAGGCGTGATCTATGAAAGAAATAATTGATAAGCTGGACTTCATTAAAATTAAAACCTTCTGAAAGATGCTGTCAAGAGACAAGCACAGGCTGGGAGAAAAGACACATGTGATAAAACCTGTTATCCAAAATATACGAAGAGCTCTTCAAACTCAATAACAAGAAAACAAACAACCCGATTTAAAAATGGTCCAAAGACTTTAACAGACAGCTCAGCAAGGAAGACATACAGATGGCAAGTAAGCAAGAAAAGATGCTCCACATCGTATGTCATCAGGGAAATGCAAATTAAACAACAATGAGACACCACTACACACCTATCAGAATGCAAACAGCACAGACACTTCGGAAGACAGTCTGGGGTTTTCTCATAAAAGTAAACATACTCTTATCCTATGATCCAGTAGTCAAGCTCCCTGGTATTTACCCAAAGGAACTGAAAACCTTTGTCTACACAAAACCCTACACCCTTTATCCACAAATGCCAAAACCTGGAAGCAACCAAGGTGTCTTTCAGTGGGTGAATGGATAAATAAACCGTGGTCCCTCCAGACAATGGATTATTATTCAGCTAAAAAGAACTGAGCCTTCAAGCCATGAAAAGACATGAAGGAAACTTCAATGCATACGACCGAGCGAAAGAAGCCCATCTGAAAAGATTACAGACTGTGTGATTCAACTCTATGACATCCTGGAAAAGACAAAACTGCGGAGAGAGTGAAAAGATCAGTGGTGAAAAGAGGGAGCACGGAGGATTCTTAGGGCAGTGAAACTACTATCTATGACTCTGTAATGATGGATACAAGTCACTATAAATTTGTCAAATCCACAGCATGTTCAACGCCAAGAGTGAGCCCTGATGTAAGCCAGGGACTCTGGGTGGTGATGATGTATCATTCATTGTAGGTTCATGGATTGTAATGAATGTCCCATCTGGTGGCGGTGGTGACAGTGGGCTGGGGGAGGGCCGGGGGACAGGGAAATCTCTGTGCCTCACCCTCAATTTTGCTGTGAACCTAAAACTGCTCATGAAGTGAGAGAGTGGCATGGACATATATACACTACCAAATGTAAAATAGATGGCTAGTGGGAAGCAGCCGCATAGCACAGGGAGATCAGCTCGGTGTTTTGTGACCACCTAGAGGGGTGGGATAGGGAGGGTGGGAGGGAGACGCAAGAGGGAGGAGATATGGGAACATATGTATACGTATAGCTGATTCGCTTTGTTATACAGCAGAAACTAACACACCATTGTAAAGCAACTATACTCTAATAAAGATGTTTTTTTTTAAAAAAAAAGTCTTTTTGAAAATGCATATATTTTACCAGAAATTGAGGCATTTCTCATTTCATCACAACGTGAACAGACACGGCTGCCCCATGCCCCCTACTCCAAGCAGAAAGACAGGGCCTTTTGTTCTGCGGGGCTGGCTGGCCTCTCTGGGAGGAAAGGAGAGGACAGTGGTTCATAATCAATCAGACTAAGACTTGGGGTGACTTCACTAACCAAGTCTCAGCCCTTCAGGCTGAAATGCGATCTATGAACTACTCTGCAAAACAAGCGTTCACAGACACAGCACGGAAAGAGTTTACGATTTAATAGCATGTTGTGTAATAAAAAGATAAACATCAACACACAAATTAAAAATCAACTCACCAGATGGAATGAATCTCCCCTTTCCACTGCTACAGTACTAAGAAAACATGAAAACCTGCGCTGATGTCCCTTCCAATGACAGAAGTGCTACTTTCAGGGCAACAACAGAGGCCTCTCCTCTAGTCCGGGGCGGGGAGGCAATGGGGAGGACGGTGTGCTATGTGTCACTCACAGAAACACACCGATGTGGACAGACGGGGCCCTCCACCGCGTCACACCCATGTGGCCCCAACCCCCCGGCCCTCCACGAAGGTCTGCTGAGGGTCCAGGAGGCCCGGACATGTGCCAGCTCCGCGACATGCTGGCACTACCACACGGGCAGAAGGTCCCCAGGGAGCCATGCAGTGCAAACGCCTCGCTGAGGCCACACGAGGTTTGTCTGCTTTTATGGCGGGGGCGGGGGGCGGGGGCGCTCGCAGCTGCACAGAAACAACCCAGGAGGCTGGGGGTCCACGCGGCCCCATCAGAGCCAGGATGGAGCCCCTGCCTGGGCATCCTCTCCATCAAGTACCAGCCGCGAGGAGGCCAGGGGGTGCCGAGACACCGGGAGTCCGAGCAGAGCTTCCGCCCCTTCACGTGGGGGCCTCAGCATCCGTGGGGACGGTTCTCCAGGCCCACAGCTCCGTACAGGGCAGTGCGGCGTCCCCGGACTCAGCCCCCAGCAGAGCTGTGGTTTGCTGGGTGGATCTTTACGTGCTGTGAGAGCCGCACAAGCTGGGTGCACGGCCGGGCACTTCCCAGCCTTCAGGGAACCATCGTCCGAAAGGGGGCAGGGCACGTGGGACCCCGCCCAGAGGCCTCTGCGCCATCAGAACTCTGGCCAGAAATGCCATCTTTTCTCCTGGATGCCCTCTCTGGGGGGGGGACCCTGAGCTTGGCCTCCAAGGCCAGCCCCACCCTCCTCCCCACAGCAGGCAGGCCGTGCTCAGCCCCAACCTGTGCGCTTCCCTCCGCTCAGAAACGTCCTCAAGACCTGGTCCGTGCACGGGAGTTTTATGCACAACTTGACCAACCCTGGGGCGTCCAGATTAAACGTCCCCCCGGGCGAGTCTAAGGGTGTTTCTGGGTGAGACCAGCATGACCCAGCGGACCCAGTAAAGCAGGTCTTCCTCCCCAGTGGGGGGCCTCACCAGTCCCCGGAGGGCCTGGACACAGCAGGAGGACGCGGGGGGATCTGTGGCCCCTCTCGCCACCCCTCCCCGTGCCCGTGTGGAGCCCTGTCGGGTGGGGCCCTTCGCTCCCTCCCTCACTGAGCACCTTCCGTCGGAGGTGACCAGAGCGGGCACTGCTCGTTCCAGGGTCACCCTGAGGCTCCCCTCTTCCTGGCAGTGGGAATCCGAACACGACCCCCTCCCGCTAAGTGGAGCTCAGAACCAGCCTCTGGGGTCTGAGGAGGTGACTCTGGTGTGCGACAGGGTCTCTAGGGTTTGGAAGATTCTGCCCCCCAGGACAGCCTGACTTCAAGCCTCACAGAGTCAAAGGCTCGACTTCTGAACGTGAAGCACAGAAGGCCCTTTATTATCACGCCCTCTGACTGCAGAGGGGAAGCCATGGATAGAAAGTTCCAAAACACACGTGCGCACACACGTGCATGCACACACACGTGCACACGCACACAAGCGGGCACACATGTGCGCGCACACACGCACACACACATACACATGCATTTTGTCCAAAATCATCCTCCCCGTTACAAGTGGAAAATGACCAAGATATTTCCATTCTTATCAAAGAGACCATTTAACTTTTTACAGAACATTCATCTGAGCTTAAAAATAGCGGGCGTTGGCGCAGAACGAGTTTGGACTCGCTGTTTCACAACACCAGTGCTCACTGCAGCTTTTTCTAAATTTCAGGAACTGTTGGTTGAGGAGGTTAAGAGCTAATTAAGAGCTAATTGAGAACTTATATTCGTATAAACAGATCTGAAAAGGCATAACAATTTAAATGATGAGAAGAAACGCCACTTCTAACTTTTTTAACAGATCACTGAAAAAGGACAGATACTTAAATTCGTGGTCCTGTAGCCTCCCAGTAACGGGAGGCTTGATGTGGGGTCATCTGGTCCCAGAGGATTCAGTCCACGGAATTCAAAGGAAGTGGAGGCCACCGACATTTGAAATATGCTTTGGGGGCTTCAAATAGCTCCATTATTCTTGTAAAACTAATGGTGGTTGACTTCTTTGAAAATCCAAAGAATTCCACGTTCAATGTTATAAAATAAGTACCTCACCCCTTACCTGTCTCCT
Source organism: Delphinapterus leucas (assembly GCF_059928025.1). Taxonomy (NCBI): domain Eukaryota; kingdom Metazoa; phylum Chordata; class Mammalia; order Artiodactyla; family Monodontidae; genus Delphinapterus; species Delphinapterus leucas. The sequence continues at coordinate 11,272,167 of NC_143149.1, forward strand.
TCCTGCCCCTCCCCAGGAGCTTCTGAGAGGAACCCTGGGATTTCGATCCCAGAACCCCACCCAATCCACTCCGCTCAGGGTCACCTCCCAGGCCGGGGTGTCCCCTCCCCGCTCTGCTGGCCTTCTCTTCCTCCTGGCCTCCCAGCTCTGGAGCCTCTGCCTCTTCCCGTCTGTGCTCGTGGCCCAGGTCATCCTCCCTGGGCCCTAAACCACCTGACGACTCAGCTTCTCCACCTCAGCCGTAAGCCTTCTCTCTCCTGGATTCAGAACCATGTCCCGCTGCCTACTTTCTGCCACCCCCGGGATGTCTAACGGGGATCTCAAAATCAACACAATGGGCCCTCCTTAACCACACCTGCTCCTGCACAGCCTCATGGCGTCTACACGGCCTGTCTCCACCTGCTCAGCGAGAACAGAGGCCCCCATGCACCTTCAAAGCCTCAGTCGGATCCGTGGAACGTGGAGCCTCCCAAGAGGCCGGAACCTTCCCTGGATTTACCAGCTGCTCTCAGACGAGGATGAAGAGGCCGGCAGGGCAGCCTCGTCCCCGAGGAAGGGACACCCCGAGGGATGGCCAGGGCCCAGAGCTGGGCCAGCACCCATCACAGGGTGCGCTCCATCACCCTCCAGGACATGTGGCTCCCAGGTCACAGACACAGGCCACAGGGCGCTGGGCTCCATCAGGAAACCACAGCCTCCTACCTGGAGGACCAGTCTCTGCTCAAAAGGGATCTCGTCCCGGTTGCCAGGCGACCCTGCCCAGGTCCCTGAGGCTCGCTCTGCCTCTGCCCCCATCTCCTTTCACGATCGTCTTTCCTACTTTTCTACTGTAGACAAGGGTGCATACCGGTCCCATCTATTTAACTAAATGTTATTCAATTTATCTGCAGCGTAAGAAAATTTGAGTGCACGGACCATGTGTAACCAAGATGTTCACTTAATCGATCGCCTTTTCTAGGTTAAAAGGCAGGAAACCATCCTTCAGGGCCGTTCCAGAGTGTTTTTCTACAGAATGGAGAAAATTGCCGCGCTGGTTGGGTTTTCCAGGGAAGCAGAACCAACTGGATAACAGGATGTACAAACACTGCGTGTGCACGTGTGCAGGTGTGTGCCTGTATGTAAACATACACATCTATGTGTACATACCCATCAGCCTCCATAATCGCGTGGCCGACTCCTCATAATTAACCCACCGTTCTCCTGCCGTGAATGAAGCTGCCAGGACACGGGGGACAGGGACCTGCCTCCCTGCTCTCGGTTCTGCGGGTACATCTCTCGATCGTACGGCAGTTCCACTCGTAATCTTCCGAGGAACCTCCACGCTGGCTTCCACGGTGGCTGCACCGTCTGGGGCTCCTACCGACAGCGCACGAGGTCCCTGTTCTCCATATCCTCAACACACCTGCTATTTTCTGGTTTTCTGACGGCAGCCGTCCTATCGGGTGCGAGGCGGCCTCTTCACCCACACGTTGCGGCGCTGTTACGCGACAGCTCCCCCGCGGTCAGCTGAGAGCTTTAGGAGTCTCCCCACCGCACCCCAGCCTCGTGTCGGAACCTTTGGGATGTCTTCCTGTCCTTCCCCAGCCCCGGGTCGACTGCAGGAGGGATGCTCCTGACTCCAGAACGTGTCCCACAATTCCCTTTGCGACAGGACCCTCTGTCCCGCGTCCTTACCCATCGTGTACCCTAGACGTTCCCACGCCCGCCAGGTGCTCCTGGGACCCGCCCCCTCCTGAGGCCCTCGTGGGCTCCCAGACTGCCTCCCCACCTGCTCAGGGAAGCCCCCTTGAGACTCCCGCAGATGAGGGGCTCCCCTCCCCCACGGCCCTGAGGCCGCCCGCATTTGGGGGTGAAAGGGTCACGACCCCGGCTGACCTCCTCCAGCCCGCCTGCCACCTGATGGCCCAGGAGGACCGCGCAGACACAGGGAAGCCCGCGCCTCTGTCCTGCCTGCACCTGCTTCCCAGCTGCATCCTTTACATCCTTCCCACGGCCTGACCTTTCGGACACTCGCAGCCTCTCAACCCCAAGCCGGCAACCTTCCTTCCTCTTTTCCGTCTATTGAAATCTCGAGCATTTTCCCAAACTAAGCTTAAATCAAATACTCTCCTTGACTTTTCGTGCCACGTAGGTCCTGGTCACCTTTATCACCTCTCCCACATGGCACTAACTGTGTCCCCTGCCAGGAGCACCACCCCCGCGGGCTGCAGCTGCATCTCTTTATACCCGTGTTCCCAGCCCAGAGCATCGTAAGGCCCCGAACAGGAGGGCGCCATCCACGGGCAGCCTGAGCCCCAAGGTGTGCGTTGGGGAGAATGGACCCACAGACCCCAAATGTGAGGACACTAACGGGAGGGGGGAGAAGAAGGGGGAAAGGGGTGACGAAGAAGACAGAGAGGAAGAAGGGGAGACCACCACCAGGGAAACACGTCTGGGGGACCGGGAAGTGCCGGAAGCTGGGGAGGCTGGAGCCATGGGGCCCTGCCCAGGAGCACGTGTTCCATCCCCTGGAGAAGGCCACGCTCCACCCGCCGTGGCTCGGGGGCCCACGAACCGTCCATCCCACACGGTGCCCAGGACCCACCCCACCCAGCCCTGAGTTCGCACGAGGGCGAGGACCGCAAGCAGAGGGCCGGAGCTTCTGCGTCCTGACGCCGCGGGCGACGGCTCACGCATCCGATGCCACAGGAAGGATGCGCAGCACAGGTGCGGGTGGTGCGTCTGCTGAGTGTGAGGGAGCCTGCCGTCCGCAGAGCTCGACTCACAGACAGAAACAGAGACGCTGAGGGGGCAAAATCACCCCCGTGGGAACGACCAGAAGTGACAGCTGTCGGGGCACAAGGAGGGAGTGGAGATGGGGTGTCGCACACCAGCCCCTGCAAGGAGCCACCTGGATAGATAAACCTGTTGGGTCTTGGTCACCATCCGCACCGGTGGTGCCACTCAGGGTGACCGGATGCTAACACGGTGTGGATGTGTGTGCGCGTGTGCAGGTGCCCGTGAGTGTGTGCGTAGAAACACACACGTGTGTCAGGAGGGAGGCATTTCTCACTCAGAATATTTATTAAGGCACCATTTCAAGTATTACAGACAAAGGTCCTGCCTGACCCCCGACACCAAGGTTCCAGGGCCCGGACGGGCGAGAGCATCTCAGTCCTGGCCTTAGACGCAGGGACCACACAGACCCCTGGGACTGCTGGTGGGAAGGACGCAGACGTCCTGAGGAAGTAAATGCAGCCAGGTGGGGGGCGGCTAACATCTTTTGTTACATTTCACAGGTTATTCATGGACATCACAGCGACACACTGAGTGTTACCAATAAGAAGGGAGTTGGGCTGGTCAGGAGAGGGGAAACTTTGTGTTCTTTTACATTTATTTCTACTGATGTATTTCTTAAATGGTTTCAGTTGCAATTTTGCTTTCAAAATCTAGTAATCCGAGAAATATGGAACAGAAGAGGAACCAGGTTCTCTGGTAAAATATCCTACAACCAGCCAAATTGTAGGGGGCAAATATCTCACCTAAAACCAAGGGATAAATGAGATTCGTGGGGAGATTAAGTTCACGCAGATCTATTAGTGCCCGGAGAGAGTTTTCCAGCTCAAGGAAAGACTGCCTATTAATTTTCTAAAAAGTAAAAATCCCTAATCTAGGTTGCAGAACTTTGCTGAATTGTTTTACTTTTTTTTCTTTTGGCTGTGCCACTCGACATGCGGGATCTTAGCTCCCCGACCAAGGATAGAACCCGTGCCCCCTGCAGCAGAAGCGCGGAGTACTAACCACTGGACCTCCAGGGAAGTCCCTTTGCTGAACTGTTTTAAAAAGAAGTATTCTACCTTAAAGTATGTAAGATCAGATTTATTACTGTTGTCACGCTGCATGAAATTTTTGCCAGTTCTTGGGACGATCCCCGAGGTTCTGCGGGTGAGGGCGGATCACACTTCTCTGTTGGGCCACATACGAGCCCCCGCCCGCTGTGCGCCATCTCCGGGGGATACGGCCGAGGGACCCACGACGCGTGAGCACGGCGCATGCAGGCTGTGGGTGCCGCTGCTCGGAGGAGAGCTCATTCGTGTCAAGACGCGGAACCTGCAGCAGGAAAGGGGCGACATTCTCAGCAGAGTCCCGCCAGCAGTACGCACTGTGTCACCAGGACCGTGGCGGACACAGATGTTCCATCACGGGGACGGAAGCCTGTGGCTGAGCCCACACGCTGTCCCGGGACCCACAAGGCAACGGCAGTGGAGGAGGGTAGCCTGGCTGCCGGGGCCGAGGGCGAGAAGCGTGGAGATGGGCTCCAGGGTGGTCATCCGGCCAAAGGAGTGAGAAGAGGGGACAAACCTGACAGAAAGAGGTCAAAGGGAGGAAGGAGGGCCAGGGACACCGGTGATGAGAGCAGCCCCGGCGGGAGGACGCTGCCCTTCCCCCCTGGAGGAGGGGGGAGCGCTGGTGAGGACCACAGCCTCCCAGTAGAGGCTCTGGGGGTGTTTGTCAGCAGCAACTACTCAAATACATGCTTCCCCAGCAGCAATCACGTCTTTTCGGTACGGAGTGGGGAAGATCAGTGATGCCATTCATCCACTCTTGGAACTCTGCCAAGTAGGAGAAGGACAGTCTGGGGGGGCGGGCCGTTAGTGGCAGAAATAACGACTTGACAGACTCAGGCGGGCTCTGCTCCCCAGGGACCACGGAGACGAGATGGGACAGACAGAGGACAAACCAGAGGGTTGGGGGCCAGGTACCGACCGCGGCACGGCTGACCTCAGAGCAGGAAGGTGCCCTCAGCACAAATGAGAAGTGGAGCACGAGGTCCCGCACGAGGGGGGCCTGATGGAGAAAATCCGGCACCACCGTACCTCGGGTCCCCAGCTCAGCACGCCCTGCGCTCCCCGAGAAGAGCCTGTCCCTCTGGCGGACGTTCCAACAACAGAATGGCTGCTAGTTCAAGGCTGACGAGCGTGAAACTGGTCTTTGCAAATGACAGTCAGAGAGCAAAGAACCCTCCGCCCAGAGGCCGGGGAGGGGGGGGCGGTGAGAGAGTACATTCCTCTGGCCTCGTTCTTGTAGCCCATGGACTAAACCGGTCAGAACCCAACTCCTCCGGGGATCCTAGACCAGATCTGTTCCGACAGCATCTCTATCCGTGTAAAGACAAAAAGGTTAAACTAATAACCATGAGCTTTTTAACATATGACCAAGCCAGCTTTCATCAGTATGGACCCTGGAAGCCTCCTGGGTATATTTATTTTAGGTTTATTGAGGAGCAAGTGACCAATAACACTGTAATCTAAAGTGTAGGCATGATGATTTGATACACGTGTACACTGTGAGATGATCACCACCATCGAGTTAATGGACACGCCCCTCACCTCACAGAGGTGACTCCTGTGCATGTGTGTGCGTGTGTGCATGTATGCATGTGTGTGCTTTGAGAACACTTGGGACCTACTCTCAGCACCTTTAAAGGACACGATATGGTATTATTCACTGTAGTCACTACGCTGCACGTTAGATTCCCCAGAACTTATTCGTCCTACAGCTGGAAGTTCAGGTCCTTTGACCAAGGTCTCCCCATTGCCCCTCCCCCAGTCCCAAGTAATCACCATTCTTCTCTCTGCTCGATGACATAAGCTTCTGTACGTGTTCGTTTCTACATATAAGTGATGCCACACAGCATTTGTCTCTCTCTGGCTGGCTTATAAACGTCTGCCAGGTTCATCCACGTCGCCACAAGCGGCAGGATTTCCTGACCCTCACATTTTCTTTATCCATTCATCTGTCACCGAACACTTAGGCTATTTCCACGTCTTGGCTCCTGTGACTAATGCAATGAGCACATAGTGCAAATACCTCCTTCAAGATACTGATGTCATTTCCTTTGGATGCACACCCAGAAATGGGATGGATGGACCATATGGTGGTTCTATATTTAATTTGTTGAGGAACCTCTATACTGTATGTACCAATTTATATTCCCCCCAACAGTGTACTAGGGTTTCCTTTTCTCCAACAAATAATCCGATTAAAAAACAGGCAAAGTGCGTGAATAGACATTTTTCCAAAGAAGACATACAGGCGGCCAACAGGCACGTGAAAAGATGCTCAACATCGCTGATCATCAGGGAAATGCAAATCAAACCACAGTGAAACATCACCTCACATCTGTCTGATGTCAGAATGGCCCTCATCAAAAAGACAAGAAGAAATTAGTGCTGTTGAGGACAGAGAGAAACAGACGACCCCTCAAGCCGCCATCGACCAGCACACCATCCATCTGGGACTCCATGCACCACCAGTGTAACGAGATTAACGGGGAATCCTGAGCCGAGTTCATAACCACTGTCTGCTGAAAAGTCTCGAATTGAAACATGTGAGACTCCTCCCCTCCGCCCCCTAACTGCAAATCCTAACGCATTTTCCTGGAAACGCTGGCTCCCTCTCACTTCCCAGCAGCTGTGGGAGCCTCACGATCCCCCTCGCCCCCGCTGTGCCCCGACCCACAACCTTCGTCCCTGTCACAAGGAAGAGCAGAGCCGGCGACAGGGACCACAACACCGACGAGCCGTCCCCTGACCCCTGTGACGTCAGAGACGCATCCCACATACCTGACACTGAACCCCCAATGTGTCCTGGACACCGCGTTCTCCTAAAAGGACTTGCGTCCCTGATATCCCATCTCTGCCCACATATTCAACCTGCCCCCACCACTGACTTTTTCACACGAGCGTTTAAACAGGCTCAGATTTCTCTATCATTAAAAATGAGATCGGCTTCCAGCATGACAGCGCAAAAAAACCCCGCTGCCCACTCCCCAGCGAAGGTGTGACGATTATAGCACAAAAATAAATGAAAACAACATTTCAGCCTCTGGAAATGGTCCTGAGGACAAACAGAAAGTGAGGAAAATCTATTCCAGAAAATCTGCACAAATCTGGGGAGAAAGATGAGAGTCTGTGGTACTGGAACTGAGTCTGCTCCCTCCCGCCCCTCCCAGCTCAGGGAGGCCGAGCCTGCACCTGGGACGGGGCCAACACCAGTGAACGCGTGCAGGGTCGGGACCCCTTCCTCCCCGCCCCCCGGCCCCACGCGTGGCACCAGTGTGCTGAGGACAGGGGGCCCTGACAGCCCTGCCCGCCGGAGATGTGCTGGTTCCACGTCGGACCGGCAAGCCGAGAGGACCTGAGGCTGCTGCCGCCCCCCACCAAGCGCTCAGTTCCTGGCGGGACGGGATGCTGCTCGGAGAGAAGCCTGTCTTCTTCCCAACCCCCAGCTCCAGCAGCAGCAGCAGCGAGAGCAGACAAAATAGACTTTGAAATAAAAGGTGTTACTAGACATAAAAAAGGACATTTTATAATGATAAAAGGGTCAACCCATCAGAACATATAACAATTATAAACATATATGCACCTTAATAACAGGACACCAACATGCGTGAATCAAAGACTGACAAAAATGATGTTGACAATAATAGCTGAAGACGTCAATACCTCACTTTCAATAACGGGTAGAACAACTAGACATAAGATCAACAGGACAGAAGCCTTAAGCAGCACTGTAAGTCAGCTAGACCAAAGACACATCTACAGAACATTCCCCCAACAGTAGCAACAGAGCACACACCCTTCTCAAGCACACCTGGAACATGCACCAGAACAGACCATACACTGTCATCAAAAAAGCTCAACAAATTTAAAGTGAGAGAGTTAACACAAATTATGTTCTCTGGTCACAGTGAAATGAAATTAGACATCAATAACAGGAAAGAAATTGGAAAACGCACAAATATGTGGAAATTAAACAAAGCACTCCTAAATAACCAATGGAACAAAGAACAAATCAAAAAGGAAATCAGAAAATGCATTGGGATTCATGAAAATGAAGACAGCTAAAGCAATACTTACAGGAAAATTTATAGCTGCGAATGCCTTTATTAAGAAAGAAGAAAGATCTCAAATCAATAAGCTAAACTTCCACCTTAAGACACTGGAAAAAGAAGAGCAAACTAAACACAAAGCAAGAAGAAGGAAGAAAATAATAAAGATTAAAGCAGAAACTTGTGAAACAGAGAATATAAAAACAAAAGAGAAGAATGAAGTCAAAAGCTGGTTCTCTGAAATGATCAACAAAATCAACGTCTTTAGTTAGACTGACCAAGAAAAAAGGAAAGGTTCAAATTACTAGAATCAGGAATGAAACTGGGAACACTATACAGACTTTACAGGCAGAAAAAGATGAAAAAAGAAAACTATGAACAACTTGCACCAACAAATTAGATAACTTAGATGAGATGGACAAACGCCTCAAAAGACACAAACTACCAAACCTGACTCAAGAAGAAAGAGACGATCTGAATAGACCTTATAGCAAGTGAAGACAATGAATTAGTAAACAAAAACTGTTCACAAAGAAAAGCTCAGACCCAGATGGCTTCTCCACTGAATTCTTCCAAAAAATTCAGGAAGAATTCGTACAAATTCTTCCCAAAAATATAAGTAAAGGGAACACTTCCCAACTCATTTTATAAGACCAGTTTACGCTGATACCGAAACCAGGCAAAGACCTGAGGAGAAAAGAAGGCTAAAGATCAATATCTCTCATGAACACGGATGCATAAATTCTCAATAAAATACTGGCAGAACTAATCCAGCAACATATAAAAATAATTACAAGTTCTTGATGAAAACATTCGACAAACTAGGGATAGAACTAGGGAACTTCCTCAACCTGATAAAAGACATCTACAAAAAACTACATCTAACATCGTACTTAATGGAGAGAGACTGAATGCTTTCTCCCTAACATCAGGAACAAGGCAGGGGTGCCCACTCTCACCACTGCTATTCAACATAGTCCTGGATGCCCTAGACAGGGCAGCTAGACAATGAAAATAGAAGCATCCAGATTGGAAAGGGAAGAAGTAAAACTATTTGCTGGTGCCATAATCTTGTACATAAAAAATTCTAGGAGGGCTTCCCTGGTGGCGCACTGGTTGAGAGTCCGCCTGCTGATGCAGGGGACACGGGTTCGTGCCCTGGTCCGGGAGGATCCCACATGCCGCGGAGCAGCTGGGCCTGTGAGCCATGGCTGCTGAGCCTGCGCGTCCGGAGCCTGTGCTCCGCAACGGGAGAGGCCACAACAGTGAGAGGCCCGCGTACCACAAAAAATAATAACAATAATAAAAAAATAAAATAAAAATTCTAGGAAATCCATTAAAAACAATTAGAACTAATAAATAAGTTCTACAGGGTTGAAGGATACGAGATCAATATAAAAAATCAATTGTAATTCTATGTACTTGAACAATCTGAAAATAGAAACAGTTCCATTTATAATTACATCAAAAAGAATAAAATACTTAGGAATAAATTTAACAAAAGAAATGAAAATCTTATACTCTGCAAACTACCAAATACTTTCGAAAGAAATTAAAGATCTGAACAAAAGTACCTCCATGTTCATGAATCAGAAGATTTAACTCTTCAAACTGATGTACAGATTCACTGTGATCCCCGCCACAAATCCAACTGACTTCTTTATAGAAACCAACATCGTGACTCTAAAATTCATATGGAATTGCAAGAGACCCAGAATAGCCAAAACAATCTTGAAAAAGAAAAACAAAGCTGAAGGACTCACATCTGGATTTTGAAACTTCCTACGAAATAGTAATTAAGACATTGTGGTTCTGGCACAAGAACAGATCAATGTAACAGAACTGAAAATCCAGACGTAAACCCATAGATTTCACAGTCAACTGACCTTCAACAAATGTGCCAAGACCACTGAATGGGGAGGGCAGACTTCTCAACAGATGGTGCTGAGACAACCTGACAGCCACGCACCAAAGTATGAGGTGGCACCCCAATCTCATACCATACACAAAACTTAACTCTAAATGGCGAAAACACCTAAACTCTTAGAAGGAAACATCATGGTAAAATTTCATGACTTTGGATTTGGAAGTAAATCGTGATGATGAGAAAGGTCTGGAGATGATGGTGGTGATGGTTGCACAACAATGTGGACATCCCCGATGCCACTGAACTGTACCTTTAAAATTGGTTAAAATGATGAATTTCATGTGATGTATATTTTTCCACAATTAGAACAATAAAATGTTTGTAATCTTTAAAAACTAAAAAAGTAGAAATTTTAAAAAGGAACAAAGTTCTAATACAATATGGATAAACTCAACCTTGAAGACATTAGGCTTAAGTGAAAAACTCCCGTCACCCAAGACCTCACGTCACATGATTCCATTCATATGAAACATCCAGAACAGGGAAGTCCACAGAGACACGCAGTAGGTTAGGGGGCGCCTTAGCACTGGGGTGGGGGATGGGAGGACAGGAAGGATGTAAATGTTCTGAAACTGACTGTAGTGATGTTGTATAAACTAAAAGTCATGGGATTATACACTCTCGATGGGTGAACTCTGCGGAGTGTCAATTATATCTCAACAGAATTGGTTTTTTTCAAATGAAAAAAAAAACTTGCCCTGAGTAGAAGGAAAGTTTGCTCTTATTTAAAAGAATGAGTGTGATGTTTTTTCACCTTTCCTAATAGTTCTTGCTTTGAAATTGAATAATCAAGAAACAGAGACTTCAATATATTATTTAAAATAAAACATAGGGGCTTCCCTGGTGGCACAGTGGTTGGGAGTCCACCTGCCGATTCAGGGGACGCGGGTTCGTGCCCCGGTCCGGGAGGATCCCACATGCCGCGGAGCGGCTGGGCCCGTGAGCCATGGACGCTGAGCCTGCGCGTCCGGAGCCTGTGCTCCGCAACGGGAGAGGCCACAGCGGTGAGAGGCCCACGAACCGCAAAAAAATAAATAAATAAATAAAAGATAAACAGTAGAATAAATTCCTTCTGAATTTCTGGGGAAGAAAGAAGAAAGCTCAGAAAAGACACACAGCACAGAGCAAAGTATGTAATCTTTTCAAGTTTTCAAGCATATAAAAGCAATGATATAAACTTAAACAATAGCACAAGACATATGTTACATTAAACAGGGTAAAATCACCCAGAAAGAGAAAGACTAGGATTGTGTCAAAAAATAAAATGCAACTCTACGTTCTCCGAAACAGAGAGACATAGAGAAGAATCGAGATATATTATGGTTGAGCTCAGGACAAAACTGTCAAAAATAGGAAGGAGATTTCATAACAGATAAATAGTAAAAGTCAAAATCTATCATGCGTGCATATGCACTGAAATGGTTAAAGGAAAAATTGTAGAATATTTAAGAAGAAAGTCAACAAAAACACAGTAGCACACGGCTGCTACCACCCATCTCATGTAATATCTCAGGGAGGCAAGTAATGTGAGGCTGTGAAGACTGAATAAAATACGAATAAAGATCATTTCATATATCCAAATAAATGGAGACGTGCATACCACTATGTGATAGAGTCTCCCAGTGTCAGTTCTTCCTAACTTTATCTGTAAATCCAACATAATCCCAATCAAAATTCCAAACACGATTGCTTGGAAGCTTGAAACGTGATTTTAAAGTTTATCTGGATGAATAAACATGTCAAGAAATGAAGGGGGATCACCCTGTCAGATACTAAAAGGCTTCCTGTTAAAACAGTATGAAGTTGCTAGACCAACGGAAGCAAAGAAAAATCCAGAAACAAACCAAAGTACGGATGGAAATGCACAGCCTGATAAGGTTCCATCTAAAACTCAATTAAAATGGACAAAAGATGGATTAATCGATTAATTTAGGTGTGGACAACTGGACAGCTATTTGAAGAAAAATCAGTAGATCCTGGAATTGGTCTGTGATCTGATTAGATTTGCAGAGCTGGGTGACCCTGTGTCCGTGGTAAAGGGGGACCAGGAATCCACAGTTCGGGTGGCTGACGCCTATAATCTGATGTCAGCGGAAGAAAAGGCTTGAGGTCACTCAGCGTTTGCCACCATAGAACATCTTAGGGAAGATAAATGGGGTCGTTCAGTTGTTTCTATTTGTTCTGAAGAACTGGAGGAAAGAAAATGATGAGCTGGGTGCTGAACGTCGGCTGCATTTCGGAGCCGGGGAAACACACCGGGCGGCCAGCTCAGCTCCATGGAGAGGGGACCCCTGGCCCACAGTCCGTCACCCCTAACCCCAAGGAGCAGGGCAAGGGCACAGGTGGCAACACAGCCCCACCAGGGCTCGGGAGGCGCCAACCTGCGACGCTCCTGGAAACCTTTCACCCAGAACAGCGGCCAAGACGTGAAATGACGGCCTGACCAGGGCAAGGAGAACAGGACAGAAAATCCAAGGACGAGGGTCTGCGGAGAAGAATGAACCAGGAAACCGTGTCTCCCTCTGGGAAGTGGGGAGACAGCGAGGGGGAGAAACGGCCCATCCACAGGGCTGCTGTCCCCACCCCCACCCCCGGGGACACGCCTCATCCTGGGAGCGAGGACGGAAATTCTCGGGCCTCCTCTGCAGGGAAGTGATGCCTGAAAAGTAGACAACGGCTCTGGGGACCTGTCAAGGGAGAAATGCAATGACAAAACTGAAAAATGGCTGCACTTGAGGAAAATTGGCAAAGAAATAGCCACAGAAGAAGGAAAATCGGGGTAATGTAGTATTCAAGTAGGCAGAGAGAAATGCTAAGGAAGCGATGGTTGCGTGGATACAAACTGGTCAAGCGCATTACGAAGAATGAAACAAGGGCCTGGAGTTTGACTTTGAACATCAAATTGTTTTGTAAATCAGTGGTGACACTTTCTCAGCCCGTCTCCAAACCTTCTGCTCCCTGAAAAAACCACTTTCCTAATCCTTCCCTACTTCCCTCCTGGGGGCTGTCATGCTGTCCCGCACATGTCCTGCCCGCAGGGCGCATGGAGACCACCGGGTCCTTATTAGATGCCACTGTATCCAGACCGCAAGCCAGAGATTCCGGGGAACAATCTCAAACTCTCATGGGTTCTCTGACCAGCTCCTGGTCCCTAAATGTTGCAGCTACGACTTGAGACCATGTGTGCACACTCGTTATGAAGCCCAGGGAGTCGTTTGTTTTTCTTATAAAATGTATTAAGTTCAACTTTATCCAGCCACCAGCCTGGGAGCAGATGGAGGTCTCCAGGGATGAAAAAGCCTTGAGACCTGGTTTCCTTTTAGTGATTATCAGTGACTGGCTGTCACTTTCCACAGAGCAAATTAAGAAACATCTATTTGAATTACTGTACATTCAAGCTCTCAGAGTACACACATAAATGGAATTTCTCTTTTGCTGCAAAGGAAAATGTGCACCACAGCCTAAGCTGGAGAGAAAAACCCTGCACAATCCACCAGGACACAGGACGGAGCGGACAGGGCTCCTCTGGTGGGAATGAGGGGCACATTGGGAGGCGTGACCACAATCCAGGCCCCATCAGTGGCTACTCCAAGGGCTTTTTTTTTTTTTAATAAATTTATTTATTTTATTTATTTATTTTTGGCTGCATTGGGTCTTCATTGCTGCGTGTGGGCTTTCTCTAGTTGCGGAGAGCGGGGGCTACTCTTCGTTGAAGTGCGCAGGCTTCTCATTGTGGTGGCTTCTCTTGTTGTGGAGCATGGGCTCTAGGCACATGGGCTTCAGTAGTTGCGGCACGTGGGCTCAGTAGTTGCGGCTCACAGGCTCTAGAGCGCTGGCTCAGTAGTTGTGGCGCGTGGGCTTAGTTGCTCCATGTTAAGTGGGATCTTCCCGGACCAGGGCTTGAACCCGTGTCCCCTGCATTGGCAGGTGGATTCTTAACCACTGAGCCACCGGGGAAGCCCTGGTCCGAGGGCTTTAAAGAAAGAACAGTCACCAATGAGACGAAGGCTCAGGCATGACTCCCAGCATACAGGAATGGTTTGGGGGTGGCTGATGGGTCACAAAGGGGAAAATAATAAATTGTCTCCAGATTATGCAAAGCTGCACAGTAAACAAAGTGAAGAGAAGAGGCTAAGAGGCCTGAAAGGGGGAGCTGAGCGATGCTGGTGGCAGGTTGGGGCCGGGGGACCACGTGCAGCCACCTGGTAACTGGCTCCCTGAGTCTGTGTGCAGGTGATGGGGATGCCTGTGGAGACCTGGGCCTCCTTTTCTGTTGATGAAATTTAGACCAAGTTGGGATCACCGCTTTCCTAAGAGGGCAAATCCACGTCTTCAGGTCCTTGAATGTCACTGTCTCCACGGAGGACCAAAGTGCCAGGGGACACGATGACGCTTCAGAATCGTTTCCCAGCTGTCTCACACTCCTGCTCTCCAGCCGTGCCCCTCGAGGACTTGCTGACCTGTGACGGCATCACACCTAGAAGAGGGACAACCTGTATGTAGAGCGTGTGACCTCGAGACGGCGGGATGGAGCATGTATCAGATGTACGAGGCCTAGCAGACCACATCCCCCAAAGCACCGTGTCCTCGGGAGAGAAGTCACATCGTGAAAACTGGCATTCACCGAAATGTTTCTGGGGCGCTTCTGTAAAATCACCCTCAGAAACAAGAGCACGTCTCTGGATCACCCACCGTCGTGACAGACCCTCCTTCTCTGCGGCCGACTTGATTTGAGGTTAAGTATGAGTAGCGCTGCTCCTGGAGCTGTGACACAGTGTGTGCCCCACACCTCACGGGACCTCCTCCCAGGGAGATACTGTCACACGTGTTTCATGAGTGGCCACGGTGGCTCACGTCTCTGTGGACAAAGTTCCCATGGATTCACAGTCATGAGATTTTCTGAATCAGAAATCAGAACAGGAACAGTGGGCCTCCAGCTATGAGCTCAGGAAGGCGACAGTGAAAGGTCACGTGAATAATGAGTGGGGTCGACGGCAGCTCCAAGTACATGACAGACCTCGTCTGAACCTAATGGATATAACCTCAAGGTCAGACTGTCACTCGTGTGACACCTTATGACAAACAGAAATCAGAGTCTTAGGAATAAATAAGAACAATGTTCTTTCTCTTATATGCCCCTTTTTTCATTGTATCCTTAAGGTTAGGTATACTTCTTAAATACAAATAATAAAGGAAAAAATGTGAAAATATTTTTAATTAGCTGAAAGTAAAGCATATCATCACTGTGAAACTGACACCTTTAAATAACTGACCAGTATCTACATTTGAAGCAGTGGGCGTGATGGATGGAGCTGATGAGAAATTTTGAAAATAAACTTTCAAGTGTTGATCTATCTTCTCAGATGTTAATAGACATTTTCAAAGTGAGTGTAAAATCAGTACCATTATCACAAGAAAGTTGAGAAAATATGTCTACAATATTCACTTGGGCGGAAGACAAAATATACCACTTAAGAAATGCTGGGTTCACCTCCTGGAATTTTACTCAAAACAGAATTACTCAAAGATTCATTTCCCCATCAGAAACCAACATGAACAGGGGATTACACACTGAGAAATCCTCCACATAAAGCATAGATGACGAGGTTAGAGTAACGTCTTAGATAAAATAAATAAATTCTAACATTCTAAAATAAATTCTAACAGCAGCCAACATCAGTGTGATTTCTTCATCATCAAAGCCCAAATCTAAAACCCTCTGTGTTTATCGCTGAAAGATCGCTGTCACCAGGCTCAGTCTGAATCCAGAGCGAAAAAAACCTGTACGGCTGAACTATAATAACATCGTCCTTCTTTTGCCCTCAGATACCTTGGATATCACAGCGAATCAACACTATAATATGGACCCAACACCTGCCAGAAGCGTATACGTGACCTCACATCCTCCGTTCCTTCTCCACCAAATTAGAGAAATCACAGCTTAAAGGGTTTACTTCTGCTAATTAAAACAATCAGGGGGGCTTCCCTGGTGGCGCAGTGGTTGAGAGTCCGCCTGCTGATGCAGGGGACACGGGTTCGTGTCCCGTTCCAGGAAGATCCCACGTGCCGCGGAGCGGCTGGGCCCGTGAGCCGTGGCCGCTGAGCCTGCGCGTCCGGAGCCTGTGCTCCGCAACGGGAGAGGCCACAACGGTGAGAGGCCCGTGTACCGCAAAAAAAAAAAAAAAAAAAAAACCAGTCAGGGGCATAAAGTTTAGATAATTAAGCATACTTGAATTCAACACATTCCAACATAGAACTGTAAAAAAATAAATAAATAAAGCTGGTTGCTCCCGGGAAAGACACAGAGGAAAC
The DNA here is from genome assembly GCF_059928025.1 of Delphinapterus leucas. NCBI lineage: Eukaryota > Metazoa > Chordata > Mammalia > Artiodactyla > Monodontidae > Delphinapterus > Delphinapterus leucas. Next base: position 11,288,279 of record NC_143149.1, read on the forward strand.
ACAGGTTTTCTCTTGCACAGAACAAACCCTGATGGTCAGAGACAAAATTTAATTTGAAGATTCTGCCTCTGAGCCCAGCATTCAATAGTCCCTTGATCTATGGTGACAGCAGGTAAACAGCGTGCATACTGGAGTCCCAGGCTTGGACAGCAGAGACGCCTGACTGCTGCTGGGCATCTGTGTGACCGGCGGGAGAATGACCTTCACGATAGAGAGAAAACAAACAACGTGTAAACAAGAAATCGCAGCCCCAGACCGTTGAGGTTGTGAAAACAACAGACACCCACCTGCCTGCAGACCTGGGAATCCGACCCCGTGCCACGGAGCAACAGGAAAACACCATCTCTGATCAGCTGTTCCCAAAAGTCACGTGGGACAGGGAGAGACCCAGAAAATTAAGAAGGCAAATGCCAGGCTGATTCATAGAAAGGGAGAAACGGCAAATCTAGGAATGAATGAGATTATGAGTGTGAGGCCCACAGGTAACAACGTTGGGGGGAAACACTTAGAAGCTGGGGTTGTGACCTTGAGAACCTGTGGCCCAGGCACTGCGGGCTGCCCATCCCTTTGGCGGGGCTGCCGTCCCCACCCCGCCCGGGGCCTTGTCTCTACCTGCTGGCGGGACAAGCTGGGAATGAGGGTGGCAACAGCCTGACGGGAACCAGGAGGGAAGCGCGGATGGAGACGCTGCCCTGGAACCTCCCCGCAGGCGCGCCCAGCCTCCAGAGACCCCACCACACCCTGCACCTGCCCCAGGTGGGTTCACAGGTGCTCCGGCACATAGTAGGGGGAGAGGAAACGGAGAAGAGGCTCAGAGAGAAAGGTCTGGTGCCGCAGTGGAAGGCTCTGAATGACACGGGACAGGAAGCCTGATCAGGTGTCTGCTTTCTAGTTTCGGGAAGTTTTTAAAGAGGGGCTGACGGCCCGAGCTGAGAGCAATAAAGAACGCTGGAGACTGGGGGGATTCTGTCCTGCCCCGAAAATAAAGCAATTAAGTAACTATCACACGCCCCCAAATACGGTCCTAAGATCGTATTTTTTCTTCCGTATAAAATTTAAGAGGAAAACCATGAGAGTGGATAGAATATTGTGTCTTTTCAACTATCCCCTCAACCTATTCCAATACACATGGAACAGGGAGGGTCAGAGATTAAAAGGACGCTCTCGTGCTAAGGGAACAAATTAGACAGGGGGGCCTCTGCATGCACACCCACCTCTCCCCGCTGGGAGGACTAACGAGACCCAGAGGCTGGTGGCCAGCAGTGTGGAAGCTTCAGGAAGGCCGTCCTGCCTGAGCGGCCCCGGGACGCACGTCCGGCGGAGAAGCAGCAGCCTCCCAGGAGAGATGCAAAGGCTAGCGAGCTGGGACCACGCTCTCAAAGCCACACTTAGGGGAAAACTTGATCTTTTCTCACAAGCAAACGCCCCATACAAACAGGACCTGGCAGGAGGGCAGCAGCTGGGAGAGCAGAGGATGAAGAGAGTCAGGTGGAGGATCATCGCTGCAGCGACCGCACTAAACCCGGAGGGACATCGCAGCATCATCAATACAGAGAAGCAGGAGGCTCGAGAGGAGTCTGAAAGTGGACCCGACAGTGCAAATCAAGAGAGAAAGTGCAGCTTTAAAGTACAATCCTGAAACCAGTCTTAGCAGCCAGAGCGAATACAGAAGCATCAGGCTGGGGTCTCAGCTGCGCATTAAGAGTAAGTCCCCTGTACAGTAAGGGTTTACCCTCCTGTAAGTCCCCTGTACCCTCCTGCATTAACGAAACTCCAGCGGGGATGGAGGGAAGGTCTGCTGAGGAGGTTTCCACTGGCCAGTCAGCCAAAGCAGAGGTCAGAGAGCACAGGCGTGAGGGCAGCCCTGTGCAGCCCTCCCAGCCCACGTGAGGTTATGTGTGCGGAGGGACCACCCCTCGGCTGAACACTGAATGCCCACCATTTCCAGATTTGAGAACCCACTCAAGGCTCCTCCATCTAGAAAAGACTCAGATTTTCAACAAGTTTATGTTTGAGATTCCTAAATCCATTTTGAAGTTTTCCACTCAAAATTCCAAAGAAAAGAGATGTGAAAAGAAGCAGGTGTGTATTTATGCCTTATCCTCATAAATGACAAGAACATTGACTAATATTAATTTTTATTTTAAAATGCCTTACTATTTCGATCGATCCCTTAAAAAAATAAACTATCAGTGTTAACGCGGGACCTGGTCATTTGCAAGCGCCGTGAATTTCCAACACAGATGACACTCACCATTTCGTGACTGTAAATGTTTATTGAAAGGAATGTTGTCTGACCGCCATTCTTGAATCCTACATTTTATAGCTCCTAACTCCCAGTGAGTGGAAATTTATTAATTTTATAGAATGTAAATTAAAATATTATATCAAAGCATCTTGACAAACAATCAAAGAGGGCCTCCTGCAACCACGAGATCACCCCTCCTGTGTTTTTCTGCCCAAAAGAGATTCTAGAACACTGAGATTTTATTTCCAACAAGTATGCACATGAGTTAAATGCTGAAACGTGATGAGATGCCGTATCTGGCTACCTGAAATGAGAACTAAGAAATTACCCTCCCTAGTGGGCCTAAGGTCATCCGATCTTAAACACTGGGGATTCAGTCATTATTTGTTGTTAAGAGCTGGCCACTCAAGCCAGGGAGAAAACGATGCTATTGGCATTAATGCATCCTTGGCTGACCTGGCCCCGTCCAGGCGCCCCGTCAGGGTCCACATCCTGACTCCCAGCTCCAAGCCCAACACCACCCTGCTCGCTGAATTTCACCCACCACATAACCACGCTGTGAGCGACAGGATTAATCCATTCTAGAGACAACTCACGGGAACCACGCACTCAAATGCAGCAGTGCACACAGAAACCGTTTACAAATAGTAAAGTACAACACAGTTTGGGGGCATATACCTGCAGTCAGCTCGGCCGCCAACTTCACACCGATACACCTGAGGGACCTACATACCGACCCGACTCTCAAATGACCCACATTCCCTGTGGCAACAGAGAAGCACTGTGATTAATTTCCCCAATCCTGTCCATGAATTATATAAGCTACTGAGTAAAACAGGAAATAGGGCTTCGCTGGTGGCGCAGTGGTTGGGAGTCCGCCTGCCGATGCAGGGGACGCGGGTTCGTGCCCTGGTCCGGGAAGATCCCACATGCCACGGAGCGGCTGGGCCCGTGAGCCATGGCCGCTGAGCCTGTGCATCCGGAGCCTGTGCTCCGCAACGGGAGAGGCCACAACAGTGAGAGGCCCGCATACCGCAAAAAAAAAAAGAAAAGAAAACAGGAAATAATGTCCAGACACATAACCACGCATAGCATGTATCTACCTGTGTGTGTGTCACCACCAGGCTTCCGAGAACAGGGAAAATCACCATTTCAAAAGCTGAGGCTTCAAATTAAATTACTTCCCTGTTTGATTCAAAAAGTGTGGATTCAGAAGCAACCCTGGGTATGGTCTATTCTAAGTCACTTATTTCACAGATGTAGAACCTGAGGAAGGGTTAGAATCGAGTGAATTTCCTGAGGCCGCGCAGCTATTTCCCATCACTGCTGATGTCCAGGGCTCCTGCAGGACCCCCAAGAAAGGGTCCATCAGCCACGGGACGCAGTGCTTCCCACCCGGTCAGAGAGCAGCTTACAAGGCAATGACTCAGCCCGCGGCCCAGGTCTTACCGCGGCGCAGAATCTGCTGTGCACGGTATGCGGTGCTTTGTCCTCCGCTGTTTGCTCTGGTCAGAGTTGGAAACGAGCTACCTAAATTCTCAGCAGTTCTGCTCCTTGGCGTCTGTGTATCACACGTTCCGACAGTTCCAGCAGTATTCGGAAGACGGGTTCTAATTTCTTTCTAATTCAATTCTATTTGGACCTACTTAGAAGAGCCACAATCATGATGAGTTTGTGAAATTATTGCTTCTATATGTATTTCAGGAGAATTACAGAAAATGGTTGGAATTTCTTTCAAAAGTCTGCTAGTCTAAACAGTTGGTGGGATGTGAATTTATACTTAACTGCCTTTTGAAACACTTGCCTAGGACAATTTAAATGTGTTTACTTGGAGCCACAGAGTATTATCTGGGGAATGAAATAGCACATAAACTACCAGCAGAGAATAATCTCTTGGCCGACATAGCAAAGCATCTGCCAGCAAATACCCGACCACTTGGAGGGGCACATCCTGCTGCTCCAGGACACAGATGACGAGCTTGTGCTGCTCCATCTTGGGCCCAGATCAGTGGACACTCACCGGGCCAGCTCTGCCAGCACGTCCAACAAACACTGCTGTGGTCAAGGCTGTCAAATACACTTCCTGCAATTTTCTGAATAATTCCCTATCTTGTTTGGAATTCTAGTTTAATTTCACAGTAAATGGTAGCAGGTTTGCAAAAGTCCTGTTTAGAATAAAGCTGATCAATTATCTGTGAGTCTACTTGTTAACTTATTCTTTCATCAGTACCCACAAAGAAGCAAGAACTGTGCTGGGAGCACGTGGACACAAGAAATATTTGTTCTTTAAAAAAAATGTCCGAGGCAGATTTAGAGTTAAGGCTTCAAACTTCTTACACAAGTATTTAGAAATTCTACTGCATGTGTGAATAGAGAAGAATTCAAGTTCAAAGCTGTAAGTGTAAGAGAAAGAGTAAGAGAGATGACTTACTGACAGTGCTCAAGTTTTACTTTCCTTTTCACTCCTTTATAAATTAATTCTGAGTATATAGAATACGCTCCGGTGGCAAGTATTCCCTCCAAGGAAGCAAGTCGACCTGAGTGCCATGAAGACCCTGGCCCACGTCTTCACGGGTGAGAGCAGAGGGCCATGTGTTCCTTCTCAATTGTCTATGTATTAACTAAAAATGAGAAAGAAAACCTTCTAAACAGCAATAAAATTAACAGACTACAAAGTTAATACAAAATACGGAAACAAAGAGATAAAATTCACTTTGCAGATAAAACAACGAGCCACATAGAGGAGCCAAGAGAATCTACTGACAAGCCGAGACAGTCACCAGGACGTCTACGCACCAAATCAGTAATGAAACTCAGCAGGTGCGAACCCAAGAGGAGGAGCCAACCAGAATAAGCAAGAGAGTTTTTAAAATTCTATTCACAACAGGACCTAAAACTGTACGATGCTTTTCCAAGTATAAATCTAACCAAGGATGTCCAACACCTAAGTGTGGAAACTAACAAATATTATTTAGAACATAAAAGAAGTCCTAAATATGTGGAGACATACACTGTGCTTGTAATAGAGAAGACTAAATATTGTAAAGCCATAAGTTCTCCATTAACTACTCTATAAATTCTAGCTGATTTGAATCAAAATCTCAGTAGTGTTTTGGAAAACTTGATAAGTAGTTTTCACGTGGAAAAAAGTAAGAGGTCTAGAATAATTAAATAATTTTTTCAAAAACAAGATGGGTATATTTGTCTACCAAGTATTAGGTTTTAAAGGCATAATAATTAAGAAGATGAATTATTGCCAAAAGGTTTACTAAACAGATGAAGGAAACAAAATAGAAAGCACTGGAATAGACCCATACTCACGTGGGAACTTGACATATAACAGTGATTGATGTATTTCATATTGATGAGAAGGTGACTAAACTGGAAGAACAGATTGTCCCTACTGAAAAATAAAATGACATCCCTATCTCACCCCAAACCAACTCTAAGTAAATTAAATATGTAACAGTGAAATGCAAACTTTAAAGGCTTAAGGAGAAATAACTGGCATCTTTATGAAATGGAAGGTGTAGAAGATATTCTAAAGAAAATTAAAAAACAAAAATTGCAAAACAAAAAATGTCAATTTTAAAATTTAAAGTTAACATTTTTAAACACATGCACAACAATAGACACTACAAAATGGTTACAAAAGAAGTCACAGCTGACAAAGGATTAGTATCTCAAATATATGAAGAATATCTATAAATTAATCAGAAGAGACAAATAAACCAATAGAAAATTGAGCCACGGATATGAAGAGACGATCAACATAAAAGAAAATATGAAGAGTCAATAAACCTTAGGAAAGTATGTACAATCTCATTAGTGATCAAAGGCTCACAAACAAACAGAAAAACACAATGAGGCTACCCCACAGCCTTCAAATGCCAAAAACTAGAAGTGTTACAACAGCGATTGTTGAATGAGAACGTGAAGTGAAGGAGTTCTCACAGGCTGATAATGGGGGCAAACCACATTTCACATCAAACTGAAAATAAAGTCAAGCTGAAGATGGTCTTACCCTACGACTCCAAGATTCCACTTCAAGGTAAATCCTAGAGCAGGTTCTCAAACTCTAGCTTGGATCAGAATCACTGGGGTGCTTTTTGAAAACCAGATTTCTGAGCCTCAATACCAAAGTTTCTGGTCCAGGAGGTCTGGGGCAGGGCCCAGGAATTTACATTTCTAGCAAGTTCCCAGGTGATGCTGAGCTGCTGGACCTGGGACCCCACTTCAAGAATCACTGCTATGGGGACCGCTGCTCTTTCACCCAAGGAGATGGCGGAACTGCCCACCACAGCCGAGCTCTAATGCCCGAAACTGGACACGACCCAAATGCCCGTCAGCCTGAGGAAGGGTAAACCGAGCCATTACAACAGTGCAGTATGCACGGACGTCCACCCGCAAACACCTGCAAACAACTCTACATGTTTTATTATTGACGGCGGAAACAGAGATGCGATTTGTGACAAAAACACGCCTGGGGTGACATGAACCAGATGCCTGGGAGGACCGGTCCAGGGTGGGCACAGAGCGATGGAAGTGAGGGGAGGATACAGGAGCCTCAAGGAATCACATCCTTAAGGCTTCACTTCTTGGAAAACTGAAAGTATGAAGCACATTTGGCTTGATGTCAAGATTCAGTAAACCTGAGAAGGGATGGAGTGGTGAGCGTTATGTGGTTCTCTATTCCTAGGTGTGCACTTGGAATAGTTTATAATAAAATGAAGAAAATCCTATATCAATATGAACTGTTTAAGAATCAACTGTACATAGTAAACAAATGCTTTATAAAAGCATTTTAATTGGATTAAACCTTATGTCAGAACACAAACACGTGATTCGTAGGTAAGGGAGTTTCTCAACCAGTGAGTCCCTAACGTGGTCCACAGGCAGGTGGGCACCTCCTGTCTGCATGGCACGTGGGCACCTGGCCCCCGAGGAGCTTAGGGGTATGTCCAGGGAGAGGGACTCCAGTGACTGGAACAAATGCTCTGCCAGAGCCACTGGCTGTGCCGTTAGGGAGAAGACAGGGGTCAGTAAGAACTGGGGTGCACTTACAAAGGTGGGTTTTTAGTTGAACCTTTGAATTCAACTAAAAAAAGAGGAGCGATGTGTCAGGTAAAAGGTGGGGAGGGGTCACTGCCTGCAGGAGAGACACACGTGCGAGGTGGTCAGAGAAGGGTGGGCTGTTCACCTGGAACCCAGGTTCTGACCCGGGGCCATCAGAACAGAAAACGGCAGGTGACAGGAAACCGAGCACTTAAGAGAATCCAGTAAAGGACATGTCGCTACCCAGTTCTCACGCCAAGTGACGTTCACCTTGATGACGCTCTTCCTATTACAGCTGCATCCAGCTAACTCATCACTAAGTTGTCAGCTCTGCTGTGAAGGTGCATCCAGAACGGAGCCCCGTCCCCCGCCCCCTCGGTCCACACCTGGACGGGCAGAGGCTGCAGCCCCCAAGCTGCACAAACTGAACCAGCCCACGCTCCCTGCCCAGAGCCCGCCCGCAGCTGTCACCCCAAGGAGCACAGGGCTCCGTGGCCCGACCGAGGCTGGAAGGCCCTGGGCCCCGCTCTCTGCTCCACTGCTCTCTGTCCGCGTCCCATATGGTCCCGTGGGGCCTCGCTCCGTGGGTCCTTCTGTCTCGACCCCCGAAGGACTCTGGTCGACCAGGTGGCCGTCTCATCCACAACCACACGCCCAGCAGCTTCCTTCCCCTGGTCCTACTTCCCACTCTCTTCACAGAAATTACAGGTTTGCATCTACTGTATCACTATCCACCTGCTTATTCTTGTCTCAACACATAGGCTTGAGGTCGCTGAGCATTCACCGTCAAGATGCACGCCTGGGACACACAAGTGACAAGGAAACATCCCGTGGGATAAATGAGCAAATGGCCGAACACTCGCCGTGTTTATATTTTTGCAAAGAAACGAAAGAGAGAATGGTTTAAGAACAGAGTGACAGGTAAGGGCGTGGGGCTGCAGAAGGAGGAACACTCACTGACCTTCCCTAAAGCGCTGCGAGCCTCGGCCACGGCCCCAGCGCTTTCCCGAGGGACCCGGACTCTTCCCAGGCCCTAGGAAGCTGTTTAGGCCACGACAAGTGACATTCATTCCACCAGGATGGGAAAAGCCAAGGTGATGTTAAATAGATGGAGAATCTCGCAGAGGTCTTTGAAGTACAGTTTATTTTTAAACCCCTGCAAGCGGGCGAGCACTTTTGCCATTTGCTAATATCAGGAGAGTCGGAAGCAACGAGTTATTGGTAATTAAAGTGATTTTTCTAAAAACCTGGGAAGTCTTCCCAGGACTCCATTCTAATTTCTAACCAGTGGATTTGAGAATTTACATAACAAAGGTCACACTTGAAATGTGGGGTTGGTCCTACTAGAGGACCAGTGAAAAAACTCCCTGCAGCCGTCACAGAATCTATAGCAACAGGGCAAAAAGAGCAAAACTCAAGAAACAGTTACCCTGCTTTGCTTTATTTCTTTAATTGGGAAACAGTGATCTAAAACATAAGCCAAATTTATTAATACTATGCAAAGAAATCATCTTGGCTAACAATAATTTATTTTTTATCACCATTAACACTAAAAAGCTGCAAAAAAAAAAAAAAAGCAAAACCTCAATATTAGAAATACGACGAGCAGCCTATTTTAAGCCCCACCTTTTTCAAGTTTATGTTTGTAACACAACCAAGCCCCTCCTCCGAGCACGTGCCCACCCTTCTGCACGGCCTCCATCCTCTCATCGGGATGGCACACTTGCGACTTGAGTACCTAGGCCTCTGGAAGGAAGCCGTACGCCAGAGTGAACGCGGAGAAATGCCAGGATTCTAAGAACATTTCCGTCTGGTTTGTCAACCCAGCTCTTCATTAAAGGCCATCACGTGTCCTGATGCCGAGACAGCAGACAACCTCACAAGATTTACACAACCAAGAAGACAACACAGCCCAAATGCTGATGCCATGAGGTAATTAGCTAATGAAGTTCCGTGTTGCAGCAAATGTACTAATACCCGAGGTTCAAACCCCAGTTCCGCCATCAACCGGCTCTTCAGACAAACAGCAGTCTCTCCACAAAGCCCCAGTCACCCAAACACAGGTTTTGTCCACCCTCAGTTTTTTAGTGACAATAAAATACGTGTGTAAACCCATTTTTTAAATAAATAGACTATTTTTAGAGCAGTTTTAGGTATATAAAAAAATGGAGGAGGAGTTCATATAGCCCCTTCTTCACTCCCCCGACCCTCCCCCCGTGTTATTAACATCTTGCAACGTATGGAACGTCTGTTACAGCCGCTGGACCAATATCATATCAATACATTATTATTAACTACAGTCCACAGTTCAGTTAGGGGTCACTCCTGGGGCTGGATATTCTACAGGTTTGGACAAATGTATCCACCACTATAGTATCATACAGAGTCGTTTCACTGCCCTAAAAACCCTCTGTGTTCCACCTAACTATCCCTCCCTACAATCCCTGTAAACCACTGATCTTTTTACTGTCCCCACAGTTCTGCCTTTTCCAGAATGTCTTATAGTTGGAATCACACAATCTGTAGCCTTTTCAAATTGGCTTCTTTCACTTCATAATATGCATTTAAGGTTTCTCCATGTCTTTACATGGCTCGAAGGCTCATTTATTTTTAGCTGAATAATATTCTCTTGTTTGAATATACTACATTTTATTTATCTATTCACCTGCTGAAGGACATCTTGGTTGTTTCCAACTTTGGGCAATTATGGATAACATTGCTATAAGCATCCATGTGCAGGTTTTTGTGTGGACGTAGGTTTGCAACTCATTTGGATAAATACCAAGGGTTCCTGGGTTGTTGGAACTTCAACTGTTGGATTGTTGGATCAAATGGAAGAGTGTAAATTTTTTTAGGAAACTGTTAAACTGTCTTCCAAGGTGGCTGTACCATTTTGCACTCCCACCAGCAGTGAATGAGAGTTCCTGTTGCTTCACGTCCTCACCAGCATTTGTGCTGTCAGTGTTCCAGGTTGTGGCCACTCTGATAGGTATGTAGTGGTATCTCTCACCGTCTCATTTTTCATTTCCCTGATGACATATGATGTTGAACTTCCTTTCATATGCTTATTTACCATCTGCATTCAGGTGTTTTTAGATTTTTACCTACGTATTTCTTCTTTGATGAGGTATCCGTTAAAACCTTTTGCCCATTTTTAAATTGAGTTGTTTTTTTATTTTGGAATTTAAGAAATCATACTAATCCTTTATCAGATGTGTCTCTTGCAAATATTTTCACTGAGTCTGTGGACTGTCTTTTCATTTGCTTGACGTTGTCTTTCACAGAGCAGAAGATGTTTTTATTTTAATGAAGTCCAGCTTACCAATTATTCTTACATGGATCATGTCTTTGGGGTTGTATCAAAAAAGTCATCGCCACATCCAAAGACACCTAGAGTTTCTATGTTATCTTCTAGGATATTTTTAGTTTTGTATTTTACATTTAGGTCTGTGGTCCCTTTTGAGTTTATTTTTGCGGAGGATGTGAGTATGTGTCTAGATTCATGTTTTCTGTGTGGATGTCCAGTTATTCCAGCACCGTTTGTTGAAGAGATTACCATTTTTTCCATTGTGTTCCCTTTGATTCTTTGTCAAAGATCAGTTAAGTATATTCAGCGAGGTCTATTTCTGGGCTCTCTGTTCTGTTCCATTGATCTACTGACAAATAGATATTTCACCAATACCACACTCTCTTGAACACTGCAGCTACATTTACAGCAAGTCTTGAAGTTGGGAAGTCAGTCCTGTGCCTGTTCTCCTTCACTGCTGTTTTCCCTATTCTGGGTCTTTAGCCTCCTCTCCATAAAAACTTTAGAATCAGTGTGTTGATATCCACAAAATAATCTGCTGGTGTTTTGATTGGGATTGCATTTAACCTATAGATCAAGTTGTGAAAAACTGACATCTTAACAATACTGAGTCTTCTTGTTTATGAACATGGGCTATCTCTCCATTTATTTGGTTCCACTTTGATTTCTTTCATCAGAGTTTGGTAGTTATCCTCATATAGATCTTGTACGTACTTTGTTAGATTTTTACCTATGTCATGCTTCAGTGCAAAGATACATTTTTTTTTAATTTCAAATTCCAGTTGTTCACTGTTCGTATATAAGGAGGCAATTGACTTTTGCATATTAACCTTATATCCTGCAACTTTGCTACACTTATTAGTTCTGAGTGGGGTTTTCTGGTTGATTCTTTGTGATTTTCTACATAAACAATCAGGTCATCTCAAACAAAGACAGTTGTATTCTCCTTTCCCAATTTGTATACATTTTATTTCCTTTCCTTGTCTTGTTTCATTACCAGGAATTCTAGTACGAAGCAGAAAAGTAGTCGTGAGAGGAGATATCCTCCCCTTGTTCTTGATCTTAGTTTATCACCATTAACCATGATATTAGTTGTGGGGTTTTTGGAGATTCTCTTTACCTGGTGAGGAAATTTCCCTGTAATCCCAGTTTGCTCATAGTTTTTATTGTGATTAGATGTTGGATTTGGTCAAATGCTTTTCCCACAACTACTGATATGATCATGTGACTTTTCTTCTTTGGCCTGCTAATGTGATGGTTTACATTAATTGATTTTCAGTACTGAGCCAGCCTCCCACACTCGGGATAAATCCTCGACTTGCTCTGTATGCCTCAAAACTCAGTAACTCTTGTCCCTGCCCCCCTAACTCCCATTCCACCCCAATCTGGCTCCACTCTCAGACAGCTGACAGTCACCCGTGACCTCTGTGGCGCCAGTCTGACAGACGTGTTTCATCATCATCCTCCTTGGTGTGTCCACAACACGAGGCACAGCATGCACCCCCATGGTCCTGAAACTCTTTTCTCTTCCTCAACTTGCCAACTTCCTGATTCTCCTTCTGCCTCTCTGATCACTCCCTTACAGTCATTCATTCATTCAACAAACCTCTCTAGAGTTCGTTCTAGATTCCAGCCCCAGTGTTACATGTTAGGCATGCAGTCCTGCCCGACACACGCATGCCCTGCTACAGCACCCAAGTTACCAGAGAGCAGAAACGTTACAAAGAAAATGTTTATGACATGGCATGATGGGTGTGTCCCCCAAAGTATGTTGATGTTTTAACCCCGAATACTTCAGAATTATCTGGACACGAGATCTTTACAGAGATGATCAAGTTTAAGTGCGGTTATTAGGGTGGGCCCTAGTCCTACATGGCTGGAGTCCTTATAAAAAGGAAGAATTTGGACACAGAGACAGACACGCACAGAGGGAACGAGATGTGAAGAGGCACAGAGAAGAGACGGCCACCTACAAGCAAACGGGGGATCCCTCCCTCGCAGCCCTTAAAAGGAACCACCTGACTGCACCTCAATCTTGGACTTCCAGCCTCCAGAACTGTGACACAATAGATTTCTGTTGTTTAAGGCCACTAATTGTGTGGTACTTCAGCACAGCAGCCCCAATAACCGAAAACACACAGTGAAAAGCACCTGGGCAGAGGGGTTAGGAAAGTGCAGCGGCCAGAACCGGCCTGTCACCCAACACAGCGAAGTGCAGGGGAACCAGCGCCCCCGCTGGTGACAGAGGAGGAAGCAGCACGTGACGGGACAGCATGTCACACGTCGTAAGCCACGGGAGCCAGTCCTGAAGCCGTGAATACAGCTCTGTGCTGAGTCCCAAGGGCCCTCCCCATGAACCACCGACGCTGGGGGTCTCGGCGACCCCGACGCAGAGCTGAATCAGGCATTACACCCAAGCTTTAGCACCCAGCATTATGAAAGCCCTGAATTTCTTCCTTACAGCATTTATCTATAATTATTTACTGTGTCATTACACAGCCCATCTCCCCAGAGATTTTTAAACCAGGTCTTATCTAAGTGTGAAGATCCAGCGTCTGGAACCAAGCCCCCACGTGGCAATAGCTGAATCCATCAGTGGGTTCACATGTGAAAACAGCACCAAGTGCAGCAAAGCCCTCTGTAAAGGCCCGGCAGCTGTGCAGTCAGGAAGCTGTGTGAGCACATAAAGCCACGCACGGCTCATGGATTCATCCTTTACGAAACTGTAGAAGTGACAAAGATGCTAAGGTGACAGTGGGTAAAACAATCAGTACCAACGCTGTAATATTCTCTCTGCAATTTATACAGAAGCATAAGGAGCTGGCGGATTCGGTTTGCTTATTCGTCACAGGCAGACAATCCATTCGCTGGCAGGAGAAAGATGAAAATGGCCACAGGATCCCGAGCAGAATGAAGGTGATAATAATTCACTGAAATTTACAGCCAGTGCGCAGATAAAAGACAGAGGAGGCACCACGACGGTGGGATTGGATTCACCGCCAGCCTCCGTTCTTCCGGCTGGAAAGCAGGTGAGAGCAGGTGGAAAAAGCCCACCGGACATTTCGGGCTGGTGGGTGGGACTTCATTACGTGCAGGGTGAGACCGAGGAAGGTGATGACAGGCCCGGTCCCATCGGCAGTTCCTGCTGTTCAAACTCAAGACGCGGAAGAGGGCACAGGGAGGAGTGCGCTGGGGGCGGGGAGCCGAGCAGGTGCGGGGAGGCGGTTTATCATCCCACCAAGTCGAGTCCTGACGCGTTGATTCAGCTTCAGCCACGCAGGTTCCCAGACCCGAGCGCACGGTGAGAGGTCGGTGCCAGTTCTTCTCCAAAGCACGTGCTGGTGCGGGAGAAGCGCGAGCGCCCGTGACCGGGGTCACAGCGGCTCAGCTCGGCCTCCGGGGGCTGGGCTCGGGGCCAGCGTCCTGCCTGGCGTTCCCGTGCGCCCACGGATGAGGGACCTTAAGAGAGTTCCTGAACCTCTAGCGTGCCCTTGACAGTCAAGGAAGGATAGTAATAAAGACCCCTGAGGGAGAGAGCAGAGACGAGAGAGGAACCACACGCAGGCACTGGCACGGCGGACCGGCGCCCGGAGCCCCTGCCCCGCGGGCCCCGGGGCCACGGCACGCGCTCGAGGAGCTTCATCACCTGAGCGGACAGCCATGCCTTCCCACCGCGGCCACCGACTGCAGACCTGTCTGCGCACCTGCTGGGGGTCTGTCCCAGCGGTCGGTGGGTGGATGAGAAAGGAGTGAACCATTAACGGACACAGAGCCAACTGTCCCCAGAAGCCCGCGGGCCCTTCTCGGACCACGTCTGTCAACACACGCGGTAAAATACACACTAAACAGCTACACCGAGATAGAGTAAAAGTCAAACGTTTTAATCAAGCTGTAGAAATAGAGGAGGTTGATTAACACCTTATTTTAAATGATCGGGCAGCAGAAATAACACTGACACTGATCTCAAAGCGCCACTGAGCAGAGGCCTCACTCGCGACATGACATGAACACACCTCCTGGAAGCACTGAGTCCCACTCAGAAGCTGCTGGGAACAAAGACCGTTTCCCCGAACAGACTCACAGAGCACTTGAGTTCCTATCTGCTCCCCCGCGAGGGGTCCGTGCACCCCAAGTCCTGAGCCCCTGCCCTAAATTAAGATGTGCCGCCTTTATAGTCCTGGGAACATTTCACAGAATGTCAAGACTCAGCTTTGTGTCACAGCTATCTTATTGTTTTTATCAACAATAACGGGATATCAGTGTGCATCAGGGTCCCGGTGAGGCGGCTGGCACCGACCAGGAGCTGGAGTAGAGTCTGGTAAAGAACCCACAGGAAAGTCTGGGCAGGAAGGAAAGTAACAGGCATAGCGGGGCTGGGGGCAGTAACCGGTACCAGCCTCGGACCTGCAGGGGCCAGCGCTCTTTACTCTCAGATTCTTCGTCTGCGGAGTGGGAGGACACACACAGTACACACCGAGGGCGTCTCTGACAAGATGACAACAGACTCTGCCCACGCTCATGCTTCATTCCATGTTTTTTCAGAAAATGAGTTGAATTACTTGGATGGCATGCAAATGAAACAAATACCCAGGATGCCAAGACGACAAAGCTGTGAACTCAGATCCCTAGGGGGTTTTCTATATGAAAGCCAACAATGGACGTATTTGTCACACGGCGCCCTAAACTAATGGTGCCCATGCAATGAGACAGAATTTCGTAAAAATCTGTACACAGCCAAAGCCCTTGAAATTTGCTGAGGAACGAGGACCATACATCCCTTCGAAAAAAAGCTTTGCCTGTCCTACCGAGTGTCTTTGTGATTTTTCTGGCGACTGCATTTACAAAGCCAGCTGCTCCTCTGCATGTCACTATACACAAAAATAAGAGCCTCAGAAACAAACCCTATGTCACCTGGTCTGCAAACACTTTTTAAAATGTTTCCAGGAATGGGAGAAAATATTTGCAAATGATGTGACCAACAAGGGATTGATTTCCAAAATATACAAACAGCTCATACAGCTCAGTATCAAAAAACAAACAACCCAATCAAAAAATGGGCAGAAGATCTAAATAGACATTTCTCCGAAGACATACAGATGGCCAAGAGGCACATAAAAGGATGCTCAACATCACTAATTATTAGAGAAATGCAAATCAAAACTACAATGAGGTATCACCTCACACCAGTTAGAATGGGCATCATCAGAAAATCTACAAACAACAAATGCTGGAGAGGGTATGGAGAAAGGGGAACCCTCTTGCACTGTTGGTGGGAATGTAAATTGACACAGCCACTGTGGAGAACAGTATGGAGGTTCCTTAAAAAACTAAAAATAGAACTACCATATGATCCAGCAATCCCACTCCTGGGCATATACCCTGAGAAAACCATAATTCAAAAAGAGTCCTGTACCACAATGTGCATTGCAGCTCTATTTACAATAGCCAGGACATGGAAGCAACCTAAGTGTCCATCAACAGATGAATGGATAAAGATGTGGCACATATAAACAACGGACTATTACTCAGCCATAAAAAGAAACAAAATTGAGTTGTTTGTAGTGAGGTGGATGGACCTAAAGTCTGTCACACAGAGTGAAGTAAGTCAGAAAGAGAAAAACAAATACCATATGCTAACACATATACATGGAATCTAAAAACATAAAATAAAAATGGTTCTGAAGAACCTAGGGACAGGACAGGAATAAAGATGCAGACATAGAGAATGGACTTGAGGACATGGAGAGGGGGAAGGGTAAGCTGGGATGAAGTGAGAGAGTGGCATGGACATATATACACTACCAAACGTAAAATAGATAGCTGGTGGAAAGCAGCCTCATAGCACAGGGAGATCAGCTCAGTGCTTTGCAATGACCTAGAGGGGTGGGATAGGGAGGGTGGGAGGGAGATGCAAGAGGGAGGGGATATGGGGACATACGTATGCATATGGCTGATTCACTTGGTGTACAACAGAAACTAACACAGTATTATGAAGCAATTATACTCCAATAAAGATCTATTTTAAAAAACTGGTATTTAAATGTTTACAAAACTTTTCCTTGTTAAATACATATTGCATTAATTAATCATGTATATAAGGTGCAAAATAGGAAAGGTCAACTGTTTAATGCTAAAATATAAATTAATTATTTAATAAATGCATAAAACTGAGTATTAAACAAAGTAAAAACTGAGTAAGTAGTCCTCTCTCAAACAAAATTCCTTGCAAAACAAGAGAATCCATGAAGAATTAATGAAATTTATCTTCTCAAGAGTGTGGCAGGCTGGATATTCTAATTACACCAACACTGGAAACAGATATTCAGAACAAAATAACTGTGAAAATCTTTTTTAAATTTACAGATGTGCTGAAAATATATCTTTGAAAAGTTTAAAAGGCAGGCAAATCATATGCAATAAATACATAAGTAAATAATAAACAAACCTCAAACTATTCCTCACATCTTACACAAAAATTAGTCAAAAACAGCTGAGACTTAAATATAAAACTTAAAACTATAAAATTTTTGGCAAAAATCATAGGAAAAAAATCTGTGGCTTTGGGGCAGGCAAAGAATTCTTTGACACAACTCCAAAAGCACAGTTCATAATAGAAAAACATGATAAACTACAGAATATTAAAATTAAAATATTCTGTTGTTCAAAATAAACTTAAGAAAAAAAAAGACAACTCACAACTGGGGGAATATATTTCTAAACCACATAGATGAGAAAAGACTTGTACCCAGAATACATAAGGAAATGTCAAAATTAAACATCAAAATACAAACAACCCTTTTTTTAAAGCAGGCAAAACATATGAACAGACCCTTCATCAAAGAATAAAGATGGAAAGTAAACATGTGAAAAGAGGCTCAATGTCATTAGTTATTGGGGAAATTCAATAAAAACCTCAACAGAGATGCAACCATCTACTGTCAGAAAAGCTGGGAGAGTCACCCAGCCTTAGAAGCCCAAGCCACAGACAGGGACCCGGATCCACGGGGACACAGAGACACAGAGACACAGAGCCACAGGGACCCAGAGCCACGGGGACCCAGAGCCACGGGGACCCAGAGCTACAGGGACCCATAGCCACGGGGACCCAGAGCTACAGGGACCCAGAGCCACGGGGACCCAGAGCCACGGGGACCCAGAGCCACAGGGACCCAGAGCCACGGGGACCCAGAGCTACAGGGACCCATAGCCATGGGGACCCAGAGCTACAGGGACCCAGAGCCACGGGGACCCAGAGCCATGGGGACCCAGAGCCACGGGGACCCAGAGCCACGGGGACCCAGAGCTACAGGGACCCAGAGCCATGGGGACCCAGAGCCATGGGGACACAGAGCCATGAGAACCCAGAGCCATGGGGACCTGAAGCCAGGGGGACACGGAGCCACAGGGACCTGAAGCCACAGAGACCCAGAGCCACGAGGACCTAGAGCCATGGGGACACGGAGCCACAGGGACCCTCGTGCTTTGGGGGAGGCAGCACACAGGGAAAGGGTGTGGCAGTTTCCAAAGAAGTTCACACATGCTTTCCCTTCAACCAGCCCCCCATCCTGGTGCTGAAATGAAACCCCCATGAGAACTGAGGACCTATTTTCACATAAAGTCCTGCACAGGAACATCCAGAGCAGCTTCACTCGTAATCGTCGGAAGCTGCAAAATAGCTCAAATGTGTTTCCACAATGGAATCGATAAAGAAACTGACACAGTCACACCATGGAACACCGCTCAGCAAGTTTCCAAGCGGAACTCCTGGTGCCACAGCAGCGGGATGGACCTCAGATGCACTGTGCTAAGGGCAGGGAACCAGCATCACAGGCTATGCAGTGTGTGGCCCCGTTTACACGGCGTCCACGAACAAGTGGATGTGCAGGGACAGGAACCAGTCAGCCGGTACCAGTCAGCCGGTGCCTAAGGCCTGAAGAATTCTGTCCATAACCTGTGGAGCACAGCTAAAATTACACCTGCAAGGAAGTCTTCCCCCCTTAAATCTTCATATTAACTAGAAATAGCACCATAAATAAACAAATAAGCTAAGCATCCAACCTAAAAAGCTAGAAAAGAACCACAGAACATAACAAAGAAAGGAAAGAGGAGGAAATAATAAAGAGAAAAGAAGAAGCTATGGAAACTAAATAGAAAAAAGCTCACAACAGAGGTGGTACAACAACAAAAAGCCTGGTTCATTAAGAAATTCTGGCCAGAATTATGCAGAAAAAAAAGAAAGAGCATATAAATTATATCTCAATTAAGGTGTTATTACAATTGCTTTAATTTTAGTTAAAAATGAAAGGCACTAAAAACCAATATCAATGAACAGGAGAGCATAGCTTAAAACAACAGAAAGATCGAACAGATCCTAAGAGACAATGAACTTTTTCCAACAAATTTGAAAATGAAGATGACATGGAAAAGTTTAGATAAATGAAATTTCCCTAAGCTGTCTCAAGAAGAAATAGAAAATCTGAATAGTCCCTAATCATTACAGTTATCGAGTCAGAGGTTTTAAATCTTCCCACAAAGAAAACACCAGGTCCACGTGGTTTTAATGGCAAGTTCTACAAAATATTTAAGGTAAAAGATTTCCAGTTGTACAGAAACTATTCCAAAGCAAATAAAAAGCACCCAGCTGCAACTCACTTTATGAGACTAGCATAAATGTAGTAGCAAACCCTAACAAGAAAAATAGGAGAAGCAAAACAACCTGGCTAGTATCATGCAGCAACATGGATGGAAAATCACAAACAAAATAAAAGCAAGCTAAATATGGAAAGGTAAAAAAAACGGTACGAGGTGAGCCATATCCCACAAATGTAAATCTGAGATTAGAAAATATATGAATACCCACCCCATTAACAGATTAAAGAAGAAACACTGTATTATAATCTCAACAGAGGAAGAAAGAGCACTTGTGAAAATGTAATACCTGTTCATGATTTTTAACAGTACTTAGCAAAACAGGAACAGAAAAGAACTTTTTTTTTTTTTTTTGCGGTACGCAGGCCGCTCACTGTTGTGGCCTCTCCCGTTGCGGAGCACAGGCTCCGGATGCGCAGGCTCAGCGGCCATGGCTCACGGGCCCAGCCACTCCACGGCACGTGGGATCCTCCCGGACCGGGGCACGAACCCGTGTCCCCTGCATCGGCAGGCGGACTCTCAACCACTGCGCCACCAGGGAGGCCCCAGAAGAGAATTTTTTAACTCAATAAACCTACAGCAAACATTCCATGGTGATGAGAAACCACACAAATGTGCCCACTAACACCTTTTCTTTTCATTAAAAGAAGAAAAATGAACAAAAAGCTTAAGGACTAGATAAAGTCCAGGGGAATTAAAGATGTAGTGGTAAATGATGCAGCTTCTAGAAGGCAGTGCAGGAGGCTGCGTGGATATTCTGTGTGCTCCACCTGTTCCCGGGAGCTGAGCTCTGGGGCTGTCCCCCCCGCCAACCCGCCTCTGGCTGCCAACTGGGGTTGTCCAGTTGATGATGGGCAAACGCAGGAAGACGGTAAGTTTGGGGCGTTTGCTCCCCAGCGCCCTCCCTGATGGTCAGGGGGTTCCAAACAAATTTTCGATTCTTCAAAGACACTAACAACCACAGCTCTGCCTGCAGCTCCCGTGGGCCTGCACCTTGTCCTTCTGACCCGAGAGCAATGCTCTCCAAAGTCCCTTCACCAAACTGTCCTCATTTCAGGGTGCCACCTCCTTCTCCACAGGACCCGGTGACATAACCACTAACCACAAAGAACAAGATTAATGAGTGGACTTGACTAACCTTAAGAATTTCTGTTCATTAAAAGAAACCATAAAGAGCATGGAAAGACAAGTACACATTGGGAAGAGAAATTTGCAATATGTATGAGTGATACAAGATTTGTATCCAAAATGTTAAGGATTTCTAAAAATCAGCAGTAAGAAGATAATCAAGTAGAAAAATCGACAAAATTTTTGTATAAGCATCTATCACGGTAGGAAGTATGTATGGCTGACAAATATAAAAAATAGCCAATCTCATTAATAATCAGAAAAATACAAATTAAATGAGATATCACTTCATATCCAAAAGACGAGCAAAAAGTTTTAATCTCACTATGACAAGTGAGAGAATTGAGAGAAACCCAGGGCCACACCCAGGTCCAGTGGGAGTGGACAATGGTACAGTGACTTTGGAAAGCACTTTAGCATCATCTAGTAACAATGAAACAGGTCTTCCACAAGAGAAGGGCATACAGAAATTCACACACAGGTGTCAGGAGATATAAGCAAGAATACTCACAGCATCCCTGAAACGACAAAACTGGAAACAATACAAAACTGGAAACAATGCAAACGTTTATGCAGCAGAAAATGGAGAAATCAACTGTGATATATTCATACAATTGAAATTTAACGAACAAAGCTCAGCGGCAAGCAAAATGCAGATGAATCTCAAAATACTGAACTATAAGATACAAGAGTAAATCAGAGAAGAATACACCATGGTTCCATTAATATAAAGTTCAAACACTTGCAAAAGTAAGCAATATTTTGTTTAGGGAATAGAAATATTTTTAGTAAAACTACTTTTTAAGTTTCTTTTAAAAGGCAAGGGATTACCTCCGTGAGGCTCAAAGAATCAAAGAGGGGGACTTCCCTGGTGACGCAGTGGTTAAGAATCTGCCTGCCAATGCAGGGGACACGGTTCGAGCCCTGGTCCAGGAAGATCCCACAAGTCACAGAGCAACTAAGCTCATGCACCACAACTGCTGAAGCCCGCGCGCCTAGAGCCCGTGCTCTGCAACAAGAGAAGCCACCGCAGTGAGAAGCCCTCACACCTCAACGAAGAGTAGCCCCCACTCGCCGCCACCAGAGAAAGCCCGCGTGCAGCAACAAAGACCCAACACAGCCAAAAATAAAAAATATAAATAACTGTATTAAAAAAAAAAGAATCAAAGAGGGGCCCAGAGAGAACTTTGAATAAAATCATGAAGCCTCAAGTTTTTTCTTAAACTGAGTTTTTATCATTTTTTCATACTTTATACATATTCTAGAAATATTTTTATATCTGTACAATATTTAATGAAACCATTTTAAATGAAAAGAATGCTACTGCCACTACAAAAACATGTCTAACAACCCGAGAAACTTCTGTCAGCCCCTAAATGATAGCCAGCCACCTGGCTATTTTTCCAGAGGAAAAAATAGGTTTCCACCATTCCAATTTCTTTTATCATTTATCACAAGCAGGAAACATTATTAGCATCTGAATGGTGATCCTGTAACATTTGCTTCTATTCAAAGCATAATTCTAAATTAGCTTCCTGAAAAACCACTTTGAAAGACGGCTGAGTCCAGGCAACTTGAACAACGTAAGTCAAATAAATACAGCAGGTGTGCTGCACTGCACAGTTTGATCTCGGTGATTCTGGAAAATACCATGGCTAACTGCTGCCCACCTGCTGGTCCAGGACGGTCCCTCGTGAGGTGGGCATTTAACACATGCAGGATCCGCACCCCTGGACCAGGGTTCTCAATGGGAGACTGTCCTTGGGGCGTCTGGCAGAGCTGAGAGAGCATTTTTGGTGTTTACAATGACTGGGGTTATTAGCGGCCTTAAAGAGCAGGACCAGAGATGCTATATTTCCTGTAACGCCTGGACACCCCGCACAGCAAAGACTGGTCCTGCCTGGCCCGCGACTTTGAGGTGGTTCTCCAGATGCTCTTGTGAGTCGGCCAGTCCAGCGGACCATTATCTGAGCGAGAACTTAGCTCCGTCGTTTCAAAAGAAAAGATGCTTAATACGATCTGCTTAGGCTCACATACATATAAGGAGGGCTGTACTTTGGCGTTTCTTTGAAGCTTTACAAAGAGCTTTGCCTTTTTTACTTTTTTTTTTTTTTTTACTATTTTGGAAAATCATTTCATGGAGGACAAAATGTTAAGATGGTATTAGAGTTGCCAAAACAGCTGCACTGATAGTGACCCTTTCAACTTAAAGAGATACACCTATGTAGCTCTTCTCTTTAACCAACTATGAATCAAATGCGTCAACTTTTACTTGAATATAAACAAACACACTCGTGCTAAGTTTACACAAGCTTCTCCTTTTTCCATTAAGTCACTGACTATATGCACACTTAGCACATGCTTATTAAAATATGTATTATTTTATTATGAAGTCTTTTCTTTTTATTTCACCCTTATAATAGGAGTGGGCATTATGTCAGTGTTCAGTTATGTGTACCACAAAGTTATAATAGCTACACGTTTCTTTGCTTTTTAGCAAAAAAGGGCAAGTGCTGGACACATTAACAGTGTGAGACTCCTCCATCTGATGCCGGCGAACTTTGTCTTTCCCCTAACAGCCAGACTTGTCAAGATACAGCCTGGATTGTTAATTGTGTCACTGGTATTTTTACAAACACATTTTTTTAATATGTTCTTCACAAAAGGTGGAGGTTAAACACACACGAAAAAGCATCCATTATTCAGCCTGATGCAGCAGAAATCAGAATTACAGGATCAGGAGACGTGTATTGAGAGAGGTAATCCCCATGGGTACTGAGAGATCCAAGAATGCAAGGCAGCCCTATTCTTTCCTTGGGGCATTTCTAAGCATGGCGATTGCAGCAGAGCAAGCTGCTCCCTTCAGGACCAAGAACAGATTCCTTAATGCTTGGGATTCCCCGAGCTTCTATTCCTCAGGTGACAGTCAAACCCACTGCATACAAGCATACACCAGGGAATTCGGAGGGTCCCGGTGTTTGACGTTCTATGAGTAGTAAAGTCCTCTGTGACTGACCCAGGCACGCCCTATCTTGTGCCAGCATCATGACACAGTAATGGGCTGCTTTTTTAGCCTCTAAGACGTAAAGGCAAATGCCAGACCCAACACTGAGGTTCACGGCAATCTGCTGAATCCCCTTCTCCGTCAATTTCTTGATCTGAAAGACTGCAGAAATGTTACATAAATCACATGTACGATTTATGGAGCCACGGAGCAGAACATGCAGGCACAATTACCATCTAGTTCCTCTGCTACTGAAAATAACACTTCTAATTTGAAAGCCTTACTTTTCAAAGTAAATTGACACATCATACACAAAACCAGTTTCAGATTGAGAGCAAATATAAATGAGAAAAGTTAAAAAAAAAAAAAATTCAAGAGGAAAACCTAGGGGATCATCTTATGACCTGGGAATGAGAAGAGAATTATTAAATGACATAAAAAATAATGCAGGCATACAGGAGAAAATGATTATATTAAAACGGAGAACTTCTGCTAATCAAAATATACCATGAAGAAAGTTAATTCAATCACAGAGTCAGAAAAAGTAACTGAAATCAAAGATGGATAGCCAGAATATATAATCTATTACTATATAAATTTTAAAAAATACAAGGACAATAGCTCATTAGAAAACTGGGCAGAACATTTATATAAGCACCTTGAAAATGAGCCAAACAACTAAAAATATATATAAAGGTGCTTAACTTCATTAGCCACCAGATAACACACATTAAAACTACAACTGGGGGGAGATCTTCAACCTGGTGGAGGACTGAGACGTGGAGATCACCTTCCTCCCCACAAATACATCAGAAATACATCTACACGTGGAACAGCTCCTACAGAACACCTACTGAACGCTGGCAGAAGACCTCAGACCTCCCAAAAGGCAAGAAACTCCCTGCGTTCCTGGGTAGGGAAAAAGAAAAGAAAAAAAACAGAGACAAAGAGTACGAACGGGACCTGCACCTCAGGGAGGAAGCTGTGAAGGAGGAAAGGTTTCCACACACTAGGAAGCCCCTTCGCGGGCGGAGACGGGGAGTGGTGGGGTGGGGGGGAAGCTTCGGAGCCGCGGAGGAGAGCACAGCAACAGGGGTGCAGAGGGGAAAGCAGAGAGATTCCCGCACGGAGGATCGGTGCTGACCAGTACTCACCAGCCCGAGAGGCTTGTCTGCTCACCCGTCAGGGCGGGCGGGGCTGGGAGCTGAGGCTCGGGCTTCGGTTGGATCGCAGGGAGAGGACTGGGGTGGGTGGCGTGAACACAGCCTACAGGGGGTTAGTGCGCCATGGCTGGCCGGGAGGGAGTCTGGGGAAAAGTCTGGAGCTGCCGAAGAGGCAAGAGACCATTGTTTCAGGGTGCGCAAGGAGAGGGGATTCAGAATGCCGCCTAAACGAGCTCCAGAGACGGGCGCGAGCCGCAGCCATCAGCGAGGACCCCAGAGACGGGCATGAGATGCTAAGGCTGCTGCTGCAGCCACCAAGAAGCCTGTGTGCAAGCACAGGTCACTACCCACAACCCCCGTCCGGGGAGCCTGTGCAGCCCGCCACTGCCGGGGTCCCGGGATCCAGGGACAACTTCCCCAGGAGAACACACGGAGCGCCTCAGGCTGGTGCAACGTCACGCCAGCCTCTGCCACCGCAGGCTCACCCTGCATTCCGCACCCATTGCGGAATGGGTCACTCACCCGGCCTGAGTGAGCCAGAGCCCCCAATCAGCGGCTCCTTTAACCCCATCCTGTCTGGGTGGGAACAGATGCCCTCAGGCGACCTACACGCAGAAGCAGGGCCAACTACAAAGCTGAGCCCCAGGAGCTGTGTGAACAAAGAAGAGAAAGGGGAATCTCTCCCAGCAGCCTCAGGAGCAGTGGATTAAATCTCCACAATAAACTTGATGTACCTGCATCTGTGGAATAACCAAATAGACAATGAATCATCCCAAAATGGAGGTGGTGGACTTTGGGAGCAACTGTAGACTTGGGGTTTGCTTTCTGCATCTAATTTGTTTCTGGTTTATGTTTACCTTAGCTTAGTATTTAGAGCTTATTTTCACTGATAGATTTATTTACTGATTTGGATGCTCTCTTCCTTTTTTTAATATATAGATTTCTTTTTCCTTTTTGTTTTTTTGTGAGTGTGTATGTGTATGCTTCTTTGTGTGATTCTGTCTGTATAGCTTTGCTTTTACCATTTGTGCTAGGGTTCTGTCTGATTATTTTGTTTTTTGTTTTTAGTATAGTTTTTAGTGCTTGTTATCATTGATGGATTTGTTTCTTGGTTTGGTTGCTCTCTCTTTCTTTATGACTTTTTTTTTATTTTTAATAATATATTTTTAAATAACTTTATTTCATTTTATTCTTTCTTTCTCTCTTTCTTTTTTTCTCACTTTTCTTCGGAGCCATGTGGCTGACAGGGTCTTGGTGCTCCAGCTGGGCGTCAGGCCTGTGCCTCTAAGGTGGGAAAGCCGAGCTCAGGACATTGGTCCACCAGAGACCTCCCGGCTCCACATAATATCAAACAGCGAAAGCTCTCCCAGAGATCTTCATCTCAACACTAAGACCCAGCTCCACTCAAGGGCCAGCAAGTTACAGTGCTGGACACCCTAAGCCAAACAAATAGCAAGACAGGAACACAACCCCACCCATTAGCAGAGATGCTGCCTAAAATCATACTGAGGTCACAGACACCCCAAAACACACCTCCGGACATGGTCATGCCCACCACAAAGACAAAATCCAGCCTCATCCACCAGAACACAGGCACCAGTCCCCTCCACCAGGGAGCCTACACAACTCACTGAATCAACCTTACACACTAGGGGCAGACACAAAAAACAACGGGAACTACGAACCTGCAGCCTTTGAAAAGGAGACCCCAAACACAGTAAGTTAAGCAAAATGAGAAGACAGAGAAACACACAGCAGATGAAGGAGCAAGATAAAAACCCACCAGAGCAAACAAATGAAGAGGAAATAGGCAATCTACCTGAAAAAGAATTCAGAGTAATGATAGTAAAGATGATCCAAAATCTTGGAAATAGAATGGAGAAAGTATAAGAAATGTTTAACAAGGACCTAGAAGAACTAAAGAGCAAACAAACAATGATGAACAACAAAATAAATGAAATAAACAAAATAAATTAAAAAAATTCTCGAGAAGGAATCAATAGCAGAATAACTGAGGCAGAAGAACGGATAAGTGACCTGGAAGATAAAATAGTGAAAATAACTACTGCAGAGCAGAATAAAGAAAAAAGAATGAAAAGAATTGAGGACAGTCTCAGAGACCTCTGGGAAAACAGTAAATGCAACAACAATTGAATTATAGGGGTCCCAGAAAAGAAGAGAAAAAGAAAGGGACTGAGAAAATATTTGAAGAGATTATAGTTGAAAACTTCCCTAATATGGGAAAGGAAACAGTCAATCAAGCCCAGGAAGAGCAGAGAGTCCCGTACCAGATAAATCCAAGGAGAAACATGCCAAGACACATACTAATCAAACTATCAAAAATTAAATACAGGGCTTCCCTGGTGGCGCAGTGGTTGAGAGTCCGCCTGCCGATGCAGGGGACACAGGTTCGTGCCCCGCTCCGGGAGGATCCCACATGCCACGGAGCGGCTGAGCCCGTGAGCCATGGCCGCCAAGCCTGCACGTCCAGAGCCTGTGCTCCTCAATGGGAGAGGCCACAACAGTGAGAGGCCGCGTACCACAAAAATAAAATAAAATAAAATAAAAAGATCCTGAATAGCCAAAGCAATCTTGAGAAAGAAAAATGGAGCTGGAGGAATCAGGCTCCCGGACTTCAGAAGATACTACTAAGCTACAGGACAGTATGGTACTGGCACAAAAACAGAAATACAGATCAATGGAACAGGATAGAAAGCCCAGAGATAAACCCACACATATGGTCACATTATCTTTGATAAAGGAGGCAAGAATATACAATGGAGAAAAGACAGCCTCTTCAATAGGTGGTGCTGGGAAAACTGGACAGCTACATGTAAAAGAATGAAATTAGAACACTCCATAACACCATACACAAAAATAAACTCCAAATAGATTAAAGACCTAAATGTAAGGCCAGACACTATAAAACTCTTAGACAAAAACATAGACAAAACACTCTATGACATAAATCACAGCAAGATCCTTTTTGACCCACCTCCTAGAGAAATGGAAATAAAAACAAAAATAAACATATGGGACCTAATGAAACTTAAAAGCTTTTGCACAGCAAAGGAAAACATAAACAAGATGAAAAGACAACCCTCAGAATGGGAGAAAATATTTGCAAACGAAGCAACTGACAAAGGATTCATCTCCAAAATTTACAAGCAGCTCATGCAGCTCAATACCAAAAGAACAAACAACCCAATCAAAAATGGGCAGAAGACCTAAATAGATATTTCTCCAAAGATATACAGATTGCCAACAAGCACATGAAAGAATGCTCAACATCACTAATCATTAGAGAAATGCAAATCAAAACTACAATGAGGTATCACCTCACACCAGTCAGAATGGCCATCATCAAAATATCTACAAACAATAAATGCTGGAGAGGGTGTGGAGAAAAGGGAAGCCTCTTGCACGGTTGGTGGGAATGTAAATTGATACAGCCACTATGGAGAACAGTATGGAGGTTCCTTAAAAAACTAAAAATAGAACTACCATACGACCCAGCAATCCCACTACTGGGCATATACCCTGAGAAAACCATAATTCAAAAAGAGACATGTACCACAATGTTCATTGCAGATCTATTTACAATAGCCAGGACATGGAAGCAACCTAAGTGTCCACTGACAGATGAATGGATAAAAAAGATGTGGCACATATATACAATGGAATATGACTCAGCCATAAAAAGAAATGAAATTGAGTTATTTGTAGTGAGGTGGATGGTCCTAGAGTCTGTCATACAGAGTGAAGTAAGTAAGAAAGAGAAAAACAAATACCGTATGCTAGCACACATGTATGGAATCTAAAAAAAAAAAAATGGTTCTGAAGAACCTAGGGGTAGGAGAGGAATAAAGACGCAGACGTAGAGAATGGACTTGAGGACACAGGGAGGGGGAAGGGTAAACTGGACAAAGTGAGAGAGTGGCATGGACATACGTACACTACCAAATGTAAAATACATAGCTACTGGGAAGCAGCCGCATAGCACAGGGAGATCAGCTCGGTGCCTTGTGACCACCTAGAGGGGTGGGATAGGGAGGGTGGGAGGGAGACGCAAGAGGGAGGAGATATGGGGATATATGTATACATATAGCTGATTCACTTTGATATAAAGCAGAAACTAACACACCATTGTAAAGCAATTATACTTCAACAAAGATAAGAAAGAAAGAAAGGAAGGAAGGAAGGAAGGAAGGAAGGAAGGAAGGAAGGAAGGAAGGAAGGAAGGAAGGAGGAAGGAATGAAGAAAGAAAGAAAGAAAGAAAGAAAGAAAGAAAGAAAGAAAGAAAGAAAGAAAGAAAGAAAGATAAAAACTATAATTGGACACCATTGCAAACTCCCCAGGATAACTGAAATGAAAAGCAGAGAATACACCAAGAGTTGGCCAAAATATAGAGCAACAAGAGTTGCCCACAGTGTTGATGGAAGTGTATTTGGGTAAAAACCACTTTGGAAAACTGTTTTGAAATATCTATTCAACCTGAATACAGGCCAACGTATAAACTGTAACTTCCAATTCCAAGTCTATACCAAAAAAATGCAAACATATTTTCACTATAGGACAAATAAAAGGACATTCAAAGCAACACTACTAATGATAGGCAAACCCTGTGCCCCCACCAAGTGTCTGCCAACAAGAGAAGGAACAGATAAACCGTGGAATAAATTAGGAACAATTCACAATTAATGCAAGATAGGTAAATCCACAAACAAATGTTGAGGGGGAAAGAGCAAATAAAAGAAAATACACACCAGGTTTACCCAAAGAATGCCAGGCTGGTTTAACATCCAGAATTAATTAGTGTAAAACGCCATATTAATAGAATAAAGGACAAAAAAAGAGATGACGGAAAAAAGATGATGGTGGTGGCCTAGGGCTGCAGCAGAGCTGGAAGGACTGGGAGTGGGTGGCCAAGGGATGTGCGGTTTCTTTTGTGGGTGATAAAAATTTTATGCAACTGACTGTGGTGATGGTGGTACATCTCTATGGACAAACTAAATAATACACTAAAAGCTGCTTAATTACAAACTTGGAACAGGTTAATTGTGAATTATATCTGGATAAATTTGTTCAAGAAAGTTAATATGTATGGTACAATTCTATTTATATGAAGAAGTTCAAATATAAGCAAATATAAGCAAAACCAAATATAAGCAAAACTGATCTAAGTTGTTAGAAGTCAGAACAGTGGGGACCCTTGGTGGGAGAGGAAGAATGGTAAGTGGGAAGGGGCACAGGAAGCCTCATGGAAACTGGAAATATTTCATTTGTTGATCTGGGTGTGTTCCCTCCATGAAAATTCAGGGAGCTGTAAACTCAAGAACAGCACACTTTCTGTAGGTATGTTATATTTCAATAAGAAGTTTCTTTTTAAAAAACTAAATTGATTTACACATGAACCAGCCCTATTATTTCTCTCCAGTCCCACTTCCTGACAGAAAAATTACTGATCTCCACAACCTACAAACACACTTCCCTTCTACTTCATTTACTTCCAGGGAAAAGCTGAGGGAATACTATTCTTTGTGCTACACCACGAAGTGATAAAATATTTTAAATGAATGAGAAATTTAGAAGAGCACTCAGTATCAAAAATGCTTATGTCAATATGTACCATTAAATGTCAAAATCACCTTCAAAATCATTTGCATCTGACATACCAAAACATATTACTAATATTTTAAAATATTCTTAATCTACTAAATAATCCATTAAAATATGTCTAAAACAACCCAGGTTTAAGCATATCTTTTAAATAAAGTTACAAATACTGAAAGCATTTACTTACTTTTAAAAGACTATATGTGAAATAAATATAAATATATTATATAGCAAGAATATAGTAAACATAAAAAATCACAAGATTTTTGTTTAAGTTCTATATGGAAATGTATTAATAATCTTTAAAATAATGTATGTAGAATATGGTGAATATTTTAAAAACAGCAGCACAGTTTTTAATCTCCCCAAATCCCCACATCAGAACATACAAAGTAACAAGTTAGCAAAACACAAAAGTTCATGAATACCACTTACAAGAAAACTAGGTGAGGAGAGAGCCCCGTAAAGTACAAAATACAAGGAAACAGGCAAACCACCAGCAGTACCAGGAACTGCATGGCTTTGTGTGCAAGGAAAGGAAGGGGGAAGGGACAGGGCAAAGGGCAGACTGAGAGCATCACCCTCCCCCCAGGGCTGACAGGTGTTCCCTGCACACGGGCAGCCAGCCTGAGTGGGGAGGGGGCTGGGAGTGGAAGGGGCTTTACACAATCCGACAGCCGTGATGAAGCCAACACGGCCCCTATGGACTTGAGATTGGTCAGCCAGACCTCCCTTCCAGGACAGGGTCCCACACTGAGAAGAAACTGCTCAGGCTGTAGGGGTGATGAGAGAGGAAGGAAACTGTCTGGACAAAACTGGGGAGGGGGACCGAGCCAGGGAGCCTCAGAAACCAAGCTGCCATATTTTAACTCTCCATGCAAACATCAGGATGGGAGACATCAAGGAACTGGAAAGTTATCCTGGCCCTGCTTTCCTCTAAAGTTCAGCAAAATTCAGTTCACACAAAAATGAACAACAGACAAGTATCAAGGTCAAGCCTGATATAAAGTTATTATGAGAAACAAAGAAGAAATATCTCAATAAAGCTGGGGAAAATTAATTTAAGAAGAAAAAGAAAAAAGTATCAAAGGAGCAGAATAACATCCCTACACACAATGAAATCCTACCAGAAAGACAAAAAAAATTTTAAAAAACCACCTGCTACTCTAAGTTATCAGACAGGAAACAACCATGTAGATCAAAATGAGGAAAACTTAGAAATGAAGTGACAGAACTCAGGGGAAAAAACTAGAAATAAACGGTAGTTCACTTCAGAAATGATGAATCAATGAGAACAAACATAATAAATGACACATTAAGAGAAGGTGAAAAAAAAAGGAAGGAAACTTTAAAATAAAAAAGAAATGAAGTGGCAAATATTAAAGGCAGGCAAAGAGGATACAAAGAACAGATGAAAGGAGTCATTAAATGTGGACATTAAAGCAGTAGAACAGAACAAATTCTCACAGATATAATTTATGAAAAGTCTACTGAATTTAACAAAAAAAGGTTTGACTATGGATTGAAAGAACACACCACGTACCAGAGAAACTGACTCAGAACTAACACCACGGCATATTATACTGCAATTACTGAACATTAAAGAAAATTAAATTCCTCTGGCATCTAGACAGAAAGATAAGTGACTTTATAAGGGAAACAGATTACCTGCCAGCAGCCTTTTCCACAGCACTGTGTTGCAGAGAAGGAAGGCAGAACATAAGGGTAAGCTGGGAAAGGAGATATAAGCCAGTGGTTTTCTACCCAGCAAAACTGACCTTTCATGTATAAAGGACACAGAAAAGCTGATGTCAACACATAATAACTCGAGGATTACTGATTCCATGAGCCTCTTTTGAAGAAATGACTAGACCACAGGCTCCAGGAAACCATGAGGACATAAGACCAGTAGTTGGAAGTAAACACATGTAGAACAGACTAAATGAGGGTTAAAGGAAGAACACAGTATTTAATGGATACATGTTCTGACAACACTGACAGCAATCAAAAGTGGAGGAAATGTGACAGCAAATGAGAAAGATTGTTCATGGTTTTCAGGGGTCCTGTTGGTGATAGGTTTCCCTTGTTATTTTAATCCTGCTGTAGGTATAATGTGGGATAGAGCAGATGCATAATAATAGATTGTTCTAACTCCATTATCTCTGTGCTCTTGAAAATCAGGATTTTCAGCATGGGAGAAAAGAGATACAAATGTAACATAAAAGAGGTGTAGTAAAAATTGCATTTGAATTGCAATTACCAGTATGAATTCAAAATGTAGTCTGTCTTCAAAAATTCACGTTTTTCCCAGCTTTTCCCCTACAAAAATCTAGAAACAATGACCAACCTGCACCTCTAGAAATAAGAATGTGGTCTTGATGCCACTTTCACTAAATACAGCAGGTTCCCTTGACACTGGCTAATCCAGGTCTTGGGACCAAAAAATGGACAATATGGACATCTCTAAAAAACTCTAGCACTGGGTCGAAAGGCCTCAGATGCCAACTTGAAGAGACCCGCCCCTCGGCCAAAGACAGGAGTCACTAAAGTCTGAGCACCAACACGGGTAATAATCTCAAAGGACTAAAACAATACAAAATGTATTTAATCCATGACTTATAATAATACTTTTAAATGCAGGGTCATCTTTGGAGAGTGACAGGAACAATTCATTATTTTGCTAACTTGTAAATAAAGGGGAAGATAAAGCATTTATCTTGCCTGTTCTGTTGTAGAATGAAATAGCTGAAGGAAACTCTCCCATTATACAAACAACTCCAAAAGGATTAAGGGCAGCACTCGGAGTCTGATGCCGCCACTTAAGGTGACGTTAGAAGACAAACAGAAGAGCCCTCTGGGTGCCATCTAAGCCAGGAGGTGGGTGACCTGCTCTCCTGGGGAAAGCCACCACCCCCTTAGCGATGCAGCCGTGGTACAAGGCCTGACCCGCTCTCCAAAGTCCTTCCCGCGACCGAGGAAGCTGCTGCCACTCCCATGAGGGCCTCGGACTCCCTGCTTCACGACTTATTCCTACAGAAACGCAAATCCACCAGCAGGTCCTCTTAAAGGGGCCTCTACTTTCTCTGCACCTTCCTGCTGTTCTGAGCCCAGATGACCACACCGGGCACCTCTGTGACCAGGCTCTGCAGGGCGCACCGAGGGGCCCGGCATTCAGAGTCTGTTCTGACCCAATGTCACTTCGGGGACAGGCCTGGGGCGACCCCACGGAGGACCCTCCTCCAGAGACCCAGGACTAAGCCAGGCCCCGCCCCCCCAGATGCTGACCATCACTTCACGACTCTTACGTTGTTTTACTCTAGTTCATTCTTTAGAATTTTGGGTCTTAGACTGAGTAACACATTATTTCTCACATTGTCTCCATAAACTATCCCTAAAACAATTATTTGCCTTAACAGAGAAAATGTCCGGGTACCTAAGAGAACTGGATTCTGTAGCCTAATCCCCACCAGTCACAAAAGGGCTTCCCAACAACCTCAAAGCACTACCTTCCTCCAAATCTCGCCCTCACCGTGACCAGGACCTCAACAAGGTGGACAAACTTTAAACTCTGCCAGGGACTTTGAAAGATTTATAATGTCCGTAGCTATGGGAAGCTCTTTCCCGCGTTTGCCCTAAATCCCTTGGCAGCAGTAACAGCCTCGTGGAATTCTCGAGCTGCCATGTACCCCACGGTCCCCACGGGCTTCCATGGCATCACCCCCGAGAATGGGACGTGTTCCCTGTACCATTTACAGAGGTAGGGCCACCTCTAGGGCAGGAGCCAGAAAACTCTTTCTGTGAAAGGCCCAGCAGTAACTGTTTGAGGCTTTTCAGGCCTCGTGGAGCCCACGCGCGGCCATGAACATGCGGCCATGAATGCACGGCTGGCTGGACCTGGCCCGCAGGCCAGAGTTTGCAGCCCCACATGTAAGCACACACTGAACAAACTCAAAATGGCTTCTACCTGACAAACCTCCACCTACTCACAGGCCTTTCTTCTCCAGACAGAACGCACATCGGCTGTTCTCCACGGAACAGCCCCAAGGCCCGTCCTGGCCACTCCTCCCTGAACGCACAGCAGGCCCTGGGATGGATGCATCCCCTGCCCCCTCCCCCGGTCTCCCCTCTCTGGGGCCTCCCGCAAGGGAAGCTCATCCCTCTCCAAATATATCCTTAGTAAACAACCTTCTTCAGCTCTAAAAACAAATGAGCCTTCAAGCCATGCAAAGAGGAGGAACCTCCAATGCATATGACTGAGCGAAAGCAGCCAGTCTGAAAAGACTACAGACTGTGTGATTCCAACTTCATGACATTCTGGAAAAGGCACAGTGATGGGGACAGTAAAAAGATCAGGGGGTGTCAAAGGGAGGGCTGAGCAGACAGGGCACAGAGGATTTTAGGCCAGTGAGACTACTCTGTTCAATACCGCGATGGTGACTTCACGTCATTATAAATTTGTCCAAAACCGAAGAATATACAAACACCAAGAGTGAACCCCAGTGTAAACCATGGACTGATGGTCACGTGTCAGTGTAGGTTCATCAATTGTAACCAATGCACTGTCTGGTGGGGATGGTGGCAATGGCGGGGGCAGAAGTCCATGGGAAACCTTCCTCTGAATTTTGTTGTGAACCTAAAGCTGCTTTTAAAAATTGTCTTTTTCTAACAAGTCAACCTTCTAACATATTTCCAGCTCTAGTGACATATCAACCTCACCAAACAAACATGTTAACCTGCCCAGACCCCCACCAAAGATCGACCAAGTCAATCCCACATTTCCATCTTCCTCTCCCAGCCTCAAAATCGGCTCGCCCACTGCACCACCCCAAGATCTTCCCAGCTCTGTCTGCAGGTCCACACATCCACACCGAGCTGCAGGCAAGACACAGTTAACATCTGCTCAGTGCAGACTTCCTCCCCAAACTCTCCTTAAAATTTCTAACCACCTACACCCCAGCATATGTATTTATTTATTTAAACGGCAATTCACCATGAACGACCGTACAAGTAGAAACATCACAGTTAAAATTCTGAGCGGCGTGAGCTCTGAGATGACACGTCTCTGGGAAGAAGAATCGTCCTTGTGGAGGAGAGGACAGGGACCCACACGTCAGCAGTTTTACAGGAAAGCAGGGCAACAAAGCCCATCACTCTGTCTGCCTCAAACCAGCTGCATCCAGGCCTTGTGCTTTGAGCTCTGGTTCCCCCAGTGAGTGCCTGCAGGACACACAGGTCTAAATTTAAGAAAGAGAAAAGGTTCTTCAGGACCACACAGCTGCTGTGTTACTGTGATGTCCTGCTGTCACAGATGGCTCTTCAAGTCCAGGCGCTTTTTTGTTATGTAAGGACAGGTCCGTCACCCACCCAGAGACAGTCTTCAGAGGAAGGAAGTGTTCTCGGATCAGAACCCAAGGTCTCAAACATGACCAGAAAGACCCGTGTTCAATCCTGAGATAAACGCGTAAGTGTCAGAGCCTCAGGACCAACTGACCTAACCCGAGAGTGTCCACGAATCCAAAGGCCCGGCCGACATGGGAGGAAGGTTTACACGTGAGGCTGGAAATAGCCCCAAACATAAAGAGACCTATGATTTCATTATTCTAAGTATTTCAAGAATTTGGAGACTCAGCCTAACATTGAGAAGAGAATTATATTCCAGGTTCATACCTGAAGTTCATAAAGTGTTCTGAGCATGTCTAAGATCTCAAACGCAGACACACAGACAAACACACATATACACACGTGCACAGACACACACGGAGACACCCAGACATACACACACAGACACACACACAGACACTGACACACACAGAGACGCCCAGGCGCGTGCGCGCGCACACACACACACACACACACACCCAGACACATACACATACAGACACCCCCAGACATGCAGACATAGAGACACACACCCAGACACACACACACGCATAGACACACACACATACACACACGTGACACTTAACAGGACAAGGACAGTCCTACTTGAGTTAGTAAAGTCTCAGTCCTGAAAGTATTTAATTTACATGAAATAAGTTTTTGAGACATAAAACAGAGCACATTTGGGAAGAATCTACCAATAAACCATCAGGATAACTGCATTCTAAACCACGCCGGTGGGACACATCAGACAACGACAAGGATGTGACCCAAAAGCTGTATTTCTAAGCAGCTCTTCCTTTTTTTACACTGATTCCCTAGAGGAAGGCAGCTTTTTTTTAAGGCAAAAAGATCCAACCGCTTTAAAGAAACACAAATTAAAATGCAGAGAAGTGTGAACTGCAATGAAATTTACAATTGTTTTAACTAGAAATCACTCTTCCCATTCAACAAAAACGTCCTGAATAATAGTTCAAGGCCCTAAGAAAAGGCAAGGAAGCCCTCCTCAGCCCGTGTCTGCTCAGGATCTGTTGGATATCCTACGGCGATGGTGCACAACGCCGCCGGCACTCACGTTTCACTTCAAAGCCCACAAATGAAAGCGGTGTATCCGGGCACACCTCTAAACCCAGCCACGAGGCCTGTGAATTCCTAACGCACCACCATCCACCAGCCTGCGTCCTGCACACGTGCAGCCTGACCCCGACCTCCAGGCAGGGGCTTGTCTCTGTGGGGCAGGTTTACAGGATGATTAAACATAATTACATCTCAGACAGTTCTTACCATATTCACCAAGTAATTCAACCTGGGTTTCCCTGTTCTCAGTAACAAATCCTGTGCTTGGTTATTTCATGTTTATTTAGGGCAACATCTTAACTACGTTTATATGTGTCACCTAAGAGGAAAAGTCCACTGCACTGGTGGTGAAATCAAAAATCCAGGTCCGGCTGAGGGACCATCAGCCTCAGTAAATAATTTTTTCCAGTACTTTAAAAATGGTAAAGGAGCTCATCTTACCTGTTATGCTCTGAAATATAGATAAAAGATGAAAAACTTACTTTGCAACTATTTTTCCAGGAAACGTAGAAATTTTGTTCAAATTTATGGTAAAGATAAAATCTCTAAAGAGGAACGCTAAATACAAATTTATAAGATATTAGAAATAAATGTGGCAGCAGAACGATGGCGCCAAAGATGTCCACGTCCTACCCCCCAGGACTTGTGAGCACTCCCCGGCATGGAAAAGGCACTT
Organism: Delphinapterus leucas; assembly: GCF_059928025.1. Classification (NCBI taxonomy): domain Eukaryota; kingdom Metazoa; phylum Chordata; class Mammalia; order Artiodactyla; family Monodontidae; genus Delphinapterus; species Delphinapterus leucas. The sequence goes on from NC_143149.1 coordinate 11,325,582, forward strand.
TGCAGATGGGATTAGGTCCAGGATCCTGGGATGAGAAGATAATCCCACATAATCAAATACGTCCGTAAAAAGCAGAGAACAGACAGGGACCCTCAGAGAGACTTCCCTATGTTGCTGGATTTGAGGGCAGGGTGGAGGCAAGAACCGGGACCCGCACGGGACCTCTGGAAGCTGGAAAAGCTTCAGAGGACCCACCCTGCGGACGCCTTGATTTCCGCCCAGTGAGACGGTGCCGGATTCCCGACCTACAGAGCTCTATGGCGATCAATATATATTGTTTAAGCCAACAAGTTTGAGGTGATCTGTTACAAAGAAAAATCTGAATTCTCTCAGGATAAGGGCACTACGCTGACCCCAAAATTCCACGGATAACTGAGCAGTCACTGCTACCTGACATGTCTCTCACATATCTGCACAAATTACACGGGTACCATCAGAAAGAATAAAACGCCCTAGGAACATAGTAGGAAGAACTAGCTAACAGGCTGTCTAATCCCCAGTCCTACTCCTGGAATGACACGTGCCCTCAGAATGCTTACTGGGTTTGTGGCTGTGTCTCCATAACCCTCAAAGCCAGATTAACCGCTAACGTGTGGAGTCAGAGGGAACAGGTGTCCTGAAGATGGCATTTCATCACAAGGAACTGACTCAGGCCTGGGAGCCCCACCCCGCGGCACCCAACCTGGGCCATTTTCTTCGTCCTAACTGACCCTACAGTGTTTTTCCCAAAGCATTTTGTTTAGGGATCATCAGTTCTTACACACACACAGAGCTGTTATTACCCCAACAGGCATTTTAAAAAGAAAAGAAAAAACAAGCTTCAACGTAAACTTTTATGAAAAGAAATCGGTGGAAAAGAAGAGTGACCCCAATTAGCATTTTCCCAATATACAGAGATAATCCAATATTGGAAAAGGTAACAGCACCATTTCTCAGTAAATGATAGCACAACAGCTCATTGCCCACTTAGTGGCAGAAATAAGTACAGCCTTTACTTTATACATAAACTACAATAAATCCAGAATTAAAGAGTTGAAGGGAAAAAATGAAATAAAAATATTAAAGTAAAATATAGCTGAATATTTATGCAAAATCTGGCAAAGGAAGGCTTTTTAAGCGTGACACCAAAGTCAGAAATCATAAAGGAATACATTCCTCGATGACTGTATGAAAGTTTACTTCTTGCATAAAAAATTGTAAAGTTGACCATCAACAGACAATTGGTACATATATACGACAGAATACCACACAGCCATAAAAAAGAATGAAATAGTGCCATTTGCAGCAACATGGATGGGCCTAGAAATGATCATACTAAGGGAAGTAAGCCAGACAGAGAAAGACAAATAACATATGATATCCCTTATATGTAGAATCTAAAAAATAATATGAATAAATCTATATACAGAACAGAAATAGACTCACAGACACAGAAAACAAACTTGTGGTTACCAAAGGGGAAAAAGGAGGGGAGAGGGATAAATTAGGAATTTGGGATTAACACATGCATGCTACTATATATAAAATAGATAAACAACAAGGATTTACTATATAGCACAGGGAACTATATTCAATATTTTGTAACTGCCTATAATGGAAAATAATCTGAAAAATATATATATACATATATATATAAAAAACTGAATCACTTTACTGTACACCTGAAATTAACACAATATTGTAACTCAACTATACATCAATTAAAAATTATAAAATTGAAACTTAAATGGCAATCTGAGAAGAAAAAATATTTGGATCATAAATACATGAAAAGAGTTAAAAGACCCAACCATGCAATTCACACACACAAAAGAGGAAAACGCATATTCAACAGAACCACTAACCTAAGTAATAAATTAAATCGCCCATTACATGTCACCTGTTAAACCAGTAATTATAAAAGAATTTTAAAAGCAAATACGGTTAAGTGTGTAATCTTGGTGGGAAGGCAAACAGGTGCATTTTTCTGTATTGAAATATACACTGAAAATTTTTAAAATCTTCATACCTTTTGAAACGTTTTAACGCCAAAAATGTATTCTAAGGAAATAATAAAGTAACTGAATAGAGGTAATTCGTCCAAGCTGTATTTATATTATGAGAGAATTGGACATCATTGTCAACCTGAGAGGCTGGCTACATCAACTGAGGTGTACCAACCTAACAGTATTCATCTGTGGATAAAAACATTTTAACAGCTATGAAGTACACCACTATATGAGCAGACCTCAGTGGGCATAACCAGCCCACCCAGCTGACAATGATGTATACAACGGAATATTACTCAGCCACGAAAAAGAAGGAAATCCTGCCATTTACAACAGTGTGGATGGACCTGAAGGTATTATGCTAAGTGAAATAAGCCAGAGAAAGACAAATACCATATGATCTCACTTATATGTGGAATGTAAAAAACAAAACAAATGAGCAAACATAAAACAGAAACAGTCATAGATACAGAGAACAAACTGGTGGTTGCCAGAGGGGAGAAGGATGGGAGGATGGACAACATAGGTGAAGGGGATTAAAAGACACAAACTTCCAGTTATAAAATAAATAAGTCACAGGGATGTGAGGTACAGCATAGGGAATATCGTCAATTATATTGTAACAACTTTGTGTGGTGACAGATGGTCATTGGTCTTATCATGATGATAATTTCATGATGTGTAACAATATTAAATCACTATGTTGTACACCTGAAACTAATATAATATTGTATGTTAATTATAACTCAATAAAAATAGATAAATATTTTAAAATATATTTATGAACAAGAAGAGTTGCCATAATATACTGTATTAATTTGTTAAAACATCTGTTATTGAAACAATTGGTATAATCATTTTATTAATATATCTTGTGGAGATATATATATATAGAGAGAGAGAGACATAAAAAAACATGGAAAGTAAACCAGGACAACAATGACCATCTCTGACCCAGCAATCCCACTCCTGGGCATAAACCCAGAGAAAACCATAATTCGAAAAGACATATGCACCCCAATGTTCACTGCAGCTCTATTTACAGTAGCCAGGACATGGAAGCAACCTAAATGCCCATCAACAGAGGAATAGATAAAGAAGATGTGGTATATATATATATACAATGGAATATTACTCAGCCATAAAAAAGAACAAACTAATGCCATTTGCAGCAACATGGATGGACCTAGAGATTGTCATACTGAGTGAAGTGGATCAGACAGAGAAAGATAAATACCATATGATATCACTTACATGTGGAATCTAAAAGAAAGGGTACAAATTAATTTATTTATAAGACAGAAACAGAGTTACAGATGCATAAAACAAACCTATGGTTACCAGGGGGTAAGGGGCGGGGAGGGATAAATTGGGAGGTTGGGATTGAGATAACACACACTACGATATATAAAAAATAGGTAACTAATAAGGACCTACTGTGTAGCACAGGGACCTCTACTCAGTACTCTGTAATAGCCTATATGGGAAAAGAATCTAAAAAAGAGTGGATATATGTGTATGTATAACTGATTCACTTTGCTGTACACCCGAAACTAACACAACATTGTAAATCAACTATACTCCAATAAAAATTTAAAAAAAAAATGACCATCTCTGAATCTTGTTTTGTTTATGCTAATCTCTTCAAGGTGAGATATAGTGCTTGTATGATTTTTAAAAGGAGAAGAGGCACCTAACTTAACACAATTTACAATTACAGTGTTCACAATTTCTACAAGTAAGTCTCTGAACTAGCCAGAGAGAAGGTACTTTCACAAAGAATTTGTGTAATTTATTTTTAATATAAATTTACTTGCTGCTAAAACAGTTAAAATTATTTAGTTATAAAGGCAATGGATATTCGCCATCCTATGCCCAGGAGTCCTCGTAGGTAAGTGTGATCTTCCTGCAGATGTGAGGAGATCCAGGGCTCATGAGCATGGCCCCTCACTCACTCACGGCGGGCGGTGAAAGGAGACTGCAACGAGCCTGGCCACAGTCAAGGAAGGTTACTGATGCATCTGAGTGAGAGCCTGGGTCCCCACCGCCAAGCAAATGCTGGTTGATCTTACACATTCTGCCTCTATTTCATTCTGTAACGTTAGAAACTGAATTCTCCACCAACACAGCGGGTGACACCAGAGCCCTCCTGGCCTTCCTGCTGATAAAGGAGAAACGGAAGAACCCACTACTAGGTTTAGCCCCGTAAACAACCAACCCAAAGTGGACTCATGCATTTAATAAGGAAAAAAATTAGGTTTGTCAAAGTAAACACATTGTAAGAAATCAGGGGGCGTTCTAAAACCCTAACTAAAAACCAATGACTCTTTGCCCCATGAAAATGAATAACATTTTAATAGATGGCTGCCTCTGGAAGCATAAGTGGATCATATATAGACGTTTAGGATCATAAATGGGTCCTATTTTGTTTCTCTTTCTCCATAACATTTGTCTCTGAGAAACACAGATCTATTTGTAGTTACCTCGAGGAAAGTGAATTTTCTTCTGCAAAATAAATTAAGTTTCTGAATTCATAATTATTGTGGCTTGACCTGGAACCAGGGCTAAGAACGCTTTCTATAATTTCTCTCACTTTAAATGAAACAAAATATCAAAGTGCAGCCTGATTGTTTCCTTGTCAGAACACAACAGAAATGTAAATACTGTGCTAAACTCGGTGTGAGGGATGCAGTCACAGGAATTACCATGCGTGTCATTACTTACACTGAACCACTGTATCCATGAAACGATAGCCATTTGAATAATTCCAGTAGATTGTTTCAAAAACAGTTTACTGTCATCCCAAAAAGTGCAAACGTGAGTTTTAAATATAATCCATATAAATGAATTTGCATGCAAACCCGCTACCATTCAATGTTCCTAAGAGCCCCCATGCAAAATTCTAACATTGAAGAGAAATGGTTCTATATCAAGATGATATGATCCCCGTATCTTTCTTATTCAGACTCTTGAAGATACCTAAGTACCATAGGTTAGACCATAAAAGTTAAGCAAGGTTTCTCAGCCTTGCCTCGTGACATTTGCACCAGATCATTCCCTGTTGGGGGGCATTGCAGGACGGTTCACATCATCGTGGCCTCAACCCCCTAGATGTCAGTAGCGCCCTCCCCCCAGCTGTGAAAACCAAAAATCTCTCTGGACATTGCCAATGTCCCATGGGGGCAAAAGTGCCCCATTTGAAAACCACAGTTATCAAGGGAGACAGAGGACCCCCAAGGCCTGGAAGGGGAAATTATCACCAACTTGATGCCAATGAGCCTGAAAACCTCAGGTGCTTCTCAGCGGGGCTGGGGGCTGACCTCAGCCCCTGGGGGCATCTGGCAATGTCCGGAGCCGTGTTTGGTGCTCACGGTCAGGGGGAGGGTCCTGGCATCAGTGGGTGGGAATGTGGAACGCTGCCCTCATCCTTCCACACCCAGGACAGCCGACCACAGAGAATTCTCCGCTCCAAAATGTCGATAGTAGTAATGAGTGTCTTTTAACCATTATCCCTACATTTCCATGAATTTCCACAGCTAAAGTTCTACCCAAAGGCAGAATCTGACAAAACTACCCTTTTCAGCAACTTTGCCTGTAAACTGAAGGCAAGGCAGCTGCCGTGCCGGGGCGCTGGGGGCTGGGTGTGGGGGGGCGCAGAGGGGGCGTCACAGGCCACTCTGGGGTTATCCGGGGCAGCGGGCGCTATGGAGGCTCCTCACGGGCCAGCTTTGCTGGCAGCTTCCGGAAATTGTCCCGAGAAGCCCGTTCCTCCAAGATGCAGTGTCTGCCGTGGACCAGGAGCCACACGTGATACCCTCCTCCCGTGGCCACAACAGGGGCTCCTGGAAGCGTGGAGGCTGTCAGAGCAGCCTTGGTTCCTGTCCCCAGGACTCTCTGGTCTGCCCTGTTAGGCGTCTTGGTCCCCAGGGAAGGACAGTCCAGCAGGGAGTGAGTTATCCATGGAAACACAGGGATGCCCTGTGGAGTGAGTTCTCCATGGAAACACAGGGATGCCCTGTGGACTGGATCTGGAGGGGGAGTTGGGAGCCGCTCAGGCTGCTGGACCGACAGGTGGCAAGGGCATCAGTGGACCCACAGTATTAGGACGCGGCGGAGCTTCTGCTCCGAGCAAGGGCAGAGGGTCAGACCAGGGGTTCCTCTGAATCCCTCACTGGCACCACCACATCCCCTGCAAAAACTCACGGGAGCCTGCAGAGACCCCCGCAGGTAGGACCACCAGGAACTCAGGCACCTGAGGCATGAAGCACACTCACCCACCCTTACCCGAAAAGTCAAGGTCTCAGACTAGCAGAGCCACTGGCCAGGGCCAAGGGGACGTGGAGCGGGGAGGGGAGACGGGAGCCCCGCAGAAATTAGAGCTACCCTCACCCCCATAGTTCTTCGCTGTGTCACGTATACATCTATAATGAAACTAAAGCAACCTGAACAACCTGTAACCTAGTTTCCGAAAGGCTGTGCTGGCTGTAGTTAGTACATAGGGCCCAGAAACCAGGAAGGGGTCAGGCTGAACTCAGTGAACTTTGTTCCCAGACCCTGACTAGGAGTTAGATTGTGCAATGAGTGGGGTAAAAGTAAGCATGTTTGCATTTTATACGGGACGGAGGCATTTACAACAGAGAGTGCTACTTGACAGCGTGGGGATGAAGAATGGGATCCACGGAGCAGACTCCAGCGGTGGCTCCCACGGGGGCCGTCCAGCATTTCCAAATAGCCTCCCTGCACCTCTGTCACTTTCCCTCGCTGGGATCGACCCCTTCCCAAACGGTAACATGAACACAAACATCAACAACAACAACAAAGGCGTTTTCCGGCCTTCCTGGCGGCCAGACGCAGGCAAGGCCCCCGGGTCTGGCCCCCGACCTTCCCTGTGTGGGAGCAGGTATCTCTGGAACAAGGCCTGTGCCCGGGTACCAGGGCATCTCCTCATCATGTGGGGCCCTGCAGCGGGGCTGACAGCCTCGTACAGAACATCTCTATCCAGCCCCACCAAAAGGTCTGTGATGTGCCTAACATCTCTTCTTTGCAATTAAGAACCCTACCTAATTCCTGGAAAAAATATGCAGCTGTCTCTCGCTAGCTGCAGGGAGTTTGATTAAAGAGCTGGTAAGAGCACCGAAGAGAGATCATGCTTTGTCTTTGCTGAACCAGAGGGGGAAGCAGTTTTTTGAAAAGAGAGAAGAAAAGGCTTGGTCTCCACCCCAATGTTCATTGCAGCACTATTTACAATAGCCAGATCTTGGAAGCAACCCAAATGTCCATCAATAAATGGATAAAGAAGATGTGGTACATATATGCAACGGAATATTACTCAGTCATAAAAAGGAACAAAATTGGGTCATTTGTAGAGATGTGGATGGACCTAGAGACTGTCATACAGAGTGAAGTAGGTCAGAAAGAGAAAAACAAATGTCATGTATTAATGCATATATGTGGAATCTAGAAAAATGGTAGAGATGAACTGGTTTGCAAGGCAGAAATACAGACACAGATGTAGAGAACAAACCTATGGACATCAAGGGGGGAAAGAGGGGTGGTGGTGGTGGGATGAATTGGGAGATTGGGATTGACATATACACACTAATACAGATAAAACAGATAACTAATAAGAACCTGCTATGGGCTTCCCTGGTGGTGCAGTGGCTGAGAGTCCGCCTGCCGATGCAGAGGACACGGGTTCGTGCCCCGGTCCGGGAAGATCCCACATGCCACGGAGCGGCTGGGCCCGTGAGCCATGGCCGCTGAGCCTGCGCGTCCGGAGCCTGTGCTCCGCAACGGGAGAGGCCACAACAGTGACAGGCCCACGTACCACAAAAAAAAAAAAAAAAAACTTGCTGTATAGAACAGGGAACTCCACTTTGCTGTACAGTAGAAACTAACACAACATTGTAAAACAACTCTACCACAATAATAAAATAAATAAATAAATAAAAAGGAAAGAAAAGGCTTGGTCTCCTCAAGGCTCTTACACAAAAGTCCCACCAAAAAATGACTGTGTTCCTGGCTATGGAGACTGACACCCCATGTCAGCATCTTTTTCTGAGAGCATCAAGAAGGTAAAAGAAGGTCTTAGGACACGGAGGTGCAAACATGTGAGGTGGCACCAGGTGAGATGCACGAGGGGTAGAAGAGGAGGGAGGAAGGTCATCAGGGGGCCAGTGACAAGGGTCCACCTGAAATTTCAACATCGTTCATGCCTTAAATCTCTCCTGGAGTAAGAAATAAGATAGACTACAAATCGCCACCTCTTCCTTTGAAAAACCAATGAAAGCCTCTATCTAAAAAGGCTTCACTGATTACTTTATTTATTGGCATTAGGGAAAGTAAAGGTCACACCTCTGCTCTCAAGTACACTCCAAATGTGAGTGCAGATGGGTGAGTGGGCTGCGGCCCTCTGGGGGCTTCCTGAGAGCACGCTGCCACCCCAGGTGTTTTAGGAACGAACAGCAGTCAGACTGCCCCTGAAGGGACATCTGTGCCCCGTCTCACTCGCCATCAGTGAGTCTCAGACACACACGCAGAGCCACCGCCACAAACTCGTGGAAGCCCTTTATAAGCCTGGTAAGGTCATTCGACGTCCCTGGAGAAGCCCCATTCTGGGTGTGAGGTTTCACCGCGGTCACGCCCACGTGTGCCCGCAGAGCCCCTCCTCCCAGCACACATGTGACAGCACGTGTGACATGTGATGCCAGCAGGACCAGAACACAGACCTCATCTCACGCTCGCTCCCTGGATCTCCAGTGGCCCCTCCCCTCCTTCCCAACCACTACACACAAGCACTGCATTTCTGAGCCGCTTATAGACAAGCCTCCATCTGAGCAGGAAAATCCTCTGCTAGAAACTGCGAGACTGCCCCCTGGGTATTTACCCACCTCCACCACCTCCATCACCTGCATCACTTGCATCACCTGCATCACCTCCATCACTGCATCACCTTCATCACCTGCATCACCTCCATCACCTGCATCACCTTCATCACTGCATCACCTCCATCACCTGCATCACCTGCATCACCTCCATCACCTGCATCACCTGCATCACCCGCATCACCTCCATCACCTGCATCACCTGCATCACCTCCATTACCTGCATCACCTCCTTCAACACTACTACCAGCACCTCCCGCCGTGTGGACATGGCCCAGAGGATGAAAGGGGTCACACGGTACCTGAGCAGTTCCCATGGTGGTGGAGCCGGTGCGGGCCGGGTGTTCACGGGCAGCTGCTGGGAAACCGGGCTGCTACGGCCGGGCCTCGGATGGTGGGAAGGCCTATGATGAGGAATGGATAGAAATGGGGAAAACATGATAAAAAAGGGTAAACAACCTCCCCCATGGAAAAAGAAACATATGGAATGTACATTAAAAAAACATGACACTGAGCAATAATTAAATCAATCTAGAACAGCAATATGGCAAGAATGAAATAGGCAGAGACGCTGTACATAAAAAATAACACCAGGTATTTTTAAATAAGACAGTGGAACCGAGAACCCTGTAGGCACCTACATCACGTGGGCATTATGCAAGTATTTCGATTTTCAAGCTGGATTTGAGGTTATGATAGATTTCCCAACTTCAAAATATTCACCCAAAGAGAAATAATAAAACCATACTTTAAATTAGGGGTGATGATTCCTCATATAACTTGAGGATGGAAACGATATTTGTGAACTTAGACTGGTTCTGCAAAGAGCCAGGCAGATTCCAAGAAACAAAAGAACAGTCCCAGGGAATATTAATAATCGATCATTTTCTTTCCACGAAAAAAAAGTGCTATCCCCAGATAAACCCAAACACAGCATTTTTTAAAAGAGGTGCTAGTTCGTATACCTTGATAAATTATAAAGCCTCTGCTCCTTTTTTCATCGCATACTGATACACGAGATCACTGTTTCCCCCAAAATGAACCAGATGAAAGAGGAACATGCATTTTTTTGAGAAGACTTGTTTATAACATCACACTGGAAAGTGTGCTGTGCTTTCCTCATACTGAGCTTGTAGGAACACAAACGCTCACCCACAAAACACTTCACATGGCCCTGAAACACCGTGGTCACATCAGGTTAATTTCCACGAATCCGGAAGAGCTGCATGCTGTACCCCATCTTCTGAAAATCCTGTTTTGTCAGCAAAAGCTCTGACCAACCACCAGTCTGATCACATGCTACTAAACGTCATGTACTTACTTTCAAAGGTACGATCCTAAAAAGCTGAGAAAATGAGCTATTTCTTACTGTAGCAAGCACCCGTCACAAGCACGGATTACAATACACAAACTGGATATCCACCCTTGTTCTCCGGTAACCAGTTAACACACATGTGTTGTGACCATCAATCTAGACTGTATATTAGTTCCAAGTTATTGAAGGTTAAAATGCCCGACCCTCCCAGAACTGACATCCGGCTCATCTGCTGGACTAATTCACTTACTGTATCACCAAGATCTCTCCATGTCAGCACACAGTTAGGCACGCCTCCTTTTAATGAACTTTACTGCATTTCGCAGATACTGTGATTTTTACAAACTGAAGGTCTGTAACAACCCTGCATAAAGCAAGTCTGTTGGTGTCATTTTTCCAACAGACTTTCCTTGCTTCATGTGTCTAAGTCACATTTTGGTAACTCACACTATTTCAAACTTTTTCATTAGTTTTGTATTTGTTACGGTGATCTGTGATCGGTGATCTTTGATGTTACTATTGTAATTGTTTTGGGCATCACAAACCTCGCCCGTGTAAGAGGGGAACTGAATCGTTAAACGTTGTGTGTGTTCTGATTGCTCCACCGGCCATTCGCCATCTCTCCCTCTCCTCAGCCTCCCTGAGATACAACAGTATCGAAATTAAGCCAGTTAATAACCCTACAAGGGCTTCTAAGTGTTCAAGTGAAAGGAAGAGGCACACGTCTCTCACTTTAAGTCAAAAGCTAGAAATGATTAAGCTTAGTGAGGAAGGCATGTCAAAAGCTGAGACAGGCTGAAAGCTGGGCCTCTTGCACCAGTCAGCCAAGTTGTGAGTGCAAAGGAAAAGTTCTTGAAGGAAATTGAAAGTGCTCCTCCAGTGAACACACAAATGATAAGAAAGCAAAACAGGGCTTCCCTGGTGGCGCAGTGGTTGAGGGTCCGCCTGCCGATGCAGGGGACGCGGGTTCGTGCCCCGGTCCGGGAAGATCCCACATGCCACGGAGCGGCTGGGCCCGTGAGCCATGGCCGCTGAGCCTGCGCGTCCGGAGCCTGCGCTCCACAACGGGAGAGGCCACAACAATGAGAAGCCCACATACCGCAAAAAAAAAAAAAAAAGAAAGAAAGAAAGCAAAACAGCCTTATTGCTGATTTGGAGAAAGTTTCAGTGTCTGGTTAGAAGATCAAATCAGCCACACATTCCCCTAAGCCAAAGCCTCATCCAGATCAAGGCCCCAACTCTCTTAAATTCTGTGAAGGCTGAGAGAGATGAGGAAGCCGCAGAAGAAAAGTCTGAAGCTTAGCAGAGGTTGGTTCATGAGGTTTAAGGAAAGAAGCCGTCTGTATGACATAACAGTATAAGGTGAAGCAATAAGTGCCGATGTAGAAGCTGCAGCAAGTCATCCAGAAGATCTAGCTAAGATAATTAGTGATTTTCAGGGTGGATGAAACAGGCTTCTATTGGAAGAATATACCATCTAGGACTTTCATAGCGAGAGAGGAGAAGTCAATGCCCAGCTTCAAAGCCTCAAAGGACAGACTGACCCTCTTGTTAGGGGCAAATGCAGCTGGTGACCTTAAGTGAAAGCCAATGATCATTTACCATTCCGAGACTCCTAGGGCTCTTAAAAATTATGCTAAATTTACTCTGCCTGTGCTGTGTAAGTGGAACAACAAAGCCTGGATGACAGCACATCTGTTTATAACATGGTTTACTGAATATTTTCAGCCCACTATTGAGACCTACTGCTCAGAAAAAGATCCTTTCAAAATATTACTGCTCATTGACAAGGCGCCTGGTCACCCAGGAGCTCTGATGGAGATGTGCAATGAGATTAATGCTTTCAGGCCTGCTAATGCAACATCCATTCTGCAGCCCACAGATCAAGGAGTAATTCCTACTTTCAAGTCTTATTATTTAAGAAATATATTTCATAAGGCTGTAGCTACCAATAGCTACCATAGACAGTTATTCCTCTGATGGGTCTGGGCAATCGAATCAAGTCAATTGAAAACCTTCTGGAAAGGAGTCCCAATTCTGGGTGCCATTAAGAACATCCATGGTTCATGGGAAGAGGTCAACATATCAACATTGACAGGAGTTTGGAAGAAGTTGGTTCCATCCCTCATGGATGACTTTGAGGGGTTCAAGGCTTCAGGGGAGGAAGGAACTGCAGATGTGGTGGAAACACAAGAGAACTAGAATCAGAAGTGGAGCTTGAAGATGTGACCGAATTGCTGCAATCTTGTGATGAAACTTGAAAAATGAGGAGTTGCTTCTTATGGATGAGCAAAGAAAGTAGCTTCTTGAGAGGGAATCTACTCCTGGTGAAGATGCTGTGAAGGTTGTTGAAATGACAACAGAGGATTTAGAATATTACAGAAACGATAAAGCAGCAGCAGGGTTTGAGAATATTGACTCTACATTTTTTTAATGTTGCTTTTTAAAAAATTCTTTTCCGTATTCTTTTCCATTATGGTTTCTTACAGGATATTGAATATAGTTCCCTGTGCTATACACTAGGACCTTGTTTATTGGCTGCAATTTTGAAAGAAGTTCTGTGGGTAAAATGCTATTAAACAGCATCACCTGCTACAGAGAAATCCTTCCTGAAAGGGAGGGTCAATCAGTGCAGCCAACTTCAGTGTTGTCTTAAGAAACTGCCACCCCAGCCTTCAGCAACCACCACCCCGATCCGTCAGCAGCCTCAACATCAAGGCACGACCCTCCTCCAGCAAAAAGATTACAATTCACTGAAGGCTCACATGATGGTTAGCGTTTCTTAGTAATAAAGTACTTTTTAATTAAGGTAAGTACATTGGTTTTTTTAGGCACAATGCTATTGCCCACTTAATAGACTACAGTATAGTGCAAGCATAACTTTTATATGCACTGGGAAACCAACAACTTTGCGTGACTTGCTTTTGCTTTATGGCGGTGGCCTGGACTGGAACCCACAGTATCTCAGAGCTGTGCCTGTACTTAATTATCTTTTTCTTGCCTTGAAGACTCACAACTGGTCCTACAAATCCCTTACTGTGAGGCATTTGTGTTGTTTCCAATTTCCTCCAACTGGTAACAATTCCGTATATATTTTTGATTGCTCTCAGTGAGTTTATGCAGAATAGGTTTCTATGAGTAGAATTACTGGGTCAAAGGATATGCACATTATTAGCACCAAATGCTGCCCAAACATTTGTACCTATTTACCCATCACATAGTATCAATTTTGTTTGTTTTTGCCTCTGTTGAAAAGAAAGTTTCTCATTGTTTTCACTGAGTTTCAGGGCCTTCTAATATGACTATTGATCAAATGTATTTCTGTATAAATTGTCTGTTCCATAGATTAGCCTACTTCTTTGGGGTGATAAATTTTTAATTACCAAACAAGTATCTCTTTATAAATTCCAGAATTTTATAATTCTGCTCTGTAGGTTACAAACGTTTTATTTCATTGTCATTCCTGTGTTAACTTCATCAATGGCATCTTGCAACAATTTACATGGGTTTAACATTATTTATGTGTCCAAATATATCAATCCTTTCCTTAATCGTTTCTGTGATTAGAAAGATCTTCCCAATTCCACAATTTAAGAGATATTTTCTATTAACTTTTCTTTTAGCCCGTCTATAACTATTTTTAATGACTGGAACTTTTAAAAATGTATTTGAAACTTTTTTGAGTTGTGAAATAGAAATTAATTTTTTTCTCTCCAATGGCAACCAGTTACCACAACAAATTGGCCAAATAATCCATATTTTCTCCACCAACTTGAAAATGCCACTTAATAGAGAAGTTTGTTCTGCAGATCTGTCTACCTTCTGTAGCATTAGAATGAGATTTTCTCTCCAGTAGACCAGAACTCCCACCATTCAGATTTTCTTTAAAACTCTTTTTTGGACAATCTTGTGAATTGATTCTTCTAGTTAATTTTATTATCCCTTAATTAACTCCTCTCTCCCCACCTTTATTGCCCTTCCAAACAGGATTCTGACTAACATTACAGCGTACGAGAGCACACGTATGCACACACATGCACACCTGAAGGGAAGTGATGTGTTTCAGTACTGAGTTTCCCACTACAGTGTCTCCCTATACCAAGCACTTGGTAATGTCTTATGTCCTTTCCAAGCATTTTATCACTTTTTCCCCTATAGCCCTCATCCATTCCTGTTTTATCCCAAGGTATTTGGTAGGGTTTGTTGTTTTTGAGAGTGGACCTCAAAAACAAAATTATTTTATCATGTGCACTATAAGGATTTTTATTTATTAGTTTTTTATGTGTCCTATATAATCAATGTTCCTACTGATCTAGCAGATTTTGTATAATATCTTCCATTTTTCACTGAAATTAAGTCTTGATTTCCAATATTTTATGTCCTTTATTTTCCCATATAACCTTAACTAGAGACCCCAGAATAATATGGACTAATAGTGATCATTTTGACATTGTTACCTTGTTCCATATTTTAGTATTTCCTCCATGACTACCATGCTTGCTGTGGTTTCTGATCATATTCTTACCCCTGCTGAGAAAGGTCCCTGCCAATGCTCTTTCACTTAGAATGTATCATAAATGGCTACTGTATTGTTTCAAGGTCTTTCAGTATCTACTGACACAACTGTATGTATTTTTTCTTTTTTAACATGTTGATCTTATTCATTCCCACAACAGAGATTCTATTATTGAAATAATCTTAAATTTATGGAACAGAGCCTACTTGGTCTTACTTAATATACAGTTAATTCAATGTGCTGTTTGTTTATGAAATTTACATTTACACTCTTAAGTGAAATTAGCCTTTTTCTGATCCATTACTAAATTATGGGATTATTCATTATAAATAAATTATTTATAATTTATTATAAAAGAGTGATGCTTATTTCTCTGAAATAGTTTAGATAACATAGAATTATCAATTCCAAAAAGTTTCTGTAGAATTTACCTATGAAACTGAGCCAATGCCTTTCATAAAAGCACATTTATGAAAAAATTTTAATTTTCCCATGGCTACTGTTCCAGTCACATTTAATAACCTTTGTTGAGTCAACTTATGGCATTTATATTCACCAAGAAAACCAACAATTTCATCTTGATTTTCCAACTTCTCAGCAAAAATGTCTATACGTTATCATATGATTTTCTTTTAACTTTATTATTTGTGATTCTATCACATTTTCCATCTCGAATTCTTTATATTCTTGAATTTCCTCTTTATTTTCTTTATTAATCTTGCCACAAGTTTATTCTCAGTACATTTTTTGCATGTTCTTGTAAACATCACAGAACTCTGTATTGTATTTAATCCAACCTGAGAGTCCATTTTTAATCTTTTTTTTTTTGGCCACGCCACACAGCTTGCGGGATCTCAGTTCCCCAACCAGGGATTGAACCCAGGCCACGGCAGTGAAAGTCCAGAATCCTAAGCACTAGGCCACCAGGGAACTCCCTGTTTTTAATGTTTGAGTTTTGCCCATTTACATTTATTGTGATTACTGATAAACTGGAACTTATTTTGTCCTGATAGTTCATGTTTAATTTAATGTTTTTCGTTGTACATTTTACCATCTTATATAGCAGAGGATATATACTATCTTACATCCCCAACCTTTTTGGCACCAGGGACCAGTTTCGTAGAAGACAATTTTTCCACAGCCAGGGTGGGGATGTGATGGTTTCCGGATGATTCAAGCACATTACATTTATTGTGCACTTTATTTCTATTATTATTACACTGTAATAGATAATGAAATAATTTTACAACTCATCATAATGCAGAATCAGTGGGGCCCCTGAGCTTGTTTTCACTTGCCACTCACTGATAGGGTTTTGATATGAGTCTGCAAGCAATTGATTTATTATGGTCTCTGTGCAGTCAAACCTCTCTGCTAATGGTAATCTGTATTTGCAGCCGCTTCCCAGCACCAGCATCACTGCCTCAGCTCCACCTCAGATCATCAGGAATTAGATTCCCATAAGGAGCACACAACCTAGATCTCTCGCATGTGCACTTCACAGTAGGGTTCGAGCTCCTGTGAGAATCTAATGCTGCTGCTGATCTGACAGGAGGTGGAGCTCAGGCGGTAATGTGAGTGATGGGGAGAGACTGTAAATACAGATGAAGCTTCGCTTGCTCACCCACCGCTCCCCTCCTGCTGTGCAGCCCGGTTCCACTACTGGTCCGTGGCCAGGGGATTGGGGACCTCTGTTGTATAGGATCTTCATTCTACTTTTTTTGTACCTATATATTTTATTTCTCCCTTAAACGTTTTAACATATGCAATTATATATGTTTTTCTAGCAAAGCCATCAATTAACCAGTATCTCTAACATCCTCTTGAACAAAACAAGGACTTCGGTGCTACGCTCTCACTTTCCTCCAAGTGTAGACTTCCCTCCCCCATACCACATCTGCTCTGATATTACCGTTATGTGGATTCCAAGTATGGTTGCTTATCAAACAAAGAGAAAATGTATTCCTCATTCTAAAATCAATACTCATAAATGTGTCTTTGGTATTTTTGCTCACATCTTTCTGGGTTAATTTTTCCCCATTCTCAAAAACATGCTCCTGTTTTTCTTTCAACATGGTCTCTGTGGGGTCAAATGTCCAAGTCCTTGTATGTCTGAAAACATCTCTATTTCACCGTCAATACTGAATGACAGTTCGACTAAGTACAGAATTCAAGAACTTCAACAGGTATCTCCAGGCACCTACTGTTCCTGTTGAGACATTTCTTGTCAATCAGTAAGCAAGTTCTATTTCCTAGACCAAGTCTCTCAGGATCCTGTCTTGACTCTGGAGTGTGTCATGTTTCACAATGATGGTTTCTCTTTGCCTTTATTCCAGCCTCGCAGGTGGTTCCATTTTTCAATCTGAAGACCGTTTTCCTCAATTTGGGGAATTAACAGCCATTTGATCACAAATATTGATTAACCACCTTTTTTTTTATAATTCCTTTCTTTAGCATTTTTGCCTTTTGGATCCAAGTACTGCAACATTAACTGTGCTTCCTCATGTTCTCTCTTTACCTTTTTTGTGCTTAATTCTAGGGAATTCCTTCAGCTTGATCTTCAAGTGCACTGAATTTTTTTTCAGCTATGCTTGACCTGTGACTACTGAGTTTTCATCTCAAGGGCCATCATTGTTATAATATTTCTACTTGGTGCTTTTACATAATGACCCATTCTTGCTTTATAGGTGTTCCACATGGCATATTGGTTAAAAACACAGGATCTGAAGCAGAGGTTTGAACCCAGGAGCCTCTCTTTACCAGTAACACATCCTCCGCATGCCCATTTCCTAATCGGTAGCTGCTGGTAACAGGACTTACCCCATGAGGCAGTTATAAGGACTAAGTCCTTATTACTCATGTAAAGTCCTCAGAACTTCAACAGAAACATCTTAAGAGCTCAGCGATAACACAGGAGTGGTCTCTGGGGCCAGTAACGTACTTTGGCTGTATGAACCCATCCACCCTGCTTTTCACTGCCTCTACTGATTTTAAGGGGAAACGAAACTAAATTCTACTCTAAAATTCTTCCTTTTTCATGGCATCTGCTCCTGCTTTGCAGATGAAATGTGAAATCTCCCTCCAAAGACATATGAGGGCTTTTTCTAAGTTCTCTTCTGGTTTCTCCTTCAGGAGGTCATCGTTTATAACTCAGTGTGTTTTGCTTGTCAAGTGACGATTGCCTTCAAATGGCCTAGTTTTTACCATCTACTCACACTCATCCTTCCACAGTCCAAGCAGCCTGAGTCTGGCTTCTGGGCTCCAGAAGGTGGACCGGCAGGCTGCCACTGAGAAGGATGACAGCCATCCCGAGACTGATTAGCTGGAAAAGTGTGGGCCCCACACTTGGTGAGGCAAAGAGGAGTCTCAGGCTCCCAGGCTCTTATGAGTGTTCACAGCTGGGGGTGTGAGAATGTCCCCCCCACCCCAGCCCACTGGGCCCGGGTCCCAGAGGGAAAATGTTCGGGTCGGCAGAGCAAGCCCCAAGGAAGATCTGATCAGCAGCATCTGTGGACTTTTAGGCCCTAAACCTCCTGTAAACAACACCGTGTAATTTTAATATAAACTTAACTTTCCATTTTTATTCCTTGGTGCTAAAAGGAATAGGATTTAAGAAACGTAACACACACACACGCGCACGCTTCAAGAACGGAAAGCAGACCATGGTTCATATTCATATTTTACAAAAAGTATTTTCCCTAATAGAAACAGATGAAATTATAGGAACCTACTTTCCAAATCACAAAATAACATTTTCTTAATTATATCATACGCACACAAGTATAAGCATTATACCAAATATTCCCTACCTAATTTATGATATCCATAATTATTTCAACTGGCCATCCCAAAATGTCTCAGGTTTTTTTACCCTCTAAAAAGGAATAGAAACCACTGTGCTATGCATGTGATAACAGGAACTGCAGATCATGTATGTTTGCTCTCTTGATACTTTAATAAGATGAGAAGGGGACTTCCCTGGTATCCAGTGGGTAAGACTCTGCATTCCCAGTGCAGAGGGCCCAGGTTCCATCCCTGGTCATGGAACTAGATCCCACATGCATGCTGCAACTAAGAGGAGTTCACATGCTGCAACGAGGATCCTGTGTGCCGCAACTAAGTCCAAGCACAGCCAAAATAAATAAATAAATTCTAAAATAATAATAATAATCAGATGAGAAAATGTAGAAATTTCAAGTTCTGTTTAGTTGGTTAAAAGGTAATCTTTTTTTTTTTATTGGTGGCTTGTGGGATCTTAGTTCCCCCACCAGGGATTGAACCCGCTCCCCCTACAGTGGAAGGGCAGAGTGCTAACCACTGGACAACCAGGGAAGTCCCAAGGTAATCTTGATTCAAGATAGTACTGAAATAAGAATATCTTCTATGGTAGCTAAGAAGAGGTTATGGTAAAGCACAACCGAACCTAGCAATGACACGTGTGTTCTACTTTTCTCATTTTGTCCCTGATATGATACACAGATATCAATCATTGCTCACTTGGTCCCTGCAGCCAAAGCCAACATCCTCCCCATTTTCCAACAAACTTGAATTAACTGCCTTCTCCATATCCACAGACAAGGGAAGAAAGCAGAGCCTGTTCCCAGAGATGTATTCGAAGTATCACACACTGAGGTGAAAATAATTCGCTCAATATATTATCAATTCTGATCAGAACTTATCATGTTTCGTCCAAGCATCACATCAGAGGTGAGTGCCCATGTTTAGGGAACGACATCATCTATTAAAGTTTTAAGAAATAAACACGTCTCAATAGATGCAGAAAAAGCTTTGGACAAAATTCAACACCCATTTATGATAAAAACTCTCCAGAAAGTAGGCATAGAGGGAACTTACCTCAACATAATAAAGGCAATATATGACAAACCCACAGCCAACATCATTCTCAATGGTGAAAAACTGAAAGCATTTCCTCTAAGATCAGGAACAAGACAAGCATGTCTACTCTCGCCACTATTATTCAACATAGTTTTGTAAGTTTTAGCCACAGCAATCAGAGAAGAAAAAGAAATAAAAGGAATCCAAATCGGAAAAGAAGAAGTAAAGCTGTCACTTTCTAAAGATGACATGATACTATACATAGAGAATCCTAAAGATGCTACCAGAAAACTACTAGAGCTAATCAATGAATTTGGTAAAGTAGCAGGATACAAAATTAATGCACAGAAATCTCTTGCATTCTTATGCACTAATGATGAAAAATCTGAAAGGGAAATTAAGGAAACACTCGCATTTACCATTGCAACAAAAAGAATAAAATACCTAGGAATAAACCTACGTAAGGAGACAAAAGACCTGTATGCTGAAAACTATAAGACACTGATGAAAGAAATTAAAGACAATACAAACACATGGAGAGATATACCATGTCCTTGGATTGGAAGAATCAACATTGTGAAAATGACTATACTACCCAAAGCAATCTACAGATTCAGTGCAATCCCTATCAAACTACCAATGGCATTTTTCACAGAACTAGAACAAAAAAATTTCACCATTTGTATGGAAACACAAAAGACCCCGAATAGCCAAAGCAATCTTGAGAAAGAAAAACAGAGCTGGAGGAATCAGGCTCCCAGACTTCAGATGATACTACTAAGCTACAGTAATCAAGACAGTATGGTGCTGGCACAAAAACAGAAATATAGATCAATGGAACAGGATAGAAAGCCCAGAGATAGACCCACGCACATATGGTCACCTTATCTTTGATAAAGGAGGCAAGAATATACAATGGAGAAAAGACAGCCTCTTCACTAAGTTGTGCTGGGAAAACCGGACAGCTACATGTAAAAGAAAGAAATTAGAACACTCCATAACACCACACACAAAAATAAACTCAAAATGGATTAAAGACCTAAATGTAAGGCCAGACACTATAAAACTCTTAGACAAAAACATAGGCAGAACACTCTATGACATAAAGCACAGCAAGATCCTTTTTGACCTACCTTCTAGAGAAATAGAAACAAAAATAAACAAATGGGACCTAATGAACTTAAAATCTTTTGCACAGCAAAGGAAAACATAAACAAGATGAAAAGACAACCCTCAGAATGGGAGAAAATATTTGCAAACGAAGCAACTGACAAAGGATTCATCTCCAAAATTTACAAGCAGCTCATGCAGCTCAATACCAAAAAAAAAAAAACAACCCAATCCAAAAATGGTCAGAAGACCTAAATAGACATTTCTCCAAAGAAGATATACGGATTACCAACAAACACATGAAAGAATGCTCAACATCACTAATCATTAGAGAAATGCAAATCAAATCTACAATGAGGTATCACCTCACACCTGTCAGAATGGCCATAATCAAAATAACTACAAACAATAAATGCTGGAGAGTGTGTGGAGAAAAGGGAACCCTCTTGCACTGTTGGTGGGAAGGTAAATTGACACAGTCACTATGGAGAACAGTATGGAGGTTCCTTAAAGAACTACAAATAGAATTACCATATGACCCAGCAATCCCACTACTGGGCATATACCCTGAGAAAACCATAATTCAAAAAGAGTCACGTACCACAATGCTCATTGCAGGACTACTTACAATAGCCAGGACATGGATGCAACCTAAGTGTCCATCAACAGATGAATGGATAAAGAAGATGTGGCACATATATACAATGGAATATTACTCAGCCATAAAAAGAAATGAAATTGAGTTATGTGTAGTGAGGTGGATGGACCTAGAGTCTGTCATACAGAGTTAATTAAGTCAGAAAGAGAAAAACAAATACCATATGCTAACACATATATATGGAATCTAAAAAAAAAAAATCTTTCTGAAGAATCTAGGAGTAGGATAGGAATAAAGACACAGATGTATAGAATGGACTTGAGGACATGGGGTGGGGGAAGGGTAAGCTGGGACGAAGTGAGAGAGTGGCATGCACATATATACACTACCAAATGTAAAATAGATAGCTAGTGGGAAGCAGCCGCATAGCACAGGGAGATCAGCTCGGGTGCTTTGTGACCACCTAGAGGGGTGGGATAGGGAGGGTGGGAGGGAGACTCAAGAGGGAGGAGATATGGGGATATATGTATATGTATGGCTGATTCACTTTGTTATACAGCAGAAACTAACACAACAATATAAAGCAATTATACTCCAATAAAGATGTTAAAAAAATAGTAATAAATATGTTTAATAAACAAAGGGTATAGAAGATTGTCATGTGGCATATGTCGTAAATAAGGATTATAGAAAAACAGTTTACAGCGTAATGAAGTTTCATTTACAGAAAGTATTTCAAGAACAATAGACAGCAAAGAACTAAGTGTGAAATCCAATTATCGGCGCATTAGGCACTTACAACTTCATATTTGCAATTGTTTTATAATCACTGTACTGCCATTTGCATAAGATGTGTAATGGTGTGTACCAGATCTGTACTCTACATTCTGCTTCATATTTTAATTAATGACTAAAAAGATAATAAACAGCATTTCAGTCCAAAATGCATTTTGAACAGTATTAACTTATCAAGCATTGCAAGAATCAGTGATATTGGAGGAATTAAAAGACAGCGGCCACGGCTTCCCTGGTGGCGCAGTGGTTGAGAGTCCGCCTGCCGATGCAGGGGACACGGGTTCGTGCCCTGGTCTGGGAAGATCCCACATGCCGCGGAGCGGCTGGGCCCGTGAGCCATGGCCGCTGAGCCTGCGCGTCCGGAGCCTGTGCTCTGCAACGGGAGAGGCCACGACAGTGAGAGGCCCATGTACCGCAAAAAAAAGAAAAAGAAAAAAAAAAAAAAGACAGCCGCCAGAGGTGGACACAGCAGAGCAGCACTGAAGCCCCGACGTCCCGCAGAAGGCGAGCCGGTGCTCAGAGACGCCCCACGATCACGGGTAGACGCATTTAAAGGCCTTGACAGCGGATCAAATTAAACCCCGATTTTTCCACAGGACTGACCCCCACCCAGAGGAAGCATCTGGGCACAAACCTCAGCTGTAGCTCCAGGCCCAGAGCGGAGGCCCCGGATGGGGCGTCACCAACCACAGACACAGGGTGCTGCGCACAGTGGTCTCGCCGGCGGGTCAGCCAGACAACAGAGCAGCGCTTCCGTGCCAGCGATTGCGGAAGACGAACGGTGACCGTCGTGCAGACACCCCCACACACGCGCTCGGGCTGTGCCCTCGGGGGGCGTCTGAGGACAAGACAGACATCCTCTGAGGGGACTATGAGTTCTACTGATTTCAGGCCCCTTAACTCACAGGGGTGGACACAGTCCAACTCGCAACATAATGAAGAAATTGTATCTGTAATCCCATGTTCCTTCCCAATGCTACGCCACCAAGGAAACACTTAAACTACACAGGATCTGGCTGTGTAAGAGAGACTGAAAACACGTCTGAGCTCATGAGACAAGCCGCACGGCTGTGAGAGAGACGATGGACGGACAGAGGAAGAGAGAGAGACACATGGACAGACAGACAGACAGAGGGAGGGAGACAGAGACACACACAGAGGGAGACACACACAGAGAAACACAGAGAGACACAGAGACACAAAGAGACAGTGACAGAGGGAGATAGATAGGCAGACAGAGAGACAGGGAAACAGAAAGACAGAGACAGACGGACAGATGGAAGGGGAGAGAGAGACAGACATAGGGACAGAGACAGAGAGAGAGACAGACAGAGGCAGAGAGACCAAGAGAGATAGAAGCAGAGACAGAAGCAGAGACAGAGAGACAGAGAGAGACAGAAGCAGAGATAGAAAGAGACAGAAGCAGAGACAGAGAGACAGAAGCAGAGACAGAGAGACAGAAGCAGAGACAGAGAGACAGAAGCAGAGACAGAGAGACAGAGAGATGGAGAGGGAGCATGAATACAGACTTACTCTCAGCATGTTACAGACGCCGGTTATTTCCTCAGCAGTAAAAAGTTAGACCAAAATAAAGGGTCTAAGAAAAAGTCAAAAAAGTAATGGGAAAGTTTCAAACAGTGACGAAGAAGCTGAATGAATACAGTTGTTGACAACCCTTTCCGGAGACACTTTGGGGACACACTTTTTAAGGGGATTTCCACAGTAAAGCAGTGACCATGGGCCCACACAATGATATAGAAAATACAGATAAATTTTGAGGAAGAAATCCTGATAGATTTGAAAGGTACTAGGCAGCTAAGCATTAAGTACAAATGTCATTACCGGGTAAACAAGGTGTTTCTGTCACAGAGAAACTGTTGGTCCATGGTTCAAAGGCTTAGGGAAGGGCAGGGGTCTACAACAAGGTCATGAGCGTCGTCCGCCTAGGCCGCCCTGGGACGGCTACACGCCTGCACTTTGAGAAACCCCACCTCTCAGCAGTCAGTCACCCTGCGGAGGACACGATCAGATCCCATCCGGAAAGGTGCGCACACCCCTCCCTGTGGGTCCCGGTGGGCAGCCCCATGGTTTTCCCCTGGGAAGGGGGGGCACCCATTCCCTCTGAGGGGAAGCGCCCTCCCCGCGCCCCCCTCGAGGGTCCCAGCAGGACCAGGAGAATGTCCCGCTCATCAGAGAGGATGAATCCCACCCACACCTTAGGCATGGGGTCTCTCCTCCTTCGGGGGCACCCACCGCCCCTCACCTGCCCGGCACACACAGACCCTTCCCGTTGAGATCTCCGTGCACGAGCTCACCCCACACCTGCCCACCACCAGGTGCACACACGGCACTTCATCCACGTGTCATGGCAACAGCAGGGGTCCAGTGTGCCAACCCCATTCATCTGACACCCAGGGGCCCTGTGCCACCTTGTAACACAGAAGGCGCGTGACCTTCTCCGACCCTTACGACAACCAACGGTGGGAACCACGCCCACGACTGGACAGGAGAAGTCGGGATAGGGGAGCGAGACATGGTATGTCCACAGGAGCCCTGGCCAGGACCCCGACTCAGGTCCCTGACCTCAAGGAGCAGGGAGCCTCAGCGATGCCCTTGACCCCAGGGAAGCTCCCCGTCCCCTCCACCTCGTGTGACAACGAGGCGCAGCTCCCAGCCCCTCCCCCATCCGTGGGTCCCTCCTCTGCTCTTTACTCGTCCCCCCCGTCCCTTCCTTAAAGTCCTTTTAGCCACTGTTGTCTTATTTCAAAAGCAGCCCCAAGCTCTAAAGGTAAAATGGGAAAGCTAAGAAGCTGCCTTTTGGTTACGGGGTAAAAGCAACCAGAGGTTTTGCGGGAAGCAGATAAATATATTACGGCTGTTACCCTGTTCCTCGGGCTCTGACAAGCATAAAACGAGAGACAGAAACAGAGAGAGCGAGAAAGGGAGGATAAGATTGAGAACATCTCCCCTAACATCAGCAGAGGCGAGTCTAGGGTTTAGGGAGAGAACACGAATACTTAGCGCTACTGGCCCGCTGGGCAAACCCACAGTAACCAACGTCTCTCACAAAGAAAGGAAAAATGACTATATTTAAGAGAGATAACCAACAAGGAGCTGCTGTACAGCACAGGGAATTCTTGCTGAATATTCTGTAATAACCTAAATGGGAAAAGAATCTGAAATAGATACATGTGTATGTATAACTGAATCACTTGCTGTACACCTGAAACTAACACAGCATTGTTAATTAACTGTGGTCCAATATAAAGTAAAAAGTTTAAAAAAAGAAAGTAAAAAAGCCCAAAACAAGAAGCATATGAAGGATCCAACATCTGAAGAAGCTGCTGAAATTCTGAGTCAAGAATTATTTGAGGTTCTCCGTCCAAGGCAGCAGATCCAGGGTTCAAGCCTGTGCCTGTTACAGTCATAACAAGACCGTCCATCCTCGGGGACACTAGGGTTTATGCGATCCCAAATCATACACAGTACTAAGTATCTGTGTTTATTATTCCTTCTGGTCTTGCTCTTTTGTGCCCTGGTCATTTCATAAAGATAATAATTTAATATTTTTCTTTTACATATTGCTGTCTAATTTATAGAACCTTTCCAATGATAAGAGTGACGAGCATAAAACTGTAATTGAACGGGGAAGCTTTCTGTCTCACTTAACGATGGCTACAGGAAGCAGAGCTGTTTGATCAATCACGAATTCTCTGCATAAAAAGTGCCTAAGAGAAAGAAAATGAAATCGATCAACTAAAACTGCAGCCTGTGCCACAGGAAACACTGAGGAGTACAAAACGACGTACAGGGAAGAAGTTACAACAGATTCCTGTCTGTGCGTCATCTTTGCCTATACAGCACGAATGCCTCTGCCTCTGGTCTTGTGCCTTTTGGTTATGGGGTAACCAAAGCTCTTTTCCTTTTGAGCTTGAAGCTACTTTTGAAATAAAGAGGACAATGGCTGAAAGGATGTTAAGGAAGGGAAAGGGGGAATGAGTAAAGAGCAGAGAGAGGGAACCACACCCCCAATCACAAGGGAATCTGCCGTGCTCCCAGGGTGAGCACACAACCCAGACCTGCTCCGTCAGTGCAGTCCGCCCCCGACCACGGCTACCAGCTACTAGTCAGGATGTGCCCGCTACTCAGTGACCAAAGGACAGTCAGTGTACGGTTTTCCTGGAGCGACGAGACGTGATTGGGGTGGTGAGGCTGCAGCATCCACGGGCTCCCTGTGGAGAAGGCCGCCTGAGCGACGCACAGCAGCCTGGAGCCAGGTCAGAACCGGAGAGAGAACCACACCCCAAGGCCACCACTGGAGCCCTTAGATCCTGCTTCCAACGACACGATCCCATCAAATCCCCGAACATTTGTAAACCACAGTGGGCTGAGCATCTGGCACTCGTAACCAATAGAGTGAGCTACCATTCTAGCCCAGGAAAATGTTGCCTGGCGTCTTCTTCCGGTTCTAAGATAACACCTTACGCCCGGTTTTCCAAGGGGTTTCCAAACGCTCTTGGCAAAGATCATATGCAAAGGAAATTAGCAACAGAGAGCGTTCTTTTTCTTCTTCAAAATGGAAGAACTAGAAGGGAAAACCCAGCAGGAACTAACAGACCAGGATGAAATCTGCACGCGGTTTCCCACAGATACATGAATATAAGTGTTGGTAAGATTCCCGTATTGGATCATGTCCCAACAAACAAGATTAGGCCACAGGGGTACACAGGACCCTGGAAACTACAGGTGATTTGGGAGTTCAAGACCACGGACACAGGACAACCCTCCTGTGAGCTGGGATGCGCCTGACTTTGGGTCTGGGTTGTATTTCAGGGAAGATCTTTCGAGAAGGCGAGAGTCGAGGAAGACGTAAAAAGTGTGATGAAGGTAGCAGGTGACGAGCATCCCCAATCCAAAGACACCTCCTCAGCAAAGGCTCTGAGACAGCCCCGTAGCTGATCATAAAAACGTCTTCCCTGGAGCTCAGCTACTGCCCGGAAGGAATGAGGATTTGGGAGGACGATGGGGAGTGGGGAGGAAAGCTACGGTTTTCCCTTCTCAGACTTACAGTACTGATACCACTTCACAAGAAATCTCACTCTGAGGCATAATTATACGAGGGGAAAAGCAACTGCAGGCAGCTGCCGTTTACTTAGGGGCAGGCCACGCCCATTGCAGGCGACTTGAGTAAGGATCTGGGGCTTTAAAAAGTGAAGATGGGGCTTCCCTGGTGGCGCAGTGGTTGAGAGTCCGCCTGCCGATGCAGGGGACACGGGTTCGTGCCCCGGTCCGGGAAGATCCCGCGTGCCGCAGAGCGGCTGGGACCGTGAGCCATGGCCGCTGAGCCTGCACATCCGGAGCCTGTGCTTCGCGACAGGAGAGGCCACAGCGGTGAGAGGCCCGCGTACCGAAAAACAAAAAAAAAAAAAGTGAAGATGAGTCGACATAAATTAGCGCAGGACAATCAGTGCCCTTTTTGGATGACTTAAGATGAATCAGAGTGAAAACATCATAGGCAAGTTTCATATATCTTGAGGGGATGAGAAAGGAAATAATTAACTTTGCACCTTCAAATATTCTCATGTTAGAATTTTGCTGGCGAAAGTACGGGCTGCTGAGCCACAAACTGGAAATTACAAAACACAGAGCAAATTCTAATATGTCCACCCTGTCCTTTGTCACTATGTCCCTGACAAGACACGGACACAGGAAGCTGATACCAGAGGACCAGTCACTCTGGGACGTGTCTGATGCAGAAAGATGTGTGTGGTCCAGTGACGGCTCCCACGGGCAAAAAGCAGAGGACAGGAGCTGGTGCTGAACACGCTGAGGGCCCGGGGGACCCGAGACCCCCAACCGAACACGCGGAGCCCATAATGGCTCACCTTCCTTCCCACTTACAGGAGAGTCTGAGAACTGGACACACAGCATCGAAGAGGGTAAAGAGCAAGCAGTTTCCCTGGAAATCCCAGAATCAGAATGAAAATAGCCTTCGAGGAGTTCTCACGAACAGGGCGACCTCACAGAATTCAATGATCTGTTATTAACAAACACACGGTCCTCTCTCCTGCTTTTAAAGACTCTGCAGTAAGAACCTCTTGCAGCAGTTCTGGAGCTTAGTCTACTGTAACGTAGATGCTCGCCTCTTGTTCTCGCTGCCTTTTAGATTCCCCATCCACACCCCTCCTAACCCAGTAAGAAAAGGCAGCGCTACACTCACGTCAGAGCTGCAGGTTGAATGTATGCAGTGGATCCATCTCTTTATCCATAACTGAACTTCAAATTTCTCTTGAAAGTCCTTGAATTGTACCTCCTTCCCAGAGCTAGCCAAATACTAATTTCCAATCAATAGTGCAGCACAAATGTAATACGTTCGTTCCTTACGTTCACCATTCTCAGCGTAAGTCCTGCAAAGTGGGAACACGAGATTCTAGGGAAAATGCACTTTGCTGCTTGAAACAGAAAACAGTCCCTGTGGCTCAAGTATTTCTACTTCCCAGGGAAGGCTAATACATTGAAACAGCCTCCTGATACGAATTGCACCTTGTGATTTTGAGTTTTTAAAAAAGAAAGAATTGACAACCAACTTTAGAAGAAACAAAGTTCTGAGCGTGTGTCTTACATAATCCCTCTCCAGCAGCCAGGCCCCTGGTAACAGCCGAGTCGGCTCTGACTGCGGACGGTCACTAAGCCTTCCGGCCCCGTTTCCTCCACCACGTGAGTCGGCTGAGAGGCCTCAGAGGCCCCTCTCACTTTCAACCAATAAATACTGGATGAAAGATCATACATCTGTGCAGAAGTTATAAAAACGAGTCACACACAGATGTTATTTTTTATAGAGTTTACATACATAGCGAGGGATAAGCCATGAGCAAAAATCAACTACATTATAAGGAAAACACTGTAATTCTATGGGGCGAGAGGGGGTGAAATGTGGTGCGGACTCCCAGACGTGAGAACTGACGCCAAGCTGGAGAAGCGAGGAAGGGTCCCCGTGAAGGAGGGGGTGCCCGGGCCGGACCTGCTGGGACCTGAGGGCGGTGTCGGGAAGGGGGGTATCCCGGGGCCGTAGTGGAGCAAGGGAGTCAGAGGGACCGTTAGTGTTGGGTTTGGCTGCAGCACGGGGTGCATGAAAGGGAACAGAAAAAACAAGAGCGGCTGGATCAGCCCCTGATCTGCAGACCCGGGAAGACCAGGCTGAGAAGCCGGGACTTGGCTTTGAGGCAGTGGGGACCACCCCACTGCCTTCCTGAGCAGGGAAATGCCGGATGGAGCCGCTCTGGGAAGGGTCTCCGGGGCCACCAAATATGGTGGAATCAGGGGCACGACAGGAAGCAGCCAGTTGCACTGGATTGGGGGACGATGGACGCAAGGCCTGAGGCGGGGTCAGCACCGGATGGGGTCTCAGAGGCAGAAGGAACACGGCCACCCCCGTGGCCGTGGCGTGGACGGTGCGGGAACAGGAAGACACGCCTCTCCTGCTGGCCCTTCCCTCCTGCGGGTCGGGGCAGAGCAGGTGGTCCTGGGCCCCCGGGCTCCCAGCAGTGCCCGCGCAGCTTCCAGGCAGGGCGGGCCACCTCCACCCTCTCAGGCCACGGTCACAGCACAGGGCCGCACCCTCTGGCACGATTCCAGAATCTCGGGGCCTGAACACCCCACACAGCCCGGACAGCAGCCCGTGAGCCAGGGCCACGAGCCTGTCGCCTGCCGGCCAGCCTCTGCCCTCTGAAGACCCCTGCCCCCCAGCACTGCTCGAATGGCCACTTTTCTCTGCCCTTCTCTGGCCTCTCCTCACCCCCCTCACGCCCTTCAGAGCATCTAGAGCCCCAACAGGCCCCGGACATGCTGCCACACACCCTCTTGTCTCTTTCTGCCCTCTGTGCTTCTCCCTTTCTGGACAGTCTGAATTTATAACCCTAACAACCCCTGGACACAAGACTCCAGCTGCACTTCACCCTTCTTGCAGCTGTGGACACCCTCATTCTCCATTCACTTCTCTCCAGGGAGGAAGGGTCGGCCCCAGGGTGATAATATGCATCTAGAAATCAAGATTATAAGACTCGTTGTCAAATTATTCAAATTATTTCCTCTTGTAGATGCCCTCTGCTAGATTATTTTCTTAAACAGCTTCATTAATAAAGATGTATTCATAATAATTACAACTTAATGGCTGCTTACTATGGGTCAGAACTATACATATTAACCACCGAACATGCACCCAGAATTCTGTGAAGTGAGAAGAAAATTCCAGAAGAGATGGTGCAGGAGGCCAGGCTGGTTACCGTTTATTTGGGTGCCGTGACCTGTGGACGGGCAGAAAATCAAAGGACTCTGGGGAGAGGGGTTAATGGGAAAGGATCCAGGGACACCATAAATCCTGATCGCAAGGAGTATTAGGCTTCCCGTGGGTGACAAGAAGGCAGGGAGGGTCACCCAGGAAGGGGAGGGGGGAGCACACAGAGGAGAGAGTCACGGCTCCCAGCCACCAGGGCAGAAAAGAACGGAATCCCACCTACGAGAGGCAGGACCACGTACTTTAGTCTCAACAAACATCACCGATGCCCCCCCGCACAACCCACACTGAGAAACACACATGCTTGCACACACACAGACATGCATGCAGACCTGTAGGGGTGCACACGCGCATACACACATGCACACCTGCAGCCATGCACACACTTACATACACACATGCACGCCTGCAGCCGCGCACACACTTGCATACACACATGCACGCCTGCAGCCACGCACACACTTGCATACACACATGCACGCCTGCAGCCGCGCACACACTTGCATACACACATGCACGCCTGCAGCCCTGCACATACACGCAGGCACACAGATGCACGCACAGGTTCCCCTACTGTGGACACCAAAGAAGGCGTCCTGCCAAGTGACTCTCAGTCTCTACCTTGAGGGGCAGCAGGACGACGGGTCCGCCCAGCTGCGGGGTGACGGCTCCGTCCCCGGAGGACGTCAGGTGCTGCACCATGGGGGCAGGTCTGTGGGCCCCTGGGTGGCGCCTGCATGGTCATATACGGCCGTCGGACTCAGGGGGTCAGGACTAAAGGGACGTTAAAGATCCTCCCACTGAGCTCTCCAACGAACCTCCTTCTTGCCTCTGAAGAAACACTCCCGCTGCACAGCTACCCTGAAGAACTCCAACAAGTCAGGAACCTTCGAAACACTGGCCCACAGACGTCCTCACACAGGCCGGGGCCTCTGAGTGCCTCAAGCCTGAGAACAGCACAGTGAGATCCTCAGAAGGGCGACTGGGCATGTCGGGCAGACGAGACTCGAGCAAGCAGGCACCCAGGACAGGGTAAGGTGGCCTCCTTTAAAAAGTGGCCCCATTTTAAAACTTTTTTAAATGTCATCCAACAGTGCGGTCTTATCAATGCGCTTCTTCCATGTAAGCACTGCAGAGGCCTTAATTAAAGCAAGTAGAAATGCTTATCCAATTACAGTAATTATAACATTAATTCATAACATTTAAGCCCTTTTAATAATCCAAAGCGAGTTCACAGTTAATAGCAACTGTTTGATATGTATCATTAGTAAAATGCATTTTTGCCAAAGACGCCTCACCATCCGTGGACTTTGTTAGGCACATGAGCCAGCAGGCAACAGAGCATCAGGCAAGCTGAACTCGCCCGTTTCCAACCTGTTTTCCCAGTTTCCAGCTTAGCCCACCTCAGATGCACCTCATTCTTCTATCCTGCTGCCCACTACTGCAGCCCCGCTTTGCCACGTGACTTATCCTTCACGCTTCTCCCCGCCGCCCACCAGCCAAGCTCACACCCTTCAGGGCCCTGGTGCCTCCGCAGCCCCACCCACTAGACAGGGGCTCAAGGCAGCGACTGCTCAGGGAGGGAAGGGCCCAGCATGCGGCGGAACATCGAGACGAGGCTCTGCTCAGCTCCCGGAAGCTCCCCACTTTCGTAGGGAGGAAACCAGCTAACCCCAAAGAAGGCCTGTGGGTAGGGACCTCCAGGGATCCTGTAACCCGACACACATCAAGCCGCCTCCAGTCTCCTGACATTCTAGGTCAGAACACACAACCAACCTCAAGATCCTTAGGAAAATAGCCAGTGGGAAGCCCATCAGTAAACATTTACCTCCAGGGTCAACAGAAACAAGTACCTATTGTTTGCTGGGCCTTGGGTGCACCCCCTGCCAGGCCCTGAGTGGAGCGGGCCGGAGTTGGGAGAAAGGCGGGACCCAGGCCCTGTCGGGAAAACCTTGGAGGTGACAGACGAGATCCTGATGGACACCAAGTGTCGGTGAGGGTTTGGTGTGCCTGGAACTCTCGGCGTTGCTGGATGGGACATAAGAAAGAGCGACACGCAGAGGACTGCGCGCACCTCTCCAAAAGTTAAACCCACAAGTGTGGCCCAGCAGCTCCCCTCCCAGTAGTTACCCAAGAGAAATGCAAACCTATGTCCGCAGAACGGCCCACCTCATCCACGAAAGCCAAACGCTGGTAACAACCCACAGAGGTGGGACAAACAACGCCGTGGTCTGTTCATGGTCACACAGTGGAGTCCTCACCAGTAATAAAAGGAAACGGCTATTGACTGGCGTTCAACAACGTGAAAAAATCTTAAATACATTACGTTGAGTGAAAGAAACCAAACAGTAAAGTACAATCTGTATGGATCCATTTTGTTGTCAAGAATAGGCAAATCTACTCTATGGTGACAGAGGTCGGAAAGTAATTGTCTCTGTGGACCTCTGGGAGGGGGCACTTCCTAGAAATGGGTACAAAGGAGGTTTCTGGGGTTATGGTCTCTACTGTGTTTGGGAGGGTAGTTACGTGGTTACGTACAACTGTCACATTCACTACCGGTCCATTTTATTGCATGTAAATCATTCCTCAGTAAAAACTTATCAAAGAAGTGATGTCAGGTGTCCCGATGGGAATTAACTGAAGCTTAAGACGGTGCCTGCAGACAGGCGCTGGCAGGTAGGGGGGCTGCACAGACAAAGGGCCCCTTACCCGTGCCTGAAAGGGAACAAAAAGGGCCAGATTAGTTGTTGGGGAGCATCTGATGCCACAAGGCTTTAGAGGGGAGGGAAGGTGGTCCCAGGAGACACACCTGGGGGAGGGCCGTGCGGGGTCCAGCAGGGAGCAGGCCAGGGGGCGGGGCTGGGAGGGGAGCTGAGCACCGGGCACCTGTGGCTGCAGAACTGGGCAGGGGTCAGGGGTCAGGTCGCGGAAAGACTTACAGGTCGTGCCAAAGGGGTCTCAATTCCCCTACTGGAGGCTGGGAGCTGGCGAAGGATTTTAAGCAGGGGAACGAGGTGATGGATCAGGCCTGTGCTTTCGTGAAGGACAAATGAGGGGGCCCTGAGACCACTGCAGAGGAATCCGCTCGGACTGAAACAGTGACCAGAGAAAAGCAGCGAGGGCTGAGCCAGGGCAGCAGCTCTAGGGATGAAGCGCCAGCGGGAAGGACAGCTCTCCCCAGACCCCCGGATATCACATTAAAGGTTTCTAAATGGCGCTTAAAATCAAGAAAGAATCCAACCAGCCGCACAGAAATCCTGAGGATTTCCTGAAAAGCAGAGGTCAGTTTGGACGGCTCGTGGGCCACGCGAAGCGGCGAGAAAGTGGCCGTGAGGACGCAGAGAGCAGGCGGGTCCCGGGCAACACAGCTCGTCCTCACAGCTCGGGGTCCCCGGGCCTGAACTCCCCTACTTTGTTCAGGCTCAAGTTACAGCACTATTCGCCATCAAGTTCAGTGGGAACGGATCAATAACAGATAGCAAACAGGTGTCTTTCAACAGACACACACGTAAGACAAGGTCTAACCGGCTGACGGAAACGTGACGTGAGTCCGCTGATTCCTAGTCTGCAGCGGCTTCACAGAGTACAGCCATCAAAGGAGGAAACGCACGTAGGCTCCCTAAACAGTCGCCCCTCCCTGGGGTGCTGTGCTAGGGCATGGGCTGCTGGGCCTCTCCCCGGGCTGCCCAGAGGGCTCCAGGGCGGCCCGTCAGCCACTGCGACCCAGGACCCAGCACAGGTCACTGTCACGGCACACGTGGCAGACGGTCCTCCTGACTCAGGTCCGGGGAATGATTCCGGTTGTTAGAAACAGTTCCTGCCATCAGGCCCGTGGGATTTCAGAAGCACAGATGGACAGACGACCCGGATCATTCAGCACGAGGACATCACGCCATGAGGACAGGACACCCGATTCAACCAACAGAAAGAGAAACAGAGAAGCAGCCCTCGTGACACCAACGTGGTGACAACAGGTGGCAGGAAGCACTGTGCCAAGTTCTGTGGAAAGGTCTGAATAGAGGCGTCGGAAATGAAAACATAATAATCATGATAAAACAGGAGGAGAGGCTGGGGACGCCGAAGGGCAGTTACTGAGCTGCAGGGCAGGCGAGGCTTCCACTGGAAAACCGCACACGGTGCGGGGTTTGACAAACACGAGGTGACAGGCAGGAGGAATGACTCCAGGACCCGATGCCTGTCCAACAGGACTCGCAACGGGAGACCAGAGAGAGCAGGGAGGAGGAGAAGACAGAGAGAAGACAGATTCCCGAACACAAAGGGAAAGCAGCAGCTGGAGCTTGAAGGTGCCCGAGGGCAGCAGGAGACAAGACAGAGCAGGACTCCAGCCAGGACCGCGGGGGCACAGCCCCGTGAAACTCCGAAGATCAGATCAAATCAGGGCGGGAAGGGCGCGGGTCACCCATGAAGAAGAAAGACGACGAGGTGCAATCAGACCTCAGGCACATGGCCGTGGCTGTGAAGGGTAATGACTGAAGTTTCATTCCAGCACTCAGTAAAATTAGATTTTACG
Organism: Delphinapterus leucas; assembly: GCF_059928025.1. Taxonomy (NCBI): domain Eukaryota; kingdom Metazoa; phylum Chordata; class Mammalia; order Artiodactyla; family Monodontidae; genus Delphinapterus; species Delphinapterus leucas. Next base: position 11,360,448 of record NC_143149.1, read on the forward strand.
TGGGAATAAAATATTTTTAGTCACCAAAGGACTCTGAAAGCTTTCCCACTCACAGATGTTAACAAAGGCCCTCTCCAGAAGACAGACGCCAGCAAAGTGAAAAACGAATAAAAATTAAGGAGGAGACATGGGAGAAGAGCCAGCGGCAGATGAAGCCGGGAAGGAGGCGCAGGGCACGGCGGACAGGCCACAGCCAGGCCGGAATGTCCGGCTGAGGGTCACTGGAACTGAGGCTCAGATAAAATTATGTACGTATGCTCAACCTCACCAGTGATCTTGGAATTAATTAAAACCATGGTATGACAACTCTTCATCAGAGCAGAAATCGAAGAAGGTGGCTAAAATTCAAACTGGTAAACACTTTATCCATCAAAGTCATAGGCATGAATATTCATTGATTCAGCAATTCCACACATTCACAAAGATGAGTATGCAAGGTTGACTATTATAGCATTGCTTATTCTAGGAAGAAAGAAACAGAAACGACCTACGTGCCCATCACCAGGAGAATGGTTAAGCAGATCACAACACATCCACACCACAATGTGCTGTGCAAATAAAGCCGGGAAGGAAAGGCGGCTAAAGAGACGTGACAACTAAACGTAAATCTGATCCTCACCTGGAGTCTGTACAAAAGGGAAAAAGGCGATAAAAGACACGATTGGGTCAATTGACAAAACCGGGGTGTGGGTGGTACATTAGCTAAACACACTGTATGATGTAAAGTTGACATTGATCCCTGTACTGTGACCATGGACTGACTGTCCCTGTTTCTGAGAAACACGTACTGAAGGATCTAGAGGTGACCTGCAAGGACATTTGCCACTTATGCTCACGTGGTTCACAAAAAACATACAGTCTATGTGAGCTGGTGTGCAGAGAAAGGAGTGTGACAAAACAGTGACAACGGGTGAATGTGGGTGAGATGCAACGGGTGTCTTTCTACTGTTCCTTTCTTGAAAGTTTCCTCAGTTTGAAATCAAAAGGTTTGAAATAAAAAGGTTTCTTTAAAGGAATAAAGTAGATTTTTATGCACATACATTAAAATGGAAAGCTGTTTGGCACATTAAGTGAGAAAACTAGCTGGAGAACACAATGCACAACAGCACGATCTTATTTATGTTAGAAATCTACACAGGGACACAAATATACATTTATAATGTATATACAGTTATTCGTACAAGTACAAAAAGATGCAGTTACATCTAGGGAGGATGAGAACTTGGGGGGCTTAGAAATTTTGCATTCAACTGTGAATTACCTGGAGTATTTTCAAATCTCTTAAAAACATACTCTTTGTTGAATTGTTTTCACTTGACAACACTGGCGGGAGTGGAGAGAGATGAAGATTGTGGCGAAGGTGATTACCCCGGCTGCCCCCAGCTTTTCACTGCACAGAACCAGCTGGTCACACGCTCCCAGCATCAGGAGTGGAAGCGTCATTCACTCAGAAAACACGCAAGACGCCAACGATGGTTCCGTCGAGGTGCTGGGATTACAACTGATCGTTGCGTTCTTTTTTGTACTTTTCAGTACCCTCCAAGTTTTCTACAATGCACTTGTATTACTTTGAAAATTGGGCAAATTATATATAGTTTATATATATATAACGTAATATATTATCTAATTAAATCTCCAACGTTAATTGTAACAAAGGATGGTTCAGAAGCATGTGTCAAATGAAGGTGGAAACGTGGAGAGAGCACGCCGGGCTTTTTGCCCAGAAAGAAGCAGGGAAATGGGGAAGCGCACTGCTGGCATCCTGGCAGCAGAGGCCACGTGCAATTCTGTTGCAAGAGGGGGTCTGCCCAGAGTCTACCCTGGGCGTCGGGGTAAACCTACCACCCAGGCCACCTGGGCCTCCCTCCCCCAAGTGCCACGCAGGTGCCCAGGCATCCCGACCCTCACGCCCCCCTGTTCATAAAGTATCTTTATCTTTCACAGACGAAAACCACCAAGGAGCAGGAAGAGAGTACTTCAGCACTCGAGGGTAGGAAGTGGAATCAGATCATACGAGTCACCGACTCAGCCTCTTTGCACTTGGTCACGTCATCCCCACCCCACCATCACTTCCCCTTCATCCATCCTGTCGTTCCTGGACGTCCAAGACACCCTTCACTCACTGCCCTGGAAACACGGCCTCGGAGCCCCCCCGGGAACAAATGTCCCCCTCTCCCCTTCCCGTCCAGTCCTGTCAACCTCTGAGGCCCTGACAGAGCCAAACTCCCCCAGGACCCGCAAAAGGGACCCTTCCTCCTTCATGACCTTCCATCCCGTGGCCCCAGCAGGGAGGGCCAGCCCAGACCCCAGGGGGTGGTCTGTGGTCATCACCACCATCCCCGCCGGGGATGTCCCCAACTTCCACAGGAGGAAACGGACTGCCAGCCACACCACTCGTTCCAGAGAGACCTCAGGGTCATATCCCAGGCCAGCTGCCCGGGCAGGCCTGTGCTTCCCTCCCAGAGCCGGACGAGGGGGCCCGGGCCTGCAGGGCCCTGACACCCCCATAAGGATGCCCTGAAGCCAGAACGTCCGACCCACAAGCAGCAGCCTGAGGGTGGGCGCAGAGGCTCCCCGAGGCGGTCCGAGTCTGGGGCCCGAGTCCCGTTTGTGGCCCCTTGGGCGGGACCTCCCTGCGGCCTGAGCCAGGGAGAGGCAGCCGGAGCTGGGCAGGGGTGGGGGTGGGAGGGCCGGGGCGTCACCAGGGCCCCGAGGGGGCAGGACGAGACGGCACTGCACCTGCAACGCCAGGACGTCATCCAACCACGGCCGAGGTCTGTTCCCTCTTCCCCACGTCAGGGGTCACGCCACAGCGATCGAGAAATAAGGCGTGCACGGGGCCAGGCCTCAAAGATGCTTGCCCCTGGGTTTTTATAGGATTGGGGGGAAATATTACACAACCTTGCATGTTTTCAAGTTGGCATCTAATATTCTCCATAAATTCAAGTGTCAAAGGATATAAAACCTGGTATAATTGACATTGGACATTTTGAGAGAAAACTCATGTCACATGTATCAGCTGGAGCCTAAATGCTGTATAGACTTGATACCAACCATCATCCATGTAAAAACACGTGAGCAAGCTGGTCTCTGATGGTCTAAAGCATTACATCTCTCATTTTTGTTCTTAAATTCTCATTTTCATCCCACCTTCCCCACAGAACTGAATCCTGCTCAGACACAGATTTAGGTTCAAAAGGCTGCTTTCTCAGCACGCACACACACACGCATATATACATGTATGTATATAAAGTCAGAAATGTATTCCTCAATTTTATGTGACATAAAGATTGCAAATAATAATTTCCACCTGACTAAATTTTCATTACTCTTAGACTTGCATAATTGACCCAAAAATAGAAATATATTATAAATTTTGATGAATATTTTTTTTTTTGGCCACACGGCTTGAGGGATCTTAGTTCCCTGACCAGGGATTGAACCCGGGCCCTTGGCAGTGAGAGTGCAGAGTCCTAACCACTGGAGTGCCAGGGAATTCCCTGCTGAATGAGTATTGAATATTAACATTTAAAATTTAATTGGAAATGCATCTCCATGAGATAGAGATTTTTTTCCAATCACTAGTGTGTCCACTGATAAATATTACTTTTTAGTGAAGGAAACAGTTCAGCATCAATGACTTTTTAAATAGCTGTAAGTACACAGAAACTTACATTAACAAGTGGGTGACAATGTAACAAGCACCTTGTTCTGGCAATGACCCTCAATTCTACCATCAAAAATATCTTTGTTAATTAGCTACCAACTCTATTTCATCCTCTTTCAATTATGTTGAAAGCAGGTAAGGAGACACCAAAAATAATTTGTACCTACTCATTAGAGTCATTAACTTTGTCAACTGGCAACACTATTGTCTTTCCCTGATGGCCTCTCCTACCCAGCAACACGCAGAGATTCAGGATGATGGGTGCAGACCTTGCCTTTACGAAGTGGGAGAAAGGTGGAAATGAGACCAGAGGAGAAAAGAGAGGTTCAAGCATAACAAACACTTTCTTAGATTAATATATTGTAGGGAAAAAAAGCACATATGAAACTTACAATCAGGAAATTAATTTCCTTAAAACACTCTCATCGTGTTCTCCATAAAAAGCCTGATGCACTGACAGAAGGAGCACCTCATTTTGAAGACACTGAATTAAGAAAAAGAAATAACACAAATTCCCTTTCCTACCTAAAATGTCAAGAATGTATCTGCCTTTTGCACTCAGCTTTGTAAACTCAGAAAACAGTCCCAGTGATATTTCCCCATGTACACAAGCTCATGAGATTACTTTAAAAATATGAAAACCATACTAAACCAAGATAAGTGACAGATGCTCACGTGCCTCTTAACCCCCCGAACTGTGTTCTCCTGCTAGAAAGAGCTGCAAAGCACCTTCTGCAGCGTTTCTAAGCAATTCAGTCTCAAGCAGCAGCAGGCAGAGGCACGCGTATTAACACCTGGGGACGTTTCAGGAACCGTTTGCAAGCAGACTTAAAATCTACCTTGGTCACAGGATTCTTTCACTGTTAAAGTATTTCCTAGAAAAATCACAGTCTTCAGGGTAACCCAAGTGACTTGGGCAACTTTACTTAACCCTGCAATAACTGATGACTCCTTCCAACTGTCCCAGACATCATGCTGTCATAGTTCGACTTTCCTGGATAAGATGGGCAGCCAGGCACAATGTCTGAGCCACAGGTGTGCGCTGAGATGTTTGGGGTGAGTACCTATGGCTTGTCATGTATAGTTGACAGCACCATGAGAGGTGAAGGGGACCTGGGGTGCCCTTGAAATCCCCTGAGGAGGGCTTGTACTTGAGGACATGGGGAGGGGGAAGGGTAAGCTGGGACGAAGTGAGAGAGTGGCATGGACATATATACACTACCAAATGTAAAATAGCTAGCTAGTGGGAAGCAGCTGCATATCACAGGGAGATCAGCTCAGTGCTTTGTGACCACGCAGAGGTGTGGGACAGGGAGGGTGGGAGGGAGACACAAGAGGGAGGGGATATGGGAATACATGTATACATATAGCTGATTCACTTTGTTATACAGCGGAAACTAACACAACATTGTAAAGCAATTATACTCCAATAAAGATGTTAAAAAAGAAAAAAAGAAAAAAGGAATAGTTCTAAACCAGAAATATTCTAAGTTAGGCATGTGACTGGCAGATATAAGTTCATGCTCAAAGAGCCCTCAATTACCTTGACGTATAAGCTATAACTTCAGGTTTCAAAGTGTTGACTGGAATTTTCTGTAACAGTAATGTAACCCAAATTTGTTTGGGTTTGTTTCTCAAGTCTTTTTATGAAGAATTAAAATATTTTTTCGAGCATTAAAATTAAGCAGTGCATGATCTACAGATCCAATGCAATCCTTATCAATATACCAATGGCATTTTTTTCACAGAACTAAAACAAATAATTTTAAAATGTCTATGGAAACATAAAAGACCCTGAATAGCTAAAACAATCTTGAGAAAGAAGATCAGAGCTAAAGGAATCACACTCCCTGACTTCAGACTATACTACAAAGCAACATTAACCAAAACAATATGGTACTGGCACAAAAAGAGACACATATATCAATGGATCAGGATAGAGAGCCCAGAAATAAACCCACATCTCTGGTCAATTAATCTACAAAAAGGCAACAACATACAATGGAGAAAAGTCAGTCCCTTCAATAAGTGGTGCTGGGAAAACTGGACAGCTACACATCCATGACATCAATTAGAACATTCCCTAACACCATATACAAAAATAAACTCAAAATGGATTAAAGACCTAAATGTAAGACCAGACACCATGAAACTCCTAGAGGAAAACATAGGCAAAACCCTCTTTGACATAAACCGTAGTGATTTTTTCTGGATCTGTGTCCTAAAGCAAAGAAAATAAAAGCAAAAATAAACAAATGGGACCTAATTAAATTTAAAAGCTTTTGCACAGCAAAGGAAACCATTAACAAAATGAAAAGACAACCTACTGAATGGGAGAAAATATTTGTAAATGATATGACCAGTAAGGGGTTAATATCTAACATATATGAACAGCTCATACAACTCAACATCAAAAAAAAGCCAGTTAAAAACTGGGCAGAAGACCTGAATAGACATTTTTCCAAAGAAGACATACAGATGGCCAACAAGCCCATGAAAAGATGCTCAACATCGTTAATCATTAGGGAAATGCAAATCAAAACCACAATGAGATGTCACCTCACACTTGTCAGGATGGCCATCATCAAAAAGAACACAAATCACAAATTTTAGAGAAGATGTGGAGAAAAGGGAACCCTCCTATACTGTTGGCGGGAATGTAATTTGGTGCAGCCATTATGGAAAACAGTATGAAGTTCTCCCTGAAAAACTAAAAATAGAATTGCCATATGATCCAGCAATTCCACTCTTGGGTATATATCTGAAACAAACAAACACACTAATTCAGAAAGATACATGCACCCCAATGTTCACAGAAGCACTGTTTACGATATGTAAACAGCCACGATATGGAAGCAACCTAATTATCCTTCAACAGACTAGTGAATAAAGAAGATATGGTATATATATACAATGGAATACTACTCAGCCCTAAAAAAGAATGAAAATTTGCCATTTGCAGCAACCTGGATGGACTTGGAGGGTATTATCCTTAGTGAAATAAGTCAAACAGAGAAAGACAAATACTGTATGATATCACTTATATGTGGAATCTAAAAAATACAACAAATTAGTGAATATAACAAAAAAGAAGCACACTTGGGCTTCCCTGATGGCGCAGTGGTTGAGAATCTGCCTGCCAACGCAGGGGACACGGTTTTGAGCCCTGGTCCCCTGGTGTGTATAACACAGGGATATAGCCAGTTTTTATAATAACTATAAGTGGAGTATAATCTTCAAAAATTGTGAATCACTATATTGTACACCTGTAACTTATATAATACTGTACATCAATTTTTTTAAATTCTGCAATGAAAAAATAATAATAATAAAAATATATAGGGGACTTCCCTGGTGGTGCAGTGGTTAAGAATCCGCCCACCAATGCAGGGGACACAGGTTCGATCCCTGGTCCGGAAGATCCCACATGCCGTGGAGCAACAAAGCCCATATGCCACAACTACTGAGGCCACGCACCACAACTACTGAAGCCTGCATGCCTAGAGCCTGTGCTCTACAACAAGGGAAGCCACTGCAATGAGAAGCCCACGTACTACAACGAAGAGTAGCCCCCGCTCACCTCAACTAGAGAACGCCTGTGCGCAGCTATGAAGACCCAACGTGGCCAAAAAGTAAAATATAAAAAAAATATATAGGACAAGAAAAAATTAACTAGTGCATGAATATTGACTAAGAATTGAAGACGGTTAACTTTAAAATATTGATCACATGAAATAACTGCAAGCATCTCAATATTATAATATTTAGGAATTTATAAAAAATTGGTAGTCTACTGAGACAGTGTATTTGTTATGTGTCATCAACCCCAAAGGCAGTCTGAAGCCTTGCATGGTTTGAAAGGAGAACTCATGCAAGACGTCTACCAAGGTCCCACCAGTCATTAGAAGTTAACTGTGTGATTCTGCTGAGCAGGAGCCAGCCCCCATCTCTTGAATCATAGTGTTATCATCTCCTAAATGCATTCAACTCTTCCCTCTTAACATCACAAACAAAAATTATAGCACAAGAATTGGGTTACATACTGGTTGCTGCAGAAAATTCTAACAAACATATGTCAGGAAGTGAGGCTGTAGTTCCCATAGCAACAATCACAGGGGCCCTTAGACCGATTCTGTGCATTTGTGTTGTTTGACTCTAAGAAGTAACTTAATTCCTTAACGTGTCATGTAAACATTCAACCAAAACCCTGTGTCACATGAATTCCTTTCTTCCTTTTGTGTAAATGGTCATAGAGCCCTGTAACCACCATCACCCTCCACATTCACAGAACTAATGTGGTGCTTTAACAACACTTCATTTTTTTTATTAACATCTTTATTGGAGTAAAATTGCTTAACAATGGTGTGTTAGTTTCTGCTGTATAACAAAGTGAATCAGGTATACGTATACACATATCCCCATATCTCCTCCCTCTTGCGTCTCTCTCCCACCCTCCCTCTAGGTGGTCACAAAGCACCAAGCTGATCTCGCCATGTGATGCAGCTGCTTCCCACTAGCTATCTATTTACATTTGGTAGAGTATATATGTCAATGCTACTCTCTCATTTCATCCCAGCTTACCCTTCCCACTCCCCACGTCCTCAAATCCATTCTCTACGTCTGGGTCTTTATTCCTGTCCTACCCCTAGGTTCTTCAGAAACTTTTTTTTTTCTACATTCCATGTGTTAGCATATGGTATTTGTTTTTCTCTTTCTGACTTACTTCACTCTGTATGACAGCCTCTAGGTCCATCCACCTCACTACACATAACTCAATTTTGTTCATTTTTATGGTTGAGTAATATTCCATTTTTATATGTGCCACATCTTCTTTATCCATTAATCTGTCGATGGACGCTTAGGTTGCTTCCATGTCCTGGCTATTGTAAATAGAGCTGCAATGAACATTGTGGTACATGACTCTTTTTGAATGATGGTTTTCTCAGGGCATATGCCCAGTAGTGGGATTGCTGGGTCATATGGTAGTTCTATTTGTAGTTTTTTAAGGAACCTCCATACTGTTCTCCATAGTGGCTGTATCAATTTACATTCCCACCAACAGTGCAAGAGGGTTCCCTTTTCTCCACACACGCTCCAGCATTTATTGTTTGTAGATATTTCTGATGATGGCCATTCTGACTGGTGTGAGGTGATACCTCATTGTAGTTTTGATTTGCATTTCTCTAATGATTAGTGATGTTGAGCATTCTTTCATGTGTTTGTTGGCAATCTGCATATCTTCTTTGGAGAAATGTCTATTTAGGTCTTCTGCCCATTTTTGGATTGGGTTGTTTGTTTTTTTGATATTGAGCTGCATGAGCTGCTTGTAAATTTTGGAGATGAATCCTTTGTCAGTTGCTTCATTTGCAAATATTTTCTCCTATTCTGAGGGTTGTCTTTTCATATTGTTTATAGTTTCCTTTGTTGTGCAAAAGCTCTTAAGTTTCATTAGGTCCCATTTGTTTATTTTTGTTTTTATTTCCATTTCTCTAGGAGGTGGGTCAAAAAGAATCTTGCTGTGATTTACGTCATAGAGTGTTCTGCCTATGTTTTCCTCTAAGAGTTTTATAGTGTCCAGTCTTACATTTAGGTCTTTAATTTATTTTGAGTTTATTTTTGTGTATGGTGTTAGGAAGTGTTCTAATTTCACTTTTTTTTTTTTTTTTTTTTTTTTGCGGTACATGGGTCTCTCACTGCTGTGCCCTCTCCTGTTGCAGAGCACAGGCTCCATACGCGCAGGCTCAGTGGCCATGGCTCACGGGCCCAGCCACTCCACGGCATGTGGGATCTTCCCGGACCGGGGCACGAACCCGTGTCCCCTGCATCGGCAGGCGGACTCTCAACCACTGCGCCACCAGAGAAGCCCCTAATTTCATTCTTTTACATGTAGCTGTCCAGTTTTCCCAGCACCACTTATTGAAGAGGCTGTCTTTTCTCCACTGTATATTCTTGCCTCCTTTATCAAAGATAGGTGACCATATGTGCATGGGTCTATCTCTGGGCTTTCTATCCTGTTCCATTGGTCTACATTTCTGTTTTTGTGCCAGTATCATACTGTCTTGATTACTGTAGCTTTGTAGTATAGTCTGAAGTCCGGGAGCCTGATTCCTCCAGCTCCATTTTTCTTTCTCAAGATTGCTTTGGCTATTCGGGGTCTTTTGTGTTTCCATACAAATTGTGAAATTTTTCAACACCTCATTTTTAAGAGGGATGTGAACACTAATAAATTAATTATAGCACTTAATCACAGGTGTAGTGAGTGTCAAGTGTTTTCACATTTTCATTCATTGTTTGCATTTTAAGCTATTTAATTTTTTAAAAACCCTGAGGTAATATTAAGTTTGTTTCTTTAATGTTTTTTGCCCTTCTATGAGTATCATTAGGAATCAAACCTCGTTATTCACAAGAGTCAAGAAATAATAAGGAAAAATGTTAATTGCATTTAGACAATGGAGAAAATATAGGCAAAAATTTTGAACACAAAATTTTAATATTCAATTAATATAATGCATTTATACATTTGACCCTATAAGGTGTACTAGGCCAAGCAATTTAGTACTTATTAATAATAAATACGAAATGTTAAAACAAATAAATGCTAGTAGAATCCTTAACAGACATGTGACTAATGTAAATAAAGGTGACTCGATAACAAAAGTTTAAAAAATGGTTATATATACATATTTTCCTAACTGACCTGAAACAAAACTAAAAAGTGCTTTTAAAGTCATAAATCACAAACAGGCCAAATGGGTGAAGGGGGTCAAAAGGTGCAAACTTCCAGTTATAAAATAAATAACTCCTGGGATGTAACGTTCTGCCTGGTGAGTTAATAATTCTATATTGCATAATTGAAAGTTGCTGAGAGTACATCCTAAAAGTCCTCATCACAAGTAAAAAAAAAAAAAATGTGTAACTATATGTGGTGATGGATGGTAACTAGACTTATTGTGGTGATCATTTCACAATATATACAAATATTGAGTCATTATGTTGTACACCTGAAACTAACATTATGATATGTGTCAATTTAAAAAAAAAAAAAATCACAAACACTACACAACTGCATGGAGTTAACAGTAATTCCCTCCAAATGCTGCTTCCCCTTATACACAATCTAACACAAGTGGATTTATCTTGGTGCTCTTTGTTGACATCTTCAATAATTTGTATTCTGGTACAGGAGAGATCCCTTCCAGCCCTTAGAAAAGGGATGTGACATTGTGATATAGTAAGACCAGTATGATTGGTCTCCATCCCAGTTGCTGGCAGAAGAGTTTCTAAAACCCTTGGAATTTCTGAGTGAGACAGGTAAAAGGAGAGTCTTTGTTATTCATAACAAGCCCCTTTCAACCCACCTGAGCTATGCTAATGGAGTGATTCTAGGAAGATGGGGGCTGGTTGTCAAGGGAACCAGCTGATTAGAGGGTTGGAACTTTCCGCCCCACCCCCGACTTCCAAGAGGGGAGAGGGGCTGGGGATTGAGTTTAATCACCAGCCGCCAATGATTTAATCAATCGTGCTTCTGCAGTGGAACCTCCAAGAAAACTCTCAAGGAAGGGTTCAGAGGCCCTTGGTGGACCCGGGGAGGGGCAGGGGAGGGGGTTGGCGTATCCAGAGGGCAGGGAAGCCCCCTGCCCTCCTCACCCCTCACTCTGTGCGTCTCTTCCTCTCCACCGTCTGGCTGTTCCTGAGTTGTATCCTTTATAACACCTTCTTGTGTTCTGTGGGTTGCAGCAAATTATTGAACCCACAGAAGGGGTCGTGGGAACCCCAATTTGCAGCCAGTCAAAAGTACAGGTGATAACCTGGGACTTGCTGCTGCATCACGAGGTGGTGAGGTCCTGTGGGCTGAGCCCTTAACCTGCAGGTCTGTGGTGACCCTGAGAGCTAGTGTCAGAACTGAATTAAACTCTGGACACCCAGCTGGTGTCGGGAGACTTGCTGGTTGGTGCAGGAAAACCCACACTTTTGGTGCCAGAAGTGCTGTCGGGAAAAACAGTTCAGGGGCAAAAGGAAAGCAAAGAGGCTGGAAGACTCTGCAGTGACCCCAGCAGACGACACAAGGAGGCAGGAGCAGACATCCTCTGTCACTAAGACTGGAGGTGCAGGCACGCAGGGGGCTGGAGGGCACATGATGGCAGAAATAAGGTTCTGGAAACCAGAGAACATAAGTCACCCTCACCTTCCTAGAATAACTTCTTAGAACAACTTGGCAGATCTGTGAAAACACACAGGCAGACCTCAGAGCTACTGCAGGTTTGACTCCAGACCACCTCAATAAAGCAAATATCATGATAAAGTGAGTCACGAATTTTTTTGTTTCCCAGTGCATATAAAGTCATGTTTACACTAGACTGTAGTCCATTAAGTGTGCAACAGCATTATGTCTACAAAAAATATACAGACCTTAATTTAAAAATACTTTACTAGGGACTTCCCTGGTGGCGCAGTGGTTAAGAATCCACCTGCCAATGCAGGGGAAACGGGTTTGAGCCCTGGTCTGGGAAGATCCCACACGCCGTGGAGCAATGAAGTCCGGGTGCCACAACTACTGAGCCCTCATGCCACAACTACTGAAGCCTGCACATCTAGAGCCCATGCTCTGTGACAAAGAGAAGCCACTGCAATGAGAAGTCCATGCACTGCAACAAAGAGTAGCCCCTGCTCACCGCAACTAGAGAAAGCCCGTGCTCAGCGATGAAGACCCAATGCAGCCAAAAATAAATAAATTTATTTAAAAAAAATGCTAACCATCATCTGAGCCTTCAGCGAGTCATAGCAGTAACATCGAAGATCACTGATCACAGATACCATAACAAATATAATCATAATGAAAACCTTGAACTATTTTAAGAATTACCAAAATGTGACACTGACACAGAGACACAAAGCAAGCAAATGCAGTTAGAGAAATGCCACCAATAGAATTGCTTGAAGGGCTGCCACAAACCTTCAATTTGTAAAAAAGGCAGTGTCTGAGAAGCGCAATAAACCCAGATCTGCCTGTATCGTGCTTCCCCTTTACCCAATATTCCAAGGATGCTCCCAGCTGCACTGCTATGAAACACACAGCTTGAAACCCCGTGTGTGCATGTGTGTGAGTGCGTATGTGTGTGTGTGTGCACACGTGCTAATGCCTAGATGCATTCTGCTTGTGCTGTATGGACTCTAGGCTATTCATCCACTAAAAGGAGTAAAGACCTGTATGTATTCAGGTAGAGAACCCTCCAATGTGTGCCGGTAGGGGAATGAAGTTTTTTGCAGAAAACATAATCACATTTATGTTACAAAAAGCCATTTGTGGGCAAAGGACCAGGTCCAGAACTATCCTGCCCAATACAACACCCAATAACCACATGTTTCTCGAGCACCTGGGGTGTGGTTAGTCCAAATGAGATGTACCGTAGTGTAAAACGTCAGATTTAGAAGGCTTAGGACAAAAAGAATGTAAAAAGCTTTCTTGATTATTTTATAAGGATTATAAAATGAGGTGATAATATTTAAACTTGGCTTAAACGAAATATGTTATTAAACATAATTTCACCTGTTTCTTTTCACTTGTTTTAATGTGGCTTCCAGTGAATTTAAAATCAGGTAGTACCTCCAATATTTCTTTTGGACACACAGTCTAGTAGGTACTCACCATGGACTGGATTGGAGAGGGGAAAATTCTCACTCTTTATATACTTCTGTGCTGTTTTAATGTTTATGGTAAATAGAAATTACTTCCATAACTTTTAAACAAAGTGATTTTTAAAAGAAGAAGGGCTCCTGAAGTTAAATTTGATTCACCTTATGCTAGGGAAGCTCCATAGAGGCTGCCACGGCTGTGTTAAATATGTCTGAGCTCTGGGTGGTCGGTATAGATGATGGTGGTGCTGGTATTTTTACTATTGTCAACATCATCACCATCACCACCACCACCATCGTCACCATCACCATCATCACCATCACCATCTAAACTACCCAGATTAGTACTGAACACCTTTTAACTTGGGACTGAGAGTCATCCCTATAATCCACGTATTCTAGATATGAAGCAATGAAACAGCAAACACTCAGTGCCACAGCTGGCAGACCCATCTTAAACCAGCCTCGGGGGGCACAGGGACATGAGGTAGTTGAAGAGAGTAGTAAAAACCAAAAGGGCTTCTGAAGGAGTTTCTCTCCACTTAACAAGGGAGACCCACCCAATTTTCCTATGAAACTTATTTTGATCTCAGTGTTAACAGATGTCTCTAGATGCATTTATGAAAAGCATTTGCAAAACATTTTAAAATGTTTTAACAGCATTTTAAAAATGACACTTTTGAGTATTTGCACAATATTCTTGGAGGCATTTTCAAGTAAATATGGCCAGGAAAGTAGAAATACACGTGATGACGTCTTTAGAGTTTATGGGAATTTAAGCCATCATGGACATAAACTAAGGACCAGTCCCATCACGACAGAGCAAGGAGAGCTGGGTGAAATCAAAGCCAGGGCAGGAGTCAAGAGCTCAGACAGCAGACAATTCAACCTGTGCGTCCTGTTGCTGGGTTCAGAGAGTGATGCTTGCTCTGATGATACTTTTGTTGACTTTAATCCAAGTCCCCCGAATAAAAAGATCATCTAAAGGTAGTTTTTATTCATGTTTCCTACCAGGACCAGGTCGACACGCCGTACAGAAAACTGACCCAGATTTCTACTGGGTGTGAGGACTGTGGATCCATTCAAAAAACTCACCGTGCTTTTCACAACGTACAGTTTTTAAACCAAAATCGGGCTGAGGGGGCAAATGTTTGTCCTGCAGTGGACAAGAGGAATGGGTCCTCATCTGATCGTGCAGTGCCCTACTCGGAAGCGGCGCTGCCCACCTCACCCCCAGCCCCGACGGGGTCTGCTCACAAAGCACACAGTTCACCAGCCCTGCAGAAATGACCATGTCAGCACAGCCAACCCAGAGACCACAACTCACAGCCAACAAACGGGCTGATGTGGACAAAGGGGGATCATCCAGTCCTCACCTCGAGGGCCATGCACCCTGGAGCGTGCAGAGCCCACAGAATAGCCAAGGGCAATGCTGTGTGAATCACAGAAACTCACTGAGGGGAAGGAGGACGTTGGTTTGGGCGATTCAGCGAAACTGGAGAACAGATGGCTTTCTGCAGAGCACAGCATGTACCCTCAGTCTCCAAATTCAATTTCCACAAGGAAAAAAGGCTTTCGGTCATCAGTCAGAAAGTCTTCAGTCACAGACAAATTGACAGAATACGATCCTGTAACTAAATAAATCAGAAGTGTAACCTACTCCCCAGGGTGAGCAGGCGAAGGACGGTGAAGCCGGCACAGCGACCCAGCGGCCACGTTGCCTTCTGCACCGGATGCCCGTGCACAGGAAACACACCGCGGCTCTGGGGCAGGAGGTGGGCTTTCGTCCTCAACCGCAGGACCCCAGGACCCTGGAGGGTCTCTAACAGCCTCATGCTGTGGAAATCAGTTCAAATAATAGGAATAGTGTGGTTGTATTTTGCAGGAACATACAAAACATGTAGTAAGATAGTCTAAGATAAGGCCTTGAAGGTACTGGTTAAAAAGTGATACAGGAAGATAAAATCTTTTATTATTATTATCATTCAGACCTACAAATATCTTCCCCTCAGAAGATATATACTGTTCGAGACATGGAGAAACCCCCCCGGGCGGCTGCGTTAGGGCCTCAGTGACCAGAACCCACACCTGCTGCGGCGTCAGCTCAGCTGGCGGTCATCGGGTGTCACCACGGACACGCCAGGACAGCTCCTGCTGCCTTTTGGGTCTCATTTCTGGTGGAAGAATCCCGTGGAATCCAACAGGCTCCTGACCCGTCCTCTGGTTCATGTGGTCACGCAGAACTGGACATGGAATCTTCATCTAAATCATTCAGAGTCCAGCGTTTCCCTCCAAACGCGTGGGACTCAGGATTTTGAACGGACATTAGCTGAGATTTACTCCTATCTTCCTTCCCAAACTAGGTGAAAGTTTCCGTAAAAAAAATTTTTTTAAGACCAATACGGGAATATGAAGGCTTATGGGGATTATCTCTGGGCCATTTCACTGCACAAATCATGTCACATCTTTCCTGACTCGAAGTTAAGGGGTACACGTTCCGGAACAGTGGCTGCTCTCGCTGTGGCCACCCAACCGCGTGACGATGACGCTCCCAATCCTATGAAACGATCCCCAGCGTTTCTTCATGGGCACCTCATGGAAATTCAGGAGGCCGACCCTTCTCTCCGACTGAGATCCGACACCACAAGTCTCTGTAACTCTTCACTTCGTAGAATCTTAGCTTCATATTACTCCAAATTAGTCCTTTGGATTTTTCTGGTTATCATTATTTATTAACCTTAAAAGATTTTTTGTGTGGATTTTCTTTCTCTGAAGGGTCTGGCTGATAACACTGATGTTCAAGGACCACTGAGCACACCTGGCGATCGTGCACTATCTCCCACGAGCACATCACCTGTTTTGTTACCACAGGGCACAAACGACCACGTTCTACTCCAATAAATTTCTTCCAAGTGATCAAATTTGCAAATTTGCTGAATTCGATAAAAGTCACTTGCTAATACGTAAACTACTTACCACTAGCACCCACCCCACACTTCTGCTGCAAGCGTCCAGTGTTTCAAGTGCGTCCACATCTTTAAAAATGCTCTGTGACGTCTCCCGTCACCGGCACGACAAGTACACCTGGTGTGGCCTTCTGGTTCCCTCACTGGCAACAAGGGAAGATCGACGAGGGAGAGCCATGCAGCACCAGCACCAGGGGCAGAGCGTGGACGAGGCCTGGCTGGGACAAGCGTCCTCTGCAGACACACGGTTCACAAACGGCCACGGGAGAAGGAGACACAGCCGCCAGTACGGGGCCAGACCAAGCGACCCGAGTCTAATTTCTCTTCTGTAGAAGTGAACGTGCTCGAGGAAATTTATTATCCAAAATCTCGGGCCCAATTCCGCCTCCGTCACAACTGAGAGGCGGAGGCCGGGCCTGTGCTGCGTCAGGGGCCTCGGGGTGTCCTCAGCCTCGGTCGGCCCCGCCATCCACACTCACAGTCCCAGGCCATCCGATGTACTTACGGCACCGATGAAACAGCTCATAAGTAAACTCTCGATGCGCCCAAGCAAGCCTGCATCCCTCGCTTATTCCCCAGGCCTCGCTTATTCCACGGTCCGAAGCCAGCAGGGCTTCTTGGGGTGACTGGTTCTTTGGGGCTCCGCTCTGGGAGGGCAGAATTTTTTTTTTCAGAGAATGCACATCCTCCTCTGCAGCGTCTCCAGCAATCGCGAAACGATGCTCCAAGTATCGGGCAGGGCCCTCCCCACCCAGAGGGAAGCATTTGCCTGGAAGAGCTCCGCCTCTGATCCCAACAGCCTGTGCACATGGACTCACAGACAAGAGAGATGCAAGGTGCTAATCAGTCCACTGTCAAAGCTTATTTGCTGCACATTTCAGGTCACCCCCGAGTTCGGTTCTGGAGATCATTACAGAGATTGATTTGACCCATGTCAAGGAATACTATGACTCACCTGGAGAACGCGGTACCCAAGAGAAGCATAACTCGCGTGAGTGTCCAGCCCACACTGCAGGTCTAAGTAGCTACCCGGGAAGGATCTGGAGGACAGCTGTATGCCCACACCCAGGACATGCGTGTGCGTGCATGTGTGATTGTGCGTGTGTGTGTATGCATGTCTGTGTGTCACACACATGCACACGTGTGCCAGAAGTGGGGCAGAACAGGAAGGGGAGACACCTGACGTGTCCCCCTCTCTCGCCTGCCCTCCTGCTTCCTCAGCCACCTCAACCTTCACGATACTGCATGAGTCCACATCCCTTAGTCCAAAAGTCCAAATTCAAAAGGTGCTGAAAATCACAGGTGTGTGGGCCGCTCACTGAGCAGCAGAGCCCAACTCCCCCATCCCTCACGGAGAGGTGGCAACTGGCTGGAGCTGCCCTTCATCACCCGCGTGGTGTGAGTATCCTGACCCTGCAGAAAAGATAATGCCCATAGCCCTCGGACAACCTGAGGGTCTCCGGACAGCACCCCTTCCTCTGCCCTTTTTCCTCCCAGCACCTTCCACAACCCAGGCCCACGTGTCCCCACGGGAGGTGGCTCCAGGACAGGAGCTCTTTGCTTCTCGGCCGTCCTCCGGGTTCAGTGCCTGGTAAACGACGCCACTGCAGACATCCCCGTTGACTAAGTGTTACTTAAGCCACAGACTTAACATTGTAAATTTCTGAAATCGGCGTACAGGCTAAGCTGCAAAGAAAAGAAGGTAGACAATTGGAATGGAACCTTCCGTGCACAGGAATACGGTTTTGAACGAGGAAAACCCCATGTGTCCTTGTCCTGCAGTTTCGCACACCAGTCACCCAGGAACCCGATCCCCAGTTTATTGATTTGTAAACAGGAATGAGCAGCTCATGCCCACAGACATGAAGAACGCGAGTAACGTAGGAAAGGATGCTTTAAGCCTGAAAGCAGCAGAACCATCACTCTCTGGTTTCAGTGGTGGGTAGGGAGGACCACAGCTCCCGGAGCCACAGGTGCTTAATTTTACAAGAGAACCAGACAATTTTTTTTTAATTTTATTGAGTTATACTTGATTTACAATGTTGTGTTAGTTTCACAGGCAATTTTTTTAAGTCCCTTTCTAGCCCTGTGGTGTGTGAGCTCTGATTTCATGACTGAGCCGGCCAGCATTTCCTAAAGGAAAGGTCACGCACAAACGGAGGAGGAGACGCGGGTGGAGAAGGGAGATCCCGCGGGTGGCGGGCGGTCACCAGGGAGGCGGGAAGCGGGGGCGCGGTCACCTCCGAGTGCAGCCGGCCTGGCCCCAGCCCTGCTGCCCCAGCGCCTGGACCCCACCTGCGCACACACACGTTCAGCTCTTCAGCTCAACAGGAGTCAAGGAGAAGACAGTGCTTTATCCACAGACATGCCCCAAGCCTCTACGACATGTGCATGTGCCATTAGGGAAAAGTTCATCTCAGAACGCATACTTTCCCTGGAAAACTAGGCTATAAATCACCACGACAGCCAGATGGGCCTTCCTGTGGGTACAGAAATCAGAATTTGAGGTCTGAGTAAAGCACTGTTTAAGATGAGCTCACCGCTGTCTGATCAAAACCATGTGAAACCCTAGTGAGAGAGAAGAGACGCTCAGAACCGTGGGGCGGGGGGAACAGTGAACCAGGCCTCAGAGCGCTAACCCAAGTCTTCACTTCAGCAAGTCCAACGGCTAACGAAGCCGGGGGTCGCCAAGCTGCGGGGACCTGCCGGGTCAGGGCACGAGGGCCACGGACAGTCCTGCCCACCGGCTTGCCCACCGCCCAGCACGCCCGCCCACGGAACGTCTCCATGCGCCCATAACACGGTCCCAGCAAATTCAGAAAAAAATCTACACGTGGGAAAACAGCAGAGGCAGACTGCTCGCCTCCAAGTACTAATAAGGGTCCGGCTTCAGACGGCACTGGTCGCGGTAAAGGGATCTGGGCAGCACCCATGAAACAGTTGAGAGAATTATCGACCACACACCGTCGTTCACCAGGCGCGGGCAGGACGAGTTCCAGGACGTGAGGTCCGGGAGCACGACCCTGAAACGCATCTGACACGGCCGCCCCGGACGCAGCAGTGGAGAGCTGAGCCTGCGGCACTGCCAGGTCCTGGGGCCTGTGCCCCAGAGCATCAGCTGCGGACGGACCCGGGAGCCTTGAGGGGAGGCAAAACCTGAGGTGGCAGGTCCACCCGTCCTGGACTGAGAACGACATAACAGCTCTGGGCCCCGGGAGGGTCAGCGGCAGGACAGGGAGGGCCCCCTGCTCCCTCTGGGACTCGGTCAGAATCCGAAGGTCGGGGGGAGCAGAACAAGGCAGATAGGAGGCTGGACTCTAGGATGTGCAGGAAAAGAGCACAAGGCAGAACCACTGTGTGACTGAGCTCGGAGACGCTCCCTTCTCACTGAAGGGAATAAACCCAGAAAAGCGGACGGCGGGGCCACGGGTCTGAGTGCACAGGAGAGGCACGTCCACGGCAGCTGTGGGTGCCCTGATGGCAGGGAGAGAGCAGGGGCTGTCACCACGGCAACCTCCTTGCCAGGAGGCCCCAGGAAAACACACAAGCGTCCAGCTCCTGGGATGCTGTGGGACCAGAGGGAAAATGCCTTACAGAGAGGGTTTCCTGACAGCAAGAACGCTCTCTTGGGGCTCTGGGTTTGTCAGCGTTTGCTTTAGAAACTACGCTGCTTCTGAGCTGATGACTGGGGAAATGCCTGGTACAAAAACAAAGATTTCTAAACAGCGGTAAGCCACCCTCTTGAGGCAGCATCCCTGTCCTGTGACCCTGTCAGACGGGGAAGGGGAGTCAACCCAGAGCTCACTCAGACCGCGTCAGCATTCCCAGGGCCAGCAAAACCCACAGGGAAAATCAGGATGCAATTCCTCGTAAGGCTCATGTCTTAGATACTCACACAACTTTCACCTTTGACTCCAAAATATTAGAATGTCTTCCTTAATTAAGAACTTTATTTTGTGTGTGTTTATTTCTCATTTCAAGTTTCTAATGTGAGAAAGCACAAAGGATAATATAACAAAACTGGGTATCCACCGCTTACATTTTCTCCAGAAATAAGACCTTAATGCTGGGAGTCCACTGTGCCACCCTCCAGCAGAGACGCCTACATGTGCAGACCCACACTGTTGTATGTTTCCTTATCTTTATCCATAAATAAACATATTATCAATGGGTTTAAATGTACATCAATGACGTCCTATGATACAATCCTTACAATACTTGCTCTTACTTTTTACTCAAGAATCCTTCCAAATGCTACATGCAGACCACTGGCCATACTGTAATAAACACCGTAAGGCCTTGGGCACTTGTGTAAGAATTTCTCCAGGATGGACACAAGGAGATGAGCTCTCCAGGTCTCAGGGTAAAGCCTTTCCACTCTACTGGACGTGGCCAGGCTGCTCCTGCAAGGAGACGCACAGCTAACCCTCCATCCTGCAGTGTGTGGGCTCCTTTCCCCCATGTCCTCACCATTATTCAGTATAATTATAGCTCTTTTAACTTTTGTGACTATGACAGGTGTACAATCGCGCCTGGTATTTTAATTTATATTTTCCCGATTACTCCATTATGGACCAGCTAGTTGCCCTCATCGGCGCGTTGGGACACGCTCCCAGCCAAACGACCACGTGGGTGGAAATTATTTTTTAAAAAGCAACCATTTAAAGTCTAGAAACTGTCCTAAGAACATGCAAAAAATGAAGAGGTATTCGAGAAAATTAACTAAATCCTGGCAAAACCAGCCTGCAGTACAGTCTCAACAAACACAAGCCACTCCCACCCCACCCCCGGCTTGGTGTATGGGAGGCTCCATTCCAGGTGGGTGTGGAGATGGGTTTCCTCCCACCTCAGCTTCAATGAAGGGGTACAGGAGGCCAAGCCACCAGCATTTCTTGTTCTCCTGGACTCTGAGTTGCAAAGGCCAAACTCCTGTCGGTACCACCAAGAGGCTGGGAGAATCCTTCCTCTACCTGGTCCCAGCCGATAGGGTGGAAGGTCTACTCCAGGTGCAGAAAGCTACTTGGCACCCCAACTGTCCTCTGCCCATAAAACAGAGGCTCTATGATAAGAGAGGTGCTGTGGATTGAATGCTTGTGTCCCCCTAAAATTCATATTTTGAAGCCCTAATCATCAATGAGATGGTATTAATTGGTAGGGTTTTCAGGAGGTAATTAAGTTTAGATGAGGTTATGAGGGTGGAACCCCCCTTATGGGATTAGTGCCCTTATAAAAACAGGAGGAGACAGGAGATTGATCTCTCTCTTTCTCTCTCTCTCTCTCACACACACACTTTCCCTCTCTCCCTGTCTCTCTCCCTCTCTCCCTCCTCTCTCCATGCAAAAGGCCAAGTGAAGACATATCCAGCAAGAGAACCCTCACCAAGAACCTGACCACATCCTGATCTCAGACTTCCAGCCTCCAGAACCATGAGAAGTAAATATTTGTTATTTAAGCCACTCAGGCTACAGTAATTTGTTACAGCAGCACAAAATGACTAAGACAAGAAGAACAGATACACCAGTGGCTGCCCAGCCCTGCTGGTAGAGCAGGGGTCACTCAGAGAGAAGCAGGCCACTCCACTCCCAGGCCTACAGTCATGGCTCACAGGTTGTGCCCTGAAGGACAGGCAGCCCATATGAACAGAGAACCCCAAAGCTCTCTCCAAAAGAACTGACTTCATTTGAAACAGACTATAAGAAGTTCAAGCCCAAGAGCACTCTCAAGACAATGGGTATTTAGATGAAGCAATTAAAATGAGGATGGTAGCTCTATGAAAACAACAAGTTAAATGAGAGGGAAACAAGTTTATCATAAAGAAGCAGGGAAATACACATCCAAGAAGAGCCTTCCTGGGGTCAGAACAAATCTCAAAGACTGACCTCAGAAACTATCCTTGAAAAGGGGCCCAAATGTAATTGGATCAGACTGTGGCGCAAATTATTCCCCTGGGCATAACAGAAAACAACAGAGAAATCAGCTGACAACTAGTGGAGCCTAACAGCTGGATGTGGTACCAAATGAGGCAGAAATGTTAAGAGAGAGGAAAAGACTGAGACAAAGAAAACTCTGGTAAAACTACTGTTACCTGGGGTGACTGTGTGCAAGGCTGTGCCCTCTGAAGAGCTTCACGCTGCAGGGGAAGTAGACTCCACTGGAAGAGTCCAGCCAAGACTTTGAAAATTAAACATCAAGGAAAAACAAAAGCAAGCCCCAGAGGGAAGATCGAAATCCTGGACTACCACGGTAAATTATCTAAAATGTCGTTTTCAATACAAAATTATGAGACATGCAAACAGACAGGAATGTGTGATGCATACACAGAGGGAAAAAAAGGCAACAGAAACTGCTTAAGAGAAGACCCAGGTGTTAGACATAACAAAGGCACCAAAGCATCCACCATAAATATGTTCACAGAACAAAGGGAGCCATGCTTGCAGAAGAACTGACACTGTCTCGCCAAATAGAGAACATAAATAAAGACATAGAAATGGGAAAAAAGAGCTAAATGGAAATTCTTGACTTGAAAAGTACAGTAATTGAAATGAAAAGTTCACTTGAGGGGCTCAACAATATATCAGACTTGCAGAAGAATTAGCAAACTTGAGATAGCTCAGTAGAGATGATGCAATGTGATGAGCAGAAGGGAAAAGGGGATGAAGTAAAATGAAGACAGCCGTAAAGAAATGTGCTCCGTCATTAGCTAATTCAACATATGTGCAATGAGAACACCATCAAAAAAGTGAAAGGAAAGCAGAAAAAAATATTCAAAGAAATAATGGCGGAAAACAAAGCTCCACAATTTAATAAAAAAAATTAATATACACATCCAAGAAGCTCAACAAACTCCAACCAGGATAATGCAGAGGCCACATACAGATACATCATGATGCTAAAAGCCAAACGCCAGGAGAAAATCCTGAAAGCGGCAAGAGAAAATGATTTGTCACATACAAGGGAGCTCCAAGAATATGAACAGCTGAAATTACATCAGAAACAATGAGTTCAGAAGGAAATGGCATATTCTAAGTGCTGAAAGAAAAAACTGTCAACTAAAAACCTTATATTCAGCAAAACTACTTTTCAAAAATGAAGGTAAAATAAAGAAATTTCCGAATAAATCAAAACAGAGATTTTGTTGCTAGCAGAACTGCCTTAGAAGAAATACTGAAGAAAATGTTTCCATCTGAAAGCAAGTAACCCAAGCCAGTAATTCAAGTACATGGAAGAAAACACACCAGTACGGTAGGCAAAACAACAGCACCCCCCAGCCCCGCACATCTCCAGGCCCTAAGATCCAGAACCTGTGACTACGTTAGGTTACATGGCAAAGGGGAACTGAGGCTGCAGATGGAATTAAGGTTGGTAATCAGCCGATCTTGAGATGGGTGGATTATTCTGGATGATCTCAGTGAGCTCAGTGTAATCACCAGGGTCCTTATAAGTGTAAAAGGGAAGCAGAAGATACAGAACCAGAGAGATGGCTAGGGACGGGGGGGGGGGGCGGGGGGGGTGGTTAGTCCCAACACTGCTGCCTCTAAAGACGAAGATGAGTCCTGCGGCCTCCGGAAGCTGAAATAAGCAGGGAAAGGGATTCTACAGGAGGAACACAGTCCCGCTGACACCTGGATGGTAGCCCAGTAAGACCCATTTCAGACCTCTGACCTCCAGAAATGCCAGCTAATCCATCTGTGGTCCTTTAAGCCACTACATTTGTGATCATTGGCTATAGCAGCAATAGAAAACTACTATGGCTAGTAAAGATAACTACATAATTATAAAATACCATATAAATACTTACGTCTTCCTCTTCCTTCCCTTAACTGATTTAAAAAGCAATTGCAAAAGACAGTATGTATATGGTTATTCATGCACATAATCACATAAATGTAATTTATTTGCTTTTTTTCTTTTGTTGTTTGTGCTTTTGGTATCATTTGTAATAAATCATTGGATAATCCAGCCATAAAAATTTGCTCCTAAATTTTATTCCAAGAGTTTTATAACTTTAGCTCTTATATTTAGGTCTTTGATTTATTTGTTAATTTTTGTATATGGTGTGAGGGAGGGGTCCAACTTTATTCTTTTGCATGTGCTGCATATCCATGTGTCCCAGCACTATATTCTCCCTTCATTTAATTATCTTTGCACCCTTATCAAAAATCAGTTGGTCCTGTGGCATGAAGACAAAGAGCCCAATGGAGCAGAATAGAGAGCCCAGAAAGAAACCTTTGCACAGATGGTGAAATGATCTTCAATAAGGGTGCCAACCCTATACAATTGGGAAAGGATAGTTTCTTCAACATATGTTGGGAAAATTGGAAATCCTCATGCAAAAGAATGAAGTTGGACTTCATTCATTACTTTCACCACCTACAAAAATTAACTCACAATGGATTAAATACCTAAACATAAGACCTGAAATGATAAAACTCCTATAATACAATAGGTGAAATGCTTCATGGAATTGGACTTGGCAATGATGTCTTGAATAAGATACCAAAGGCACAGGCAACAAAACAAAAGCAGACAAATGGGACTACATGGAACTTGGAAGCAACCAATATGCCCTTCAGTAGGTGATGGGATAAATTAACGGTGGTCCATCCAGACAATGGAGCATTATTCAGTGATAAAAAGAAATGAGCTATCAAGTCATGAAAAGACATGAAGGAACCTTAAATGCATTTAACTGAGTGAAAGAAGCCAATCTGAAAAGGTACAGACTGTATGATTCCAACTCTATGACATTCCGGAAAAGGAAAAACTATGGAGACAGTAAAAAGATCCGTTTTTGCCAAGGGTTAGTGGTGGGAAGAAATAAAGAGGTGGAGCACAGGGGATCCGTAGGGCAGTAAAATTACTCTGTATGACACTATAATGATGAATGCATGTCATTATATATTTGTCCAAACCCATAGAGTGTACAACACTAAGAGTGAGCCCTGATGTGAACCATGGACTCTGCGTGATGGTGACGTGTCAGTCTAGGTTCATCAGTTGTAACAAATGGACCATCTAGTGGGGATGCTGATAATAGGGGGGACTGTGCATATGGGGGGGGCAGGGGGTGTATGGGAAATCTCTAACCTTCTCCTTAATTTTGCTGTGAATGTTAAACTACTCTAAAAATACTGTCTTGCTTTATTTTAAATTCCTATTTTTATCTGGGTTAAAAAACAGAGCTAATAAATGAATTCAGCAAAGTCACAGATACAAAATCAACACACAAAAATCAGTTGCATCTCTATAATAGCAATGAACAATCTGAGAAGATAATTTTTAAAAATTTCCATTTACAAAAGCATCAATAAATAAAATACTTAGAAATAAATTTAATCAAGGAGACAAAAGACTAGTACACTGAAAACTACAAAACACTGCTGAAAGAAATTGAAAGAGATATAAATGAATGGAAACACATCCCACATTCATGGATTGGAAGATTTAATATTGCTAAGATGACCATATCACACAAAGTGATCTATAGATTCAATGAGATCCCAGTCAAAAATCCCAATAGCGGTTTTTTGCAGAAAGAGAAAAACCCAGCCTAAGATTCATATGGAGTCTCAAAGGATCCCAAATAGCCTAAACAATATTAAAAATGAAGAAAAAAGCTGAAAGACACACACTCCCTGATTTAAAAACTTACTACAAAGCTACAGTAATCAAGCTATATGTCTTTCTGTGCTGGCACACAGAAAGACATATAGACCAATGGAATAGAATAGAGAGCCCAGAAATAAACCCTCATATCTATGGTCAATTGATTTTCAACAAGGGTGCCATGATCATTCAATGGGGAAAGGACAGTCTTTTCAACCTATGATCCTGGGGAAACCTGAATACCCACGTGCAAAAAAAATGAAGCTGGACCCTCACTTTATACCACATTCAAAAATTAATTCCAAATGGATCAAAGAACTAACCTTAAGAATTAAAAGTATAAAATTCTTAGGAGAAAACATAGTGTCAACATATAAAACTTTTGGGGAGTTCCCTGGCCGTCCAGGGGTTAGGACTTGGTGATTTCACTGCCATGGGCCCTGGATCGATCCCTGACTGGGGAACTAAAATCCCGCAAGCCTCGTGGTGTAGCCAAAAAATATATATATATCTAAAACTTTTGTGTATAAAAGTATAATATCAAGGAAGTGAAAAGACAACCCACAGAATGGGAAACAATAATTTGCAAATCATACATCTGATAAGAAATTAGTATCTGGAATACATAAAGAACCCCTAGATGCAACAACATAAAGACAAAAAACCCAGTTCAAAAAATGATCTAAGGACTTGAATAGATATTTCTCCAGAGAAGACATACAAATGTCCAACAAGCACATGAAAATATGCTCAACATCACCAGTCATTAGGGAAATGCAAATCAAGACACAATCGGATACCACTTCACACCCAGTAGGACGGCTGTTATCACTCCTGGTTATACATTCATCACCACTCCCAGGTGCGTGTCCGAAAGGACAGAAAACAGGAACTCAGATTACATGTACATGCATGTTTGGAGCAGCATTACTCAGAGCAGAGCAGTGTAAGTTGTGAGTAATGTGAGAGGTGGAAACAACCCAAGGGCCCACCAACAGATGAAAGGATAAACAAAATGTGGTCCATCCATATAATGGAATATTATGAAGCCTTAAAAACGAAGGAAGCTCTGAAACACACTACAACATGGATGAGCCTTGAAAACAGTATGCCAAGTGAGATGAGGCAGACACAGAAGGACAAATATTGGATGATTCCATTTATATGACTTACCTAGGGTAGGTGAGTTCACAGAGGCAGAAAGTAGAATAAAGGTCACCCGGGGCTGAGGGAGGGGAAATGATGAGTTAGGGTTTAATGGGGACAGAGGTTCTGTTGTTAAGGAAAATAGTCCTGAAAATGGATAGTGATGAAGATTGCATAGCATCATAAATTTACTTAATGCCACTGAACTTCAAATGGTAAAAAGGCGAAATATTATGTTATGTATGTTTTACCACAATAAAAAAGGAACCAAGTGCTGATACACCCACGACATGGTGAAGCCTGAAAGCATGCTGCTCAGTGAAAGACACCGGTCACCAGAGAGCGGGAACGGTGTGATTCACGTCCAGAGCGGACAGATCCACAGAGACAAAAGGCAGATCAGTCCAGCCCGGGGGCGGGGGCTGGAGTACCTGTTAATGAGCACAGTTTCTCTGGGGGGCGATGAAAATGTTCCAGCACCGACTTGGTGACGGTCGCACAGTTTTGTGAATAGACCAACAACCCTGGAACTGGACACTTCAGATGGGTGAATTGCAGGGTATGTGAGTTATATCTCAATAAATCTATTCTAAGGGAGAAGCTATGGCAAGCTTCCCCTGGGTGCTCACCTATGCCCAGGACACCTGTGGGCATGGTTCCTGCACCCAGTCAAACAGCACAGAACTCTGCCATGATTAACAGCAGCTGGTATTCAGGTCAGACGTGGGATCATGTGTTCTCTGGAAATGCAGTATTTATTTATACATTCCTATTCTCTCTTAATATTAAAGTACAGTCATACGAAGCGTAGTGCCTGGTCGATACTTGGTCTGTTACTAGTTGTAGGTATAGAAAAACCTTCCATATTTGGAAAGAGACTCTATGAGGTGCGTGCTCTACCTTGTGATACCTGCTCTCAGGTGGGAATAAGCAGTTTACAGATCTGTGTCTACGATTCCCAAACTATTTCACTGAGTCCAAGGGCAAGATAATGGCATTTTTTTAATGCTGGAGGGGATTTAATAAGAAGATCCCTGGGTGTGTCGCACTTAAGCTCTTGTACCTAACTGGAGGCTTCCCTCACCTACATACACACCTGACTTCAGGGCACAGCCTCCTGGAACCTAAAAATGTCATTTTTACTAGAAATTCACTCCTGTGCATATTGAGCAAGTCCTCCCGTGCTGCAGCTACGCTCAGCAACTCTTCAGCTGCATCACAGCCCTATCCCCACCTTGCAGTCTTAAGTCTCTGCTACAGACCAAGCATCTGCGTCCTCCCAACATTATGTTGTAACCTAACCCCAAGGCGATGGTGTCAGAAGGTGGGGCCTCTGGAGGTCATGAGGGTGGGTCATGCTAAAGGGACCCCCGAGAATCCCCAGCCCTTCCCCCACATGAGGGCACAGCGAGAAGACACCGTCTGTGAACCAGAAAGCTCTCACCAGACACGGGATCTGCTCCGGAACTGTGAGGAATACACGTCTGTTGTCGCTAAGTCGCCCAGTCTGCCGTGTCTCCTTATAACAGCCTGAACAGACTAATAGACACCTTTCCAGGGCAGAGCCACCCTCATTTCCGAAGTCTGTCTCTGGTCTATAACAGGCAGTGTCAATATTTTTTGAAAAACTGAATGAGTTAATTAAATTCTTTAGCTCCTTCTCTATTTCAAAACGAGAAATCTACTATGGATGCCAGGATCCGACACTCTGCCTTCAACGTGGCCCCAAGGTCTACCCGAGACACAGAACTTTCTGGCTCAGGTGTTGAAAGGACCAAAGCAGAAGGCGCAGGCTCCTCCCAGAGCCCAGAGCTGGCACCTCAGCCGAGCTGGGACCCACCCGGGG
Source organism: Delphinapterus leucas (assembly GCF_059928025.1). NCBI lineage: Eukaryota > Metazoa > Chordata > Mammalia > Artiodactyla > Monodontidae > Delphinapterus > Delphinapterus leucas. Next base: position 11,389,312 of record NC_143149.1, read on the forward strand.
ACCAGCCCTCCCGGCTGGGAGCCCCCCGAGCCCGGCTCTTCAGAGTCCGACACGAAGCCTCTCTCAGGCAGCAGCTCACGTTTCTTTCATCTGTTGCCCGTGGTCCACCGCCTCGGTGAGCCTTGCTTTATTTCTCAGCCCTCAGCTGTCTACTTCCCTAATGAACACAAGGACTTCCAAACCCCCGGAGAAAAGGCCTTCATTTGACTACTCTCCTGACTGGGGTCCAAAAAAATTATTGCCCTGGGTTTTCCTGAAACTTGCTCACATCCGAATATATTCACCAGCTCAGAGCCCAATTTCCCTGGGGACCCTGTCCCCAGACACCCTGCATGGCTGTGACTGAACCAGCACTCTGCTCTCTCCGCTGGTCCGGGCTCCAGGGTGAGGCAGCCCGAGGCTGTGTGGGGATGCGGGGATGATTCTTGTCCTGATAAGGAATTGTTCCAGGTGTTTCCCTCGCCCCCATCCAACTCTGAATAGGGAATAACAGCTTCTTCAACTCTCTCGTTCCAGGGAGTCAGCTGCTGGTTTTAACGGTCCTCAGAAACCCGTGTTCCTCCAGAGGGTCCCCGAAGGAAGTTACAAGGACCTGCTTCCCGTTGCATGATTAATGTGGATCCTGGGGTGAGTGGCTCTCCTCCCCGCCGTGACCCAGGTCAGGGTCACCCCATCCCGCTGTCCTGCTCCCTCCGAGTGGACCTAGATTTCCAGTTAGGCTCACACACCGCCCAGCACGTCATGCACAGGAAGATGAGAGTTGAATGGCCAGCCCTCCAGCCCCCTAAGTACAGAATCTGAATGGGCGTGAACTGGCCCTTCGGATTAAATCAACAGGCCAAGAGAAAAAAAGAAAATCCAGAATTAGACCCAAGTGCCCAACAAAATATAAACTTTTACCTCAAACCATCAGCAGCTGTTGAAATTTGAGAACAACTAGTTCATCAGATCAGACACCAGAAGGTTGCGCTCTGAGACTGCGTTAGGACAACTCGGATGGGGGAAGGGGCAAGGAGAGGGAGTAGTCACGTGCGCAGCCACGCGTCCGCCCCGGGCTCCACGCCGTACAGCCCCGTGAACGCCGAACAGGCGCCATAAACGAGCTTCACCTGCTGCATTCACCAGGCGTTCTACTCTGTAATGCATGTGCAGAACTTTTACATGTGTCCTCAAATCAATTTTTAACATGACTTACTGAGAATTGGGTGGTACTGAGATATCACCTTTGAATCCCTGATCTACTTTTATCAAGGACTGAGTCCACAAACATTCCCTGATTCTCCGTGTACTGTTCTTGTCTAGAAGAGCAATGTCTCTGACCTCTCGGTGGTATGTGCCCCTTGGAACGTTTTCTAGGAAGGCTCGAAGTACCCATAGTTCTCTGCATCATCCTACCTGGTCTCCTTGGAAACCATGACTTGCAAAACCTTCCTTTTCAGCATAAATTCTGCAACACCTCTTGCCTTGATACCCAGGACAGAGGTGCAAACAGAACCAATCCGTACAAAAAAGAAACAGAGGTGGCAAATTGTAAAGATAGATACATCATAGTTAGAAAGGATTCAGTTAGATTCCAGCGTTCTGCTGCTAATTTTAAGGTCTTTCATTCGGGTCTTACATCAAATTTTAAAACAGCCCCACATTCAAATGATGGTACCACCACTGTGTGATCTTGGACAAGGATGCAATCTTTCTAAGCAACGGGTGCTTTTCTGTGAAAACGGGGGAACTAGACCGACACCAAACAGCCCGACTTAGCAGCCTGCCACACCAGGGACACGCCAGCAAAGGCAGCTTTTTGCTTGGTTTTACCTGCAAATGCTGGGTAAATGTCCAGTCTGCGGTTCTGGACAATATTCTCATGAAAATCAACTAGTCTTTCAGGCAACCGTACCTCTACCTTTTGAATCGTTTGCATCAAGCTTAAAACAATTAATCCATCTTGGTGACATCTATAAACTAAAACAATTAAAAATGAAGCCGCTACCTGTTTTAACTCCAGTGTGGCCTCATAAGCTATTATTTTATTAATAATTCTACTAAAACTCAAGAATCAGTAAAGATGACAATGAATGCATTTGTTTTCCTGCAATTGAACTCAACCATTTTAATTCGCAGAAACATAAATCTACATGCATATTTTAACCAGTGCCGTGGACTGAATGTGTTCCTCCAGAATCCATCTGCTGAAGCCCTAACCACCAACATGACTGTTTGGAGACGGGCCTTTAAGGCCGTAATTAAGGTTCTACGGGGTCATAAGGGTGGAGCCCCAACCAAAAGGACTCATGCCTAATAAGAAGAGGAGGAGACAAGAGGAGGAGGATGGAGGCCCTGGGGTCACAGTGAGGAGAGGCCCTCTACCGTCGGGGAAGTGGCCTCACCAGAAACCAGCCCCGCTCACCCCAACCCCAGGCGTCCAGCCTCCAGACTGAGAGAATTAGGCACCTGTGCTGGAGCCCCATGTGTGGTATCTTGTTATGGCAGCCAGAGCAGGTTAATACAACCAGAGGAAAAGAAGCACAAATATACTCCATTTATGTAACGTCACTTTGTGGGGGAATCCATGAAACACTCTGCTTCAGCCCATTATGTATGAAGAACAAACAAAATCCAGAAAGAATAAACTAAAATTTTAATTTGAAAAATATGGGGCTTCCCTGGTGGCGCAGTGGTTGAGAGTCCGCCTGCCGACGCAGGGGACGCGGGTTCGTGCCCCGGTCCAGGAAGATCCCACATGCCGTGGAGCGGCTGGGCCTGTGGGCCATGGCCGCTGAGCCTGCGCGTCCGGAGCCTGTGCCTCTGCAACGGGAGAGGCCACAGCAGTGAGAGGCCCGCGTACCGCAAAAATATAAATAAATAAATAAATAAATAAATAAGAAAGAAAAACATGAGCAATTTTGTCCTCATTTTCTCAACTCTTCATTTTTCATCAGTTTTCTGCTCAAATCACTATAAAACAAGTAGGTCAAAAATCACCTGAAAAGAAATCTGTGTCCCTTTCACCAATAAAATACAGTTCTCCATAAAGCATTAAGAACAATGTTTTTTGCATTCTGATTAAAAATGACAAAACCCGTTGCTAAGTGCTGGTGGAAGCTTCACGGTTGTCCCCTCCTCCCGGGCCCCGGAGGATGTAGTTTGGACAGCAGAGGGCACCAGCTCTCCTCGCCGGGGCTGAAGCACAGACAGCTCAGTACCCTGTGCCCATGGGGCTGGCATGCAGCACTCCTTTCCACAATCTGAGGAAGCCACACTACACTCAAGTACACCTCATCCACAATAGTGACAGAGCAGTTCTGTAATTATCTCCACAGTTATCACAAAGCATCATCGCTAAGGACCAAACCTGGAAAGGAGGGGGCGATTTGTAAACAGAGGAGTTAATAGCACGTTAAAATGAAACGGTGAGATGAGAATTTCTGAAAGGTGGTTTGATCCAAATAAAGTAGACGGACGCCACATTTTAATTTTTTTTACTGTACCGTGGAAAGAACACTTAAAATAAAATCCACCCTCTTAACCCATTCAAGGTCCAACACAGCATGGACCCGAGGTGGGATGTGGGGCAGCAGGGACCTGAGCTCAGCCCCCCACCCCTGGCTTAACTGAGACGCAGGCCCGCGGACGAGCGAGCAGCCTACTATCCTGCCCCGCCCCGCCACCACCTTCCACCAGGATCCCGTGGGGCTATTTCAGGCACCGCATGTAAGTGGAACCACGCAGTGTTTCTCCTTCTGAGATTCACGATGCACTTCAGATGCCTCTTTATGTCAACCTTCCTTTATCCTCTGGCTGCCTGGCACTCCCTGGGGCATGGCTGCTGACGACCAGGCCCTGAGGCCCAGGAGAGACCCCGCAGGCATCAGCCAACAGCCTTGCCTGCAGCACGAGGGCAGCGCTGCCTGGAGGGAACCCAGCGGATGGGTGTCCTGAGCGTCCACAGTGCTGCTGGCCCGTGAAGGGAGAGATCGTGGACGTGAGGCACGCAGACACGTCTGTGCCCTGATTCTGCTCAACGCGCCACACCACGGGCTGGACAGGCCACGCTTCTCCATGCTCACAACCACCCTGTGAAGTAGAACAAGCCTCCCTTTTCAAGTACAGAAACCAATCCTTAGGTCAAGTGACTCATCCACTATAAGACAGTAAGGGGGACTTCCCTGGTTGCTCAGTGGTTAGGAATCTGCCTGCTAATGCAGGGGACACGGGTTCAAGCCCTGGTCTGGGAAGATCCCACATGTCGCAGAACAACTAAGCCCGCAAGCCACAACTACTGAGCCCACACGCCACAACTACTGAAGCCCATGCTCCTAGAGCCCATGCTCCACAACAAGAGAAGCCACCGCAATGAGAAGCCCGCGTGCCGCAACAATGAGCAGCCCCTGCTCGCCACAACTAGAGCAAGCCCGTGTGCAGCAACAAAGACCCAGCACAGCCAAATAAATAAATAAATCTAAAAATTAAAAAAAGACATAAGGGGTGAGGTCAGAATTTGAACTTAGATATACGTGGCTCCAAACCCATATTCCTCACAGCTACACCACCACATATACACACGTGTGTCACCGACCAAAAAAAAAAAAAGATACTCAAACAAAATTCAGAACCAGCTCTCAGAGGATACCGGGCTCGTGAGCTCTGAACATCTGATGGGTTAATTCTGGGGAGTCTCCTTAGAAATGGTGAACTCTGTGAGTTACAGGAGGAGAAAGATGGTCAGAGAAGGGAGGAGGGAAAGCCACTTGTGGGGAATGGTCGAGAAGCAGAAACAGATGTAAGAAGCACCTTCTCCATTTTAGGGCAAGGATCCTTCACAAAATCAGTTTTACCTTAAAATATAACAGGCAAAGCCTGGGGCAAGATCTTATATTCTGTGCTTCTGGCTTAGGAGGCAGAATTCTATTCCTATTGGCCAGTTTGGTGCACTACCATCATTTTAACTGAAATAGGTCTGGATAATTTTTATATCTCCAGGCAAGAAGAAGGAAGTATAAGCCCTCTTGTAACAAAACACATTTAATATATGTAGTGGCACATGGTCTATTTTATGGAGAAAATTCGAGATGATTACAAACATAATTGGTTTGTTAATTATGAGAGATGCTGAAGGTCCCTAAAGTGAGATATGAACAAGCAAACTTCAAAGATAATTAAGAAAATGCATGTTGGAAATTCCAATATATCAACAATTATATATTTTAATCCTTTAAAAGCTAAGACATAGGAGAAAATATGAAGTGTTACAATCACATCGCTTCTTAAAAATCTACACCTGCCACCAAAAATTATCTACGGTTATTATAAATGACAAGTGCAAAGTACAGCTTCCGAGAGAGAAATCCTTATTATGTTGGCTCTTCCAGCAGCAGTAAAAAGTTTTTAAAAAGTAGTATATTAGTTGGGGAATCAGACACTCAACATCTCCCTATATACCTTTTATTGTGGTAAAAATATACATAAAATTTACCATTTTAACCTTTCTTAAGCGCACGGTTCAGTGGCATTGAGTACGTTCACAATGCTGTACAACAATCAACGCTACTTACACAGTTTTAAAGTTCTTCATAACAAAGAGCACAACACAAAGAAATAGGAACAAACCAGGTACAAGCCTAAACGCCTGGGTTTCTGCTTAGGAAACAACAGGAGGTGAAGTATAGGTCTCGGGACGACGCCGACGAGGTCCCTGCCCCCAGACTCCCCGAGCACAGTCGGTTCACAGGATTCAGCCACTCCAGGCTCCCTGCCTCGGCCGTCACGTCGGCGAGGGTGACCCCCACATGAGGTGACACGGCAGGGACTCGGAAGGCTCCATCCAAAGCCACGGAAGAGTGAGGTTCAGCGGCCCTGGCCCTTCACGCTGCCCTCCCCCCCACCAGGTTGTGTTTCTGCTCACTGGAAGGTCCACGGCCGTGGACGTGCCTGAAGACCAGGCGACAGCTCTTCTGCCACCTGGTCCCCCGGGGTGTCCCCCGCGTCCCTCACAGTTCACACTCCCCATCTTCCGTGGACACTAAAACAGCCATGTCCACAGCGCTGTGATCAAGGGCCTTGGGAACTTTCCCACAGAGCAATCAGCTGGATGTATTTAGGGAGGATGAATGTTGTCAAAATTCATTAGGTGCCAACGAAAAAGAAATGAATTACCGTGGCAGGTCCCTGCCTGTGGGCAAAGAAGCCCAGGAGACCACGAGTCACCACAGGAGAGGCACAACCCGAGTGACCGGAGGCCAGACATACATCTTCTCTTTTCCCACCTTTATTGAAGTATAAGTGACACACGACACTGTGTAAGTTTAAGGTCCACGATGTGATGATCTGATACACGTAGATATCGTGAAATGTTTACCACAGTGAGGTCTATTAACACTTCCTTCACCTCACATGGTCACCATTTGTTGTCGTGGTGGTGGTGGCAGTGGTGAGACACTCACAGCAACTTTAGGTACATAATACACAACTGACCAGTCACAATGCTGTATGTTAGGGCACCAGACTTACTCATCTTATAACCGGAAGCGTTGACCCTTTGACCGACAAGGGGATCCAGCCAACCCCCAGCCCCTGGGCAACCACCATTCTACTCTCTGCTTCTATGAGTTCAACTCGTTCTACCTTTTTTTTTTTAATTCCACATATAAGTGAGATCATACAATATCTGTCTTTGGCTTATTTCACTTAACATAATGCCCTCAAGTTCCATCCTTGTTGTCACAAATGGCAGGATTTCCTTCCTTTTTAAGGGTGGTTAATATTCCATCGTGTATGTATACCATTGTGTATATATAACCATTCATCCGTCAGTGGACATTTAGATTGTTTCTATCTTGGCTTGTAAATAATGCTGCGACAAACAGGGGGGTATGGATTTCTCCTTGAGATAGTGGTTTCATTTCCTTTGGATATATAACTTATATCTTCTCTTTTTTAAATTTTTTCAAAAAATGTATACAGGTGCCGATATATATTTTTTAATTTATTTAAGAGCATTACCAAATTACTACGGTATTTAGGTTTTTAAATGAATGAAGGAATACTACAAGCATAGCTGTTATTACTCAGGAATGTAAGGTTTTTAACATTAACATTACATGCTCTTACTTTTTAAAAGCTGGCTCGCCCCTGTTCCAGTCCAAATAAATGCTTGTAGGGGTCGTTATTGGCAGATGGTTGGGAGAGCCTGGGAGGACAGGGACCTACAGAGGCACTGACGCTTATCCCCACATCCACTCTTTTTATCCTTAGTAATAATACAACCCCTGAGTTCAAGGATTTTGTCACGGTGGTGGCAAAATATAAATAACATAAAATTTGCCATTTTAACCACTTTTAAGTGTATACTTCAGGGGCATTAATTACATTCACAATGTTGTATAACCGTCTGCACTGTCTCCAAACTTTTTCAACAGCCCAAAAAGAAACTCTGTGCCCTGTAACACCCCCTCCCTCCCCTCCACCAGCCCCTGATAACCTCTATCATACTCTGTCTTTACGAATTTGCCTGTTCTGGGTATTTCACATAACTGGAATTTTGCAACATTAGTACTTCTGTGTCTGACATTTCACTCAGCACAGTGTTTTCCAGATCCATCATCTTGCAGCACGTGTCAGCCTGCATCTTTTTCAGGGCTGAATAATATTCTACTGTATGGATGGACTGCATTCTGTTTATCCATTTATCACTGATGGGCAGTGGGTTGCTCCACCTTTTGGCAGCTGTGAATAAAGGCTAGCACATAAAAGTCCCAGTTTGAGTTGCTATTTTCAGATCATTTGAGCATATTTTAGGAGTGGAACTGCTGGTCATAAGGTATTTCTGTGAACTTTCTGAAGGCCTGCCAGGCTGTTTGCCACAGCAAATGAAATATTTTTCATTCCCACCAGCAATGTATGAGGGTTCCAGTTTCCCCACATCCTGACGAAAACTTCTTTCCCTTTGCTGTTGTTCTGGGGTTTTTAATTGTTCTTTGTTTGCTTGTTTGTTTGTTCTGTAGCTCTTGAGTACTTTATTTTGTTTTAAACATCTTTATTGGAGTATAATTGCTTTACAATGGTGTATTAGTTTCTGCTTTATAACAAAGTGAATCAGCTATACGTATACATATATCCCCATATCCCCTCCCTCTCGCATCTCCCTCCCTCCCACCCTCCCTATCCCACCCCTCTAGGTGGTCACAAAGCACCTAGCTGATCTCCCTGTGCTATGCGGCTGCTTCCCACTAGCTATCTGTTTTACACTTGGTAGTGTATATATGTCCATGCCACTCTCCCCAGCTTACCCTTCCCCCTCCCCATGTACTCAAGTCCATTCTCTACACCTGTGTCTTTATTCCTGTCCTGCCCGTAGGTTCTTCAGAACCTTTTTTTAGATTCCATACATATGTGTTAACATATAGTATTTGTTTTTCTCTTTCTGACTTACTTCACTCTGTGTGACAGACTCTAGGTCCATCCACCTCACTACAAATAACTCAATTTCATTCCTTTTTATGGCTAATATTCCATTTTTATATGTGCCACATCTTCTTTATCCATTCATCTGTCAGTGGACACTTAGGATGCTTCCATGTCCTGGCTATTGTAAATAGAGCTGCAATGAACATTGTGGTACATGACTCTTTTTGAATTACAGTTTTCTCAAGGCATATGCCCAGTAGTGGGATTGCTGGGTCGTATGGTAGTTCTATTTTTAGTTTTTTAAGGAACTTCTATACTGTTCTCCATAGTGGCTGTATCCATTTACATTCCCACCAATAGCGCAAGAGGGTTCCCTTTTCTCCACACCCTCTCCAGCATTTATTGTTTGTAGATATTTTTGATGATGGCCATTCTGACTGGTGTGAGGTGATACCTCATTGTAGTTTTGATTTGCATTTCTCAAATGATTAGTGATGTTGAGCATTCTTTCATGTGTTTGTTGGCAATCTGTATATCTTCTTTGGAGAAATGTCTATTTAGGTCTTCTGACCATTTTTGGATTGGGTTGGTTTTTTTTTTGGTATTGAGCTGCATGAGCTGCTTGTAAATTTTGGAGATGAATCCTTTGTCAGTTGCTTCATTTGCAAATATTTTCTCCCATTCTGAGGGTCGTCTTTTCATCTTGTTTATGGTTTCCTTTGCTGTGCAAAAGCTTTTAAGTTTCATTAGGTCCCATTTGTTTATTTTTGTTTTTATTTCCATTTCTCTAGGAGGTGGGTCAAAAAGGATCTTGCTGTGATTTATGTCATAGAGTGTTCTGCCTATGTTTTCCTCTACAAGTTTTATAGTGTCCAGTCTTACATTTAGGTCTTTAATCCATTTTGAGTTTATTTTTGTGTATGGTGTTATGGAGTGTTCTAATTTCATTCTTTTACAAGTAGCTGTCCAGTTTTCCCAGCACCACCTAGTGAAGAGGCTGTCTTTTCTCCATTGTATATTCTTGCCTCCTTTATCAAAGATAAGGTGACCATATGTGCGTGGGTCTATCTCTGGGCTTTCTATCCTGTTCCATTGATCTATATTTCTGTTTTTGTGCCAGCACCATACTGTCTTGATTACTGTAGCTTAGTAGTATCATCCGAAGTCTGGGAGCCTGATTCCTCCAGCTCTGTTTTTCTTTCTCAAGATTGCTTTGGCTATTCGGGGTCTTTTGTGTTTCCATACAAATGGTGAAATTTATTGTTCTAGTTCTGTGAAAAATGCCATTGGTAGTTTGATAGGGATTGCACTGAATCTGTAGATTGCTTTGGGTAGTATAGTCATTTTCACAATGTTGATTCTTCCAATCCAAGAACATGCTATATCTCTCCATCTGTTTGTATCATCTTTAATTTCTTTCATCAGTGTCTTATAGTTGTTTGTTTGTTTTTGCCATCCTGGTAGGTGTGAAGTGATATCTCTTTGTGGTTTTGATTTGCATTTTCCTAATGACTGACTAATGATGTTCAGAATATTTTCATGTATGTTGACCATTTTATATCTCTTTTGGAGAAATAGCTCGTAATGTCCTTTGCCCATTTTTAATTGGGTTGTTTGTTGTCTTATGGTTGACTTGCAGGATTTATACATTCTGAGTATTAAACCCTTACCAGGTATATGATTTGCCAATATTCTTCTCTATTCATGAATTGTCTCTTACTCTATTGATGGTGCCCTTTATGCACATAAATTTTCCTATAATATAAACAAGGTCCAACATATATAAATATATATATATATATATATATATATATATATATATAGTTTTGTTACCTGTGCTTCTGGTGCTGTATTTAAGAAACTATTGCCCAAAAAAAGAAAGAAAGAAAGAAACTATTGCCACACCCAACATCATAAAGATTTGTCCCTATGTTTTCTTCTAAGGCTTTCAGCTCTTACAGTGGTATTTGATCCATGATGAGTTAATGTCTGTATATGGTACGAGGTAGGGGTCCAACTTCACTCCTGTGCATGTGGACATCCCGTTTTCCCAGGATTGTTTGTTGAAGGCACTATTCCTTCCCCACTGAACAGTCCTGGCACTCCTGTCAAAAATCAGTTGCCACTTCCTGTTTTTATATGGCTCATAAGGTAAAATTGGTTTTCACATTGTTACATGGCTAAAAAATCAAAATAATAATGTTTCATGACATGTGAAAATTATATGGAATTCATATTTCAGTCTCTATAAAGTTTTCTTGGAATATAGCAATGTGTATTCATTTATGTGTGTCCAGGACTGTTTTCACACAATAATGGCAGAGATGAGAAGTGCAAGAGAAACCATATGACCTGAAAAGCCTAAAATATTTATGATCTGACCTTTTATAGAAGAAGTGTGATACTCCTGCTCTAGGATAAAGAAAACGTTTCCCAGCTTACCTTGAAGACAGGAATGACCATTTGACTACGTTTTGGAAGGTAAGATGTTAGCAGAAATGTTGTGTGACTCCTAAGAAATGTGCTTAACAATAGGGAGTGTGCCCTTCTTCATCTTCAGTGTTCCTCCTTACTGCTGGGTAGAAAGCAGATATGATAACTGGAGCTCTGGCATCCATCTTGGCCCATGAGATAGAAGACCCAAGTTGAAAGATGGCAGAGCAACAAAATAGAAGTCTGTATCCCTGATGCTGAAGGAATGTCCATAGAGCCATGCATGTTCCTGGTTTGGCCCTTGTTTATATTATAAAAAATCAATGTCTCTTTAATTCACTGTTATTTCAGGATCTTTTTCAGATGGTGTGTCAGAACCTAATCTAGACTGAAATTCATCTGCCCCTAAGAGCTGCTGTATTTCAATGTCATTTAAGTCAATTAAGCCAAATGCCACGCGTTTGGCAAATGATTATTTTGTTCCTGGCACGATAAATCAACAGAAACTGTCTCTACCAACTGTGGGACCCAACTGTTAGAGCCACTTGGTGAAGAAGTTCTTTCATTTTGCCAGGTACTGAGTAACAGGCTTAAGAATATTCTCAGCAAACTACATACATACCAAAGGAAAACAAGATCTTTACCAAACACAGTATTTAAAAGTTATCAATTATCAAATCATCTTGGTCCTAGAAGGGCCCTTGAAAATCTTCTAGTTCATGTTACCAACATTCTTGCATTTGAATTATATTTCAAATAGACTTATACACAAAAACCCCTATATAAAATACAGATAAAAGCAGACAAACCCATATTGAAACCGGGATGGAGAGATGGGAGCCCCACCCACTCCCCCTAATTCTCAAGTTCCTTCTGCAATACAGGCATAGCTCAGAGATATTGGGGGTTGGGGGGTGAGGTCTCAGACCGCCGCAGTAAAGTGAGTTACACGAATATTTTGGTTTCCCAGTGCATATAAAAGTTATCTGTACACTATATACCGCAGTCTGTTAAGTGTACAATAGTATTATGTCTAAAACAAAACCTAAACATATCTTAATTTTAAAGTAATTTATTGCTAAAAACAAAAACCCTGAGCCTTCAGCAAGTTGTAATATTTTTGTGGGTGGAGGGTCGTGCCTTGATGTTGAGGCTGCTGACTGATCGGGGTGGTGGTTGCTGAAGGCTGGGGTGACAGTTTCTTAAAATAAGACAACAGTGAAGTTGGCTGCATTGATTGACCCTTCCTTTCAGGAACAATTTCTCTGTAGCAGCAATGCTGTTTGATGTTATCCACAGTAGAACTTCTTTCAAAATTGGAGTCAATCCTCTCAAACCCTACTGCTGCTTTATCAAGTAAGTTTATGTAATATTCTAAATCCTTTGTTATCATTTTAAACAATCTTCACAGCATCTTTACCAGGAGTAGTTTCCCTCTCAAGAAACCACCTTCTTTGCTTATCCACGAGAAGCAACTCCTCATCCCATTCAAGTTTCATCATGAGATGGCAGTAATTCAGCTCCACTTCTAGTTCTCTCGCTGTTTCCCCCACATCTGCAGTTCCTTCCTCCACTGAAGACTTGAACCCCTGAAAGTCATCCATTAAGGTTGGAACCAACTTCTTCCAAACTCCTGTCAATGTTGATATGTTGACCTCTTCCCATGAACCACGAATGTTCTTAATGGCACCCAGAATTGGGACTCCTTTCCAGAAGGCTTTCAATTGACTTGATCCGATTGCCCAGACCCATCAGAGGAATCACTGTCTATGGTAGCTATAGCCTTATGAAATATATTTCTTAAATAATAAGACTTGAAAGTAGGAATTACTCCTTGACCCATGGACTGCAGAATGGATGTTGTGTTAGCAGTCATGAAAACAACATTAATCTCATTGTTCATCTCCATCAGAGCTCCTGGGTGACCAGGTGCATTGTCAGTGAGCAGTAATTTTCTTTCTACTTTATTTATGTATTTATTTTTGGCTGCAAAAATAATTTTTTTTTCATTTAAAAAAAAATTATTTATTTTTAGGTCTTCGTTGCTGTGTGCGGACTTTCTCTAGTTGCGGCAAGCAGGGGCTACTCTTTCTTGCAGTGCGCGGGCTTCTCATTGTGGTGGCTTCTCTTGTTGTGGAGCACAGACTCTAGGTGTGCAGGCTTCAGTAGTTGTGGCACGCAGGCTCAGTAGTTGTGGCTCACGGGCTCTAGAGTGCAGGCTCAGTAGTTGTGGCACATGGGTTGCTCAGCAGCCAGCAGCATGTGGGACCTTCCCGGATCAAGACTCGAACTGGTGTCCCCTGCATTAGCAGATGGACTCTTAACCACTGCACCACCAGGGAAGTCCAGCAGAAATACTTTGAAAGGAATCTCTTTTTCTGAGCAGTAGGTCTCAACAGTGGGCTGAAAATAGTCAGTAAACCATGTTATAAACAGATGCGTTGTCATCTAGGCTTCGTTGTTCCATTTACAGAGCACAGGCAAAGTAGTTTAGCATAATCCTAAGGGCCCTAGGATTTTCAGATGGAATGAGCATTGGCTTCAACTTCTGGAGTCACCAGATGCGTTAGCTCCTAGCAAGATGGTCGGTCTGTCCTATGAAGCTTTGAAGCCAGGCACTGACTTCTCCTCTCCAGCTATGAAAGTCCTAGATGGCATCTTCTTCCAACAGAAGGCAGTTTCATCTACATTGAAAATCTGTTGCTTAGTGTAGCCACCTTCTTTTATGACCTTAGCTAGATCTTCTGGATAACTTGCTGAAGCTTCTCCATCAGCACCTGCTGCTTTGCCTGGCATTTTTATGTCATAGAGACGGCTTCTTTCCTTAAACCACATGAACCAACCTCTGCTAGCTTCAGACTTTTCTTCTGTGGCTTCCTCATCTCTCTCAGCCTTCACAGAATTGAAGAGAGTTGGGGCCTTGATCTGGATGAGGCTTTGGCTTAGGGGAATGTTGTGGCTGGTTTGATCTTCTAACCAGACACTGAAACTTTCTCCAAATCAGCAATAAGGCTGTTTTGCTTTCTTATCATTTGTGTGTTCACTGGAGGAGCACTTTCAATTTCCTTCAAGAACTTTTCCTTTGCACTCACAACTTGGCTGACTGGTGCAAGAGGCCCAGCTTTCAGCCTGTCTCAGCTTTTGACATGCCTTCCTCACTAAGCTTAATCATTTCTAGCTTTTGACTTAAAGTGAGAGACGTGCGCCTCTTCCTTTCACTTGAACACTTAGAAGCCCTTGTAGGGTTATTAACTGGCTTAATTTCGATACTGTTGTATCTCAGGGAGGCTGAGGAGAGGGAGAGATGGGGAATGGCCGGTGGAGCAATCAGAACACACACAACGTTTAACGATTCAGTTCCCGTCTTATATGGGCGAGGTTCGTGATGCCCAAAACAATTACAATAGTAACATCAAAGATCACGGATCACAGATCACCGTAACAAATACAAAACTAATGAAAAGTCTGAAATATTGTGAGTTACCAAAATGTGACACAGACACATGAAGCAAGTAAAGGCTGTTGGAAAAATGGCACCAACAGACTTGTTAGATACAAGGTTGTCACAAACCTTCGATTTGTAAAAAACGCCACATCTGGGGCTTCCCTGTTAGCACAGTGGTTAAGAATCTGCCTGCCAATGCAGGGGACACGGGTTTGAACCCTGGTCCAGGAAGATCCCACATGCCATGGAGCAACTAAGCCCGTGCGCCACAACTACTGAGCCTGTGCTCTAGAGCCCGCGAGCCACAACTACTGAGCCCGCGAGCCACAACTACTGAAGCCTGGGAGCCTAGAGCCCGTGCTCCGCAACAAGAAAAGCCACCACGATGAGAAGCCCGCACGCAGCAACGAAGAGCAGCCCCCACTCGCCGCAACTAGAGAAAGCCTGCACGCAGCAACAAAGACCCAACGCAGCCAAAAATGAATAAAATAAATTTATAAAAAACAAAACAAAAACTCCACATCTGCAGGGAGCAATAAGGCAAAGTGCAGTAAAGTGAGGCCTGCCTGGACTCAAACTTTATTAAATACTTTCTAAATGCAACTCAAACTTTCCAATAAAGCTTGCCAAATTATATTAGTAATTACCACAGCTTTACTGAATCTGTTCTGGTTACTGGGAAATTTTTTTTCTTTCTGCATCTTCACTTCACTTATTGAAAGTGAATTACCAAGTACCTGGATCTATACGTGAATTTTAGTACAATTAAAAGTAAAGTTCTGTGGTCAGAATTTGCAGTGGAGGCATTTTTGGCCCAGTCACGCCTCCATCTACGTGGGAATCTCTTAATTTTCGAGCCCTGGGCTCAGATGCTTAGAGGCAACCCAGCTCCTTTACGTACTGTAACTGCAGGGCCCTATTTTATGGTACATGTGACGCAGGTCAGGGATGTGTGGCATTATAAAACTAACTGGCCCACAACATGTGGATGAGTTTTATGACCTCACGATAGAACAGCCTGAACTCGGGAGTGACGCCCAGGCCAAACAGCACTTGAGGACTCACAGTTGCTTCCTAGTTGTTATTCTCTCAGAAGACTTGTTAATGGGTTTTACAAGAAACCCACAGTACTTTTTTTTTTTTTTAACATCTTTTTTGGAGTATAATTGCTTTACAATGGTGTGTTAGTTTCTGCTTTATAACAAAGTGAATCACTTATACATATACACATGTTCCCATATCTCTTCCCTCTTGCGTCTCCCTCCCTCCCACCCTCCCTATCCCACCCCTCCAGGCGCTCACACAAAGCACCGAGCTGATCTCCCTGTGCTATGCGGCTGCTTCCCACTAGCTATCTACCTTACATTTGCTAGTGTATATATGTTCTTTTTTAAACACCACAGTGACAAAAGTATATAATAAGCGTTCGGATAAGTTATGATCTCATTTCTTCTCCCAGATGGAGTAACTCATAGGAAATAAGGAAATTGCTGAGTAAGGGTTTAAAAAGCCTTGTGATAGAAGTCATTTTCTAAAGACGAACTAAAATAAAACTGCTGTCCCCACACTCCCCGCCCTGCGGTAGGGAGGAGCCTTTGCCGGCGCTCCGATGCCATGCCCGGGACCCTCCTGTCGAAGGGAAGCCATGAGTGGCAGCCGCTGGCCCAGTTCAGTGGACCGGGCGCTCTGTGTAGACAGGATGCCATGCTTCCTGGAGAATGGATCATAACCCAGTAGCACACTAACATATTCAAACCCTAACACACATTGGGAAGCCGTAAGACACAGACATCCTATGGGAGCCAACGAGCTCTCCAATGAGAAGCCAGGAGCACGGCCAGATATGGGGCTCCCTGTACCCCAAGACCCTTGATTTACTTACGACCCTGTCACTTTCTGCTTCATCCTTGATGTTGTTTTAAATTAGGAAATTATCAGCTAAGGTTCAAAACCACAATTAGGAAGGATCTCTGTTTCCGTTTCCCTGATTTTTCTCACCCTTTTCCAGTTCAGCTATAGGTATTGACTTCCTCAAGTCTTCCGGGTGTACAAGGCACCCTGTCAGCACCCGCATGTCCACACCCTTGGAGAAGAGTACAACAAGCTCCCTGCCAGGCAGGCTCACCTCCTCTTAACCAGCATCGTCGCCGGATGGGGTCCGACCAGACACCATCTGTGCATCTCCAAATCGCCTTTGCCACCCACTGTGCATTTATTTCCATAATTGTAACTGTCACTCCTTATCTCTCCTTCTTCCCAGATCCCTTCAGACAACGTCTCCTAGGAACGGTCTTGAGAGTGGGGACCCCGACCTAACACGACCCCACTTCAACGTGCCACGTACATGCCTTTCCCTTTGGACGTTCCTCCTGGAATATGATGATAGCACAGTCAAGAGGGCCAATCACAGCCCCTCAGATTCCAGCAACTCATTAATTCCTGAGCAGAGGGCTCTTTATCTCAATGAGCAAAAAATGTTACTTGAAAATGGTATCACTGCACTTTCCTTAAATAGAGACACCTCCCTAAAAATTAGGTTTCTCAGAGAAATACAATAATAGCACGCAAAGGCAGGGGCTTGTTAGCCCCAGAGCTCAGGGTGATGGGGCCGTCATCCCAGCCGCATCACTCCTCCCTCCCAGGAATAAAATCCAGAGCTGATTTCCCTACTGTTCCTTCTCCCCTTGTCCCCACGCTCCCCAAAACCCCAGATTTCCCGATTCCTGATTCCCTAAACTAGCGGTCTTCAGGATTTTGCACAAGCACACCTTAGAAAATTTTTGAAGAACTAGTAGAGCATTGCAAACGGTTAAATTCCTAGGATAGTGTAATGACTGCCATTCAATGAAACTGTTACCTCGTTCTTTTCGACGTATCCAGTAGACTCGCAATGACCATATCCATTCGGTGGCCACCATCCTCCGAGCTGTCTACTGTGACCAAGCAGACGGACCCCACGGAGGGACAGTTCTGCTGCAGCAAGCAAGGAGTGACCCTGAGCTGTCTCTTTTCAAAACACATGAACCAGGCCGTTAGAAATTTCACACCGTTACTTTAACTCCTTCAACTCCTAATTCCACTCCATTTACCCCAAAGAATTTCATCCTAAAGTAATATATTTTACGCTTGAAAGTTTTTATTCATCACTTCATTCTCCCCTGCAACAAAGATATGTATGTGAGTTAAAACAAGACACCCTGTGACCATGAGGTTCCAAGTGTTTTACACAGATACTGCAAATTCCTATTCATAATTTTAAACCTAAAAAGGAAACTTTTACCACTTCATGACAGAGCTCTTTTTTTTAATGTTTCCTCGACTAAATATGACTTCTTGCTGGACTGAAACCGGGTCCAGCACCATTTCTATTCTCTATTTTGTTTGCCAAGATGTAAGCATGAGAAGCCTTTTTCACACAGAGGCTCCAGCCACTGATTCCTGCAAAGTGCTACAGCAAAACTCACAGCGATCTTCCATCCAAAACCACTCTTAATGATCCACCGGACGACAATCTGAGAGGTCCTCCTCCAGTTTGGCGGAAGAGGAAGGACTCAGGACCACCTGACCTGCACCAGGACGTGTCCCCCAGTCCCTATAGGGTCATCTCTCTCCCCTCCCACTAGCATCCCGAGTGTCCCCCAGAGACAGGCGCCCTCTCTCCCCACAGGTCTTTGCAGGGGCCAGGGCAGTGGCTCTAGAGGACAGAGGTGGGACAAGAACACTGCGAGTGAGGCCCCTTGATCTCAGGACGAGTTTTAGGGAAAAAGGGAATTTAGGTCATATTGTGTGTTTCACTGTGTTCTGTCTGTAATGCCGGGTCCATGCAGACGTCTAACACACACACGTTCACACACGGGAGGGAGACTATCCACCACAGTCCCTAAGATGCCTGACTGAAGATCAAAGTGGCATATGCTCGCCAAGGGAAACATCACAGGGGTTCCTGCCCATCTGTCTGTCATCGAGCTCTGATTCTCCAGCATCGGCATGTCTACCTGTGAAATGCGAAAACACACAGACCTTTTAGGAACAGTGCTTCCGAGAGAGAGGAAAAACGATAACACTGAATTTCGGGCCAATGTCATTTAAATAATGCTGGAGAATCCTATTACTTTTCAAACTTTTAAAATAAAATAGTGGTTTACATCATATTCAAGGTGCCCAAGTACCCAATTAATTACCTCCTCTTCCTTCTGAGACCCCCTTACGTGACTGCCAAGGACTTTAAGGAGAAGCAAATCTATAAACACGAAAGAAGCAGGTGCTGGAGAATCTGAGGGACTTGCTGAGTGGGCAGAGAAGAGGACTGAAGATGCAGAGCCGAAGAGGTGACAAAACAGGAGGGAGCGAGGATGCAAGCCCGGCCACACTGCGGAGGCCCTGGGACCCCGGACGGGTCACTGGCGCAGAGAGAGAGACATGGTAAACGTCAGCAACTGTATCGTCCTCATATCCCTTCATACAAAATGCCCGCCGGCCTGCCCCGCCCACTCGTAAAATCGGAACTTCTTCGCTTCAAAACCAGAATTGATTTGCTCTAAATGAAGACCTGAATTCTGGGACTTAGAGCTTCTCCAGCACCTCGGCCAGCTTTCTGCCCAACCGTCCTGAAGAGAAGCCCACTTGGCAACAAGCCCCACCTGCAAACACAGAGCCGGAGCCACAGTGACAGAATAGGCGAAAGAGACATTGCAAGCAATAGAGTGAAAAAAAGCAAATTAGTCTCCACAGAGAAATCTGAGAAGATACTGGACCATGAAAAAAAAGAAATAGCACAAAAAGAAGTCTTAGAAACTGAAAATAAAATTGAGATTAAAATTCTGATGGAAGTGTTAGAAGGCAATGTTGAGAAAATTTGCCAGAAAGTACTACAAAAATATAAAAGAGACTCAAAAGTATATAATGGAAAAGACATAGGACACTCTGAATCAATGTGAGGAAGGTCCTGCATACAAAGAAGAGTTTCAGAAAGAAAAGAGAAAAGATAAGAAAGTAAAAGAAAGGAAAAAATAAACAACAGAAAAAATAGATGGTAAGAGATTATCAAGGAAATACTACATGAGAGTTTACAAAAGCCAAAGTCACATAATTCAAGACCAAAAGCATCCACGTAGCCCAGCATTTTGACTGAAAGGGGGGAAAACCTACACCCATGTATACCTTCGTGAATCTTTAGAACACAAACATAAAAAGAGAAAACTAAAACTGTCCAGAGAGGAGAAGTCAGTTATAGCAAAGGAACAAGAATTGGACATTCCACACTAAATTACAATAAACAAAGGAAAAATGCCTTCAAAATTCTTAGACAAAATTATTTTGACCCTGGAATTCTATACCCAGCCAAACTTTCGCATATATGAGGGCAGCATTTCAGACAGGCAAGTTCAGAAAATTTATCTTCTACTCTTATTTTCTCAGGAAATTATTTGAAGATGTGTATCAACAAAAGGAGGGTAAAAATCGAGGCAGAAAGACAAGAAATTTAAGGAACTCTAGGTCAAAGCAACAGAGAAATGAGAGTTAAAAGAGAAAGGCTGCACTTCCTGCCCAGAAAGCAGTTCGTTCTGAAAATCAGAACAATCGTTCAGGAAGAAAACCTCCTGCAGGTCAGTCAGTTGCTGGGGGGATCAAAAGGGGTGGTTATATCTTAGAAACGTACATTATCCCTTGAGCATTTGGAGCAACTTTAAAAGGCAATGAAGAAAGAAAATGCAAGAAAAGAAAACATCATTAGAAACTCCAGGAGCAAGAAGCTGTCTATTTCTCAAAAAGAAAACAATCAACGTGCACCAGTCGGCAGAGCCGTGGAAAATACCAGCGGTCGGAGGACAGTGCAAACACATACGTCTATTTTGTGTCTTCAGCCTATAGAAAAAGCAAGAAAATGAACTACAATTTCTAAACAGAATGTAAATGGACTGAACCTTGACAAATGCTGGCTGGTGAAGTGAAATGAGAAAGTAAGTAAATTGAGAGCTGCTAATGTCTCCACATCACAGAATGGGTGTCAAGTGACAACACCAGAGCCGCTGGAATAAGAAAGAAGGTGGGGATTATCCATTAAATGTAAGGAGTCAGCAAAGAGAAGAAACTGAAAGGAGTAACTTGATTATAGGGAGAGAAGGGGAAGACGTGGTAAACAGCGAATAACATCTAGAGTAGATTAACTAGGAGACATGGAAATCATCTGTGAAGGCACGAAAACACAGAAACAGTAAAAAGTGAGTTACACGGTGCAATTTCTGTCTGATACTATAATGATGGATACATGTCATTACACATTTGTCCAAACCCACAGAATGTCCAACCCCAGGAGCGAACCGTGGACTCTGGGTGATGGTGATGTGTCAGTTGTAACAAATGCACAGCCAGTGGGGGTGTTAATGATGGCGGGGATTGTGCATGGCGGGGCAAGTGGTATACAGGAAATCTCTGCGCCTTCCTCTCGATGTTTCTGGGAACCAAAAACTGCTCTTAAAAAATAAAGTGTACTTAAAAACAAAAAACATCGAGTTACACCTGATTCTCCTGGGGCTTGGGCTGAAAGAGGTAGGTAAGACCCTACTGCTTTTGATTATAATCCTTCTGTACTGCTAGCCCACACTTAAGTACATGCAAGTGTTACTTTAAGACATATGGAAAGATATAGACTGAAATTAAATAGTTTTTAAATCTTTATTATATAACAAACCTGAGAAGCAAGAATAAGGAGACAGAGCTGAGCTTTTCCTCCTAAAGGAAATTCTTCATTATCGTTTCAAAGCTTATACAGAAAGGAAAAACGTAGCCCTGAGTTTTTATTTGAAGGATATACTAAGAAGGCTTCCAATACAGGCAACACCTGGTTAGATCATCCTGCCTTCCCTCCTCTCCCAGCACCCACCAGCCTCGGGCCAGAGCCACCCATTCACCCTGAACCAGCTTCGAAGACTCGGGCACTCACAGCTCCGACCTCTGGGTCCCTCATCTTTAGAGCAGATTGATGACAGAGAAACAGCCTGTGCTTCGCTTTTCTCGTGGGGTCCTGTCTGGTTGTGGTGTCAGGGTGATGCTGCCGGCCTCAGAAGATGAGTTTGGAAGTGTCCCCACTACCTGCATTTTTTGGAAGGTTTTAAGAAGACCTGGTTTAGTTTTTCTTTGAATATATGGAAGAATTCCGCCATGAAGCCATCTGCTCCTGGGCTTTTCTTTGCTGGTAGGTTTCTGATTTTTGATTCAATCTCCTTATTGTTAATGGTCTATCAGGCTATTTCTTCTTGATTCAGTCCTGATAGATTGTATGTTTCTAAGAATTTATCCATTTTTTCTAGGTCATCCAACTTTTTGGCATAGAATTGTTTTTAAAAAAATCCCTAACGGTCCTCTTATGTCTAGGCATCCGTCGTACCGTCTCCTCTTTCATTTCTGCTTTTACCTACTTGAGTCTCCCCTCTTTTACCTGCTGGTCTAGCTAAGGGCTTATCAAAAGCAGCACCACCATCTTGGCGGCACCGTGGACTCAGTCCCCACGGCACCTGCCCCACTGGCTCAGGAGAGGACCAAGAACCCACACCGTCTCTACACTGAGGTCTGAAAATAATGATCACAGTATAAGTAACCTGGATAGAGTCTTGATGAATAATTAAACCTAAAGAACTACAGAGGAAGAGAAATTGATGTTTAAACTGAATAACCAGAATTATCTATTCCAATTCCATCCACTTAGTGTGAAACCAGAGCCAGGTGAGGCCGATGAGGCTGTGCTCGCATAATCTCGGCTGATTAGGGGAAAGGGCAACACTAAAATGAGTGAGGGGCTGGTATGTATATTAGCCGTCAGCAGACATGTGCTAGTAAATAAGCTCTATGTGGAAAGCGCAAGTCAACGTAACCATCATGCAGAAGAGGTGACTGATTTCAGCGCTCGGAAGACACCCAGCCGTCTTCAGTCCAGAGCCTCCAACCCCTCCACCCCCCACACACACCACACCCCCGATCCGAGAGCCGGCCCGTGGAAGCACGTGGATGCGCCAGCCGAGAGCAGCAGGCCTGTGCTGAGATGTGGCTGAGGATGCACTTGGGAAAGAGCAGACTCCGCACAGCCCTGCAGGAGCCAGACCCGCCATGAGGTCAACCAGGAAAGCTAAGACAGCCCCGCCACCCTGTCCACTCGCCATCTCCCTGATGGGCGTGAGGAAGTTAGGTTCATCCCACACCCAGCATCACACACCCCGCAAAACCATCAAGATCAAAACCTGGAAGCACGTTTTTCCAAAGTTCCAAGTTAAACCTATGAACTTCAGATGCATCAGAGGACAAGCTGTTCTGTTATTTCTAATTTAACATAAATACAGATAGCTTTTTTTATCAATAAAAATAAAAGATGTTCCAATCAAAAAAATCATAGAGAATGTTAGATTTTAAAAAGCCAGGTGCCGAGAAGCGGGGCAGCCGTCGGTGGGGAGCCTAGCCGAAGGAAGGGCCCGCATGTAAGTCCTGGCCCCCTGCCACCCTGGCCTGCTACCCCCCAGGCCTCAGTAACCTCAATGTCACTTTGATCTTCACAGCTCCATGTGAGGTGAGAAATTATCTACATCCCCACTTCACTGATAAGTTACTGAAGCCCAGAGAGGCTAATGTCATGGTCAAGTGCACTCAGCCAGCTCTGGTCCTCACTCCCCGCCACTGCTTCAGGTGGTCACCGCTCCATGGTGACAACAGCAGAGCTGTAGGGAGCAGCCTCGAGGAAGCCTGGTGCGCTAGTCCTGCTGGCCTAAAGCACAGAGAACAGATTCAGCCTCTGACCACACAGTGAACTCGACGCAGAGCCCCGGGGAGCAGCGCACAGCTTCCCACCAGCCTCAGCACCGTCTAGATTCTGTGAAAAACATGAATCCAAAACGGGGAAATCAAAGACACACAGTCTTAACTCAAAGACATCTGATCTGAGATGCAGCAGTGCATGACTGTAAACGCCCCCGGCCGGGGGGCCACTCCACCCGGTGAGTCAGCATTGAGCAGCACGGGTGCTGAAGGAGGTGCGTCCAAGCTAGTCACGGGCATCGTTCTTAGGAATCTTAGGAATCTGCCAGAATATCCCATCAGCCAGTAAAACACGGTGAGACAACTTTCAGAACATCATGCCTAAGACCCAGTGTGAAGTAAATCTCTTGTAACTGCACCATTGCCAATACATAAAGGAAACTATTCTTTTAAAGAAAGCTCCTAGTGGGGTGTTTCCTAGTATACTTTTGTAAATCCAGCCAATCATTAGATGATAACTGGTTTGCTGGATTCAGGTATCTTATATAAGATGCCTTCTGAATGTTATGAGATGAAGAACTAACTACTAAAGGAAACCATAAAGTAAAGAAATGGTCAGGGTTGAGGGAAGGAAGCATTTATAGGCTTCAGTTCCAAGAAGAAAAGGATTTTGGAGTTAAGACTGGAAAGAGGAACGGGCACAGACCAAGAAAGAAAAATAACACAAGAAACAGGCTGATAACGAATTCTCCAGGTGGGTGGTATGGCATGTGCAAAGGACCAGTGGCAGGCGACAGTAAGACAACAACAGGGAATTTGAGCAGCACTTTGGGGCAAACGTTCCATAAAGGCTCACGATGGAAATCCTCGGAAAGGGGACATTTTGCAGAAAGCCTTGAGAGCCAGAAAGGAGAAATCTGGATTTGACAAAAGGCAACAGAAAACAGCATGCAAAGAAGTGACATGATAAAAATGGCTTTAGAAAGATTATCCCAGCAGCTGTGTGTAGGATGGTTTCAAGCTGAGAGAGACTGGAGGCGGGTTGGGGGGGGGGAGTTCTGTAAGAACGTTCTCCTAATTCAAGTGCAGTGTGGTGAGGGTGCGGCCAGGCACAGCACCCAGGGGACAGGAACAAAGAATTCTGGGCCCGTCCTCAGTTTCCCCATCTGTGAAATGTGAGGCTTCACCAGAGGACATGTCAACTGGAGCAGTTTTTGGTACAACAAGTTTTCTGTTCTCCATGATCCAGGATGTCCAGGTGGGCTGGATGTGACTATGGATTCAGGGAGAAGGGAAAAAGTAAATTCCAACCTGCACGTCTAAACAGCAAGGCCTGGTTTGGCAAGTTAAAGTTCATGCATCTTTTTATTGTCTTAAAATTCTCTTAAATACATGAAACTGCATCCGTTCCAACTGAAAACAAATCAGAGACCTCTCCCAAGCAGGAGGTTAATGGTCTCCAACCCCAGGGGCTGGAACTGCACCTCCGCTGGCTCAGGCCAGAAGCCTTGGTTAATCCTTGACGCTCCCTACACCCCTTTCCTCAGGCCTGGAAGACTCCCAGCTCTGCTCCTGATTCCTGTTTATTCTTCCCAGAACCAGAAATGCCACTTCTGCCCCCAGGCTCCTGGCCATGGGTCAGAGGACCAGTATCTGGGCATAGCTGTCCTCAAAGCTGAATCAGAATCGTTAGCATGAAAACACTTTTAGTATATGATTGCTGTATATTTATTTAATATTTATCTCTCTCCACAGACTCTTATCCAGCATCGTACTTCTCGTTTATTTACTAAAATATACATCATGGCGAGCACAGTTTTGGCACCTTGGGAGTTTACAAGAAAACACATCGAATGAATGAATTATTCATCAGTAATAAACACTAAATTAATGTCCTCGTTTGTACCCACCAGGTGTGCACCCTAAAGGTATTTTCCAAAGGATATATGATCTGCAAGTTTCTAGAAATTCACCCAGTTACCCAGATGATTACGAATGGCTGGGGTGACTTACCAGACGATTAAAAACATGTATCCTGGAGGGGACGGTGGGCACCCTTTCAATCCCCTCTGCTCTGAGCACTAATGATTCCTCTGAGGGGATGGAGGACGCTAACTGCACCCTTTCTAACCAGTTTCACCCCCTGCCCCAAAAGGCGCGGGCGCTCAGGACGGATGGGATGTGGGGAAGCCGCACCCCCCCCCGGGTCTTCGTAGCTCTCGGGTCACCACCCTACTGGCCGTGCGGGTCCCTGACTTTTCAACCAGGGCTCTGTCCCTTCCTTCAAGGTCCAGTGAGGCCTGTCGGCGCAAAATCCAAGGAGCGCCGCTCAGTGGAATCGGGAAGATGAGCTGCACCTGGATACGACGCGATGATGCAATCGCAGACGCCCTGCGGGTCGCCGTGAGCGCAGAGGGTCTGGAAGCATGGGGGCGTCTCCCCCAGCGGCTGCTGTGCTGGCTCAGAAACGCTGAGGGACGCCCCTCGTGCCCCCCCAGGACCACCCCTCGTGCCCCCCCCAGGACCACCCCTCGCGTTCCCCCCAGGACCACCCCTCGCGTCCCCGCAGGACCACCCCTCGTGCCCCCCAGGGTCCACCCCTCGCATCCCCTCAGGACCACCCCTCGCGCCCCCCCAGGACCACTCCTCCTGCAGGAGTAACCGAAGCCAGCTCCCCCCTCCCACTCGGGAGCGGAGCCTCCCCCACGGGGAGGACGTGGCTGAGCAGGCAGGGTCCCCATCCTTCAAACAGCACGTGGAGGACACGTGGTGCTGCTTCCGTGAATCTCTGGGTCTCGAACGCCCACCTCCTCGCAGTTACACAGACCGGCCGTCACCCCTCACTTGCTGTAGACCCTAAAACACACCCTGCGTTCTCTACACAAAATTTTTTTAAAGACGTCAAGCAAAATAATGATTATTTACCTCGTTTTATTATCTTGGATCATGAGAGGACACACAAGCCTGTTTACGAAGCAGATAAAGCTCCACCTGGCGCGCTGGTAAACTCTTTACACCTACAACATTGGAGCGGAGGAATAAAGAACTCAGAGAAGCTTCTGAGCTGGTGAACGGCTCGCCCTCCGGTTTCGTCCTCCCTCTTCACTCTCTTTCTGGGTTCATTTACTGCCCGGGCACCTCCCACCTCCCCCGGCGGCCTCCCCGGGGACTTCTGACTCCCTGAGAATCTGTCCGTGATTTCCAAACACCTTTAGTGACACCTGGTATCTTAACAGAAACTCTAGACTCTTCTGTCCTAGAAGGAGATGTTGCCCAGGCCTACTTAGGATTAAGCAGACTTCGTTCTTCCTAGGGATCGAATGCCCCCGATTCTTGACTGACAATGCTGAATTATAAAACAAATCGTGGCTACCTTAGCCCAGAAGTAACACCAAAGAAAAATGACAGGATTACAAACTTGCCCGTTGTCTCTCTTCCTCAGAAGGTGCATGTGTAAAGTTCAGGTTCTGGAGGCGAAGTAGGGATCCCGCCAGAGTAGCCCCTGTCCTCGCTTCCCCAGGAATGACAAGGTCCGAGGCTACACGGCTCCTGACAGCCTAAACCTTACACCTGTGCCCCTCACTGCAAAGGCTTCCCAAGTTTGCAGGCCTCTGTTCTCACGTTTGCAAGAGAGAGATGATAATACTTGACCCAAATAAGCCAAAAGACTCTCTTCTCTGTACTCTGTGTGTTCTTTCAAGGTGGGGTTTAGGAGCAAACACTGGGTTCACCCGAGCTCCATGCCACAAAAATCAAGGGATGACCCTATCCTGGGCTAAGAGAATGCTACTTCTTAAGAAAAAAATAATAATATTAAGCTTGAAATAATAAGACAAAGCAGAAATTTAACACTTACTGTAAGAATGAAGAAAAGGAAAGGAATCCCAGAAAAAGCCTTATTTTTTTTTTTATTTTTTTATTTTTTGGCGGTACGCGGGCCTCTCACTGCTGTGGCCTCTCCCGTTGCGGAGCACAGGCTCCGGACGCGCAGGCTCAGTGGCCATGGCTCACGGGCCCAGCCGCTCTGCGGCATGTGGGATCTTCCCGGACCGGGGCACAAACCCGTGTCCCCTGCATCGGCAGGCGGACTCTCAACCACTGCGCCACCAGGGAAGCCCAAGCCTTATGTTTTTTAACATTATGATTCATCTCATTTAAAGTCTTCAGAAGAGCCAAGAATAAGAACCAGTAGGAAGAACAGAGGAGGAGAGGAAAGTGACCCTCCTCATGGATCATCAGGGCCGTGTCAGAAGCAACGCACCACCTCGGGCAATTATGCCCCAATGGAAGAGGCCGGCCAGCGCACGAGGAACGAGGACCTTCTCAGTGACAGGCTGTCATGAGAGCGCATGGCTGGTGACACCTGTTTGCTGATGGGACAGGAAGCAGAAACTTTCACCTTCCCAAAGCCCCAAACAGCACAGGCCTGGAGACAGATATTTTGGAATAGAGCTATTTTCGATCTGGACACTTTTCAGACACTAAATTTAGCCAGCTTCAATTCTTTTTAAAAATGCTATCCCATTAAACCTTTGAAACAGGAAATCTACACTTATTACAAAGTTGGAACACAAGGTTCTCTGGTCAGCAAGCCCAGGAGGGACTGGGCGCCCAGCAACAAAATGCCACTGCAGGCGCATCTGGGAAGATTGAAGATGCAAACCGACAGAGGCCTTGAAAATCCAACACCGAAAATGTGTGGTGTTTTTTAAATAATAACCCATTTGATAAGTTTTTTAAAAAGTGATGTTTTCATTTGCCTTTTTTGTTACCATTCACTAGTGGTTCTCATTCTCAAATGCTTACGGACCCCTTCACCAATTTCTTGTTTTTTTCCCCATCCACTTTTATGCACACTTGAAAAACCTTTGCATATAAAGGAATTAGCCTGTTTTTCAGGATGAGAAGGACCGCGCTCCAGGCTCACCATGCAGCCTTACTTGGGTGGGCAAAGAGAAGCTCCCACGAGCTCTGGTCGAATCTACTGACCCTTTCCTTTGCTGCTCTTGGCTTGTTTTCCTTTGTTGCCCTTACAAAGCCCTACCTGTGGCACAGTCGGCTGCCCTTTTCCCTGTACTTGGCGAGGTGGCAGCAAAATGAGCCTCGTATTCAACACTGGCGGGAGGCTCTGGTCACCAGCAGGTTCAAGGTTCATGGAATGTTCGTACCCACTGTATGTGGGTGTCACCACAGAAATCCCTGGAATCTACAAGCCTGACCTTATTTGGAAAACAGGTCTTTTTCACCCGTGATGAAATTAAGAACCTTGACATGAGGAAAAAATCCTGGATTATCTGAGTGGGCCCTGGGTCCAATGACTAGTATCCTTAGGAGAGAGATTCGAGGTGGACCGAACGGGAGACACAGACGCAGAGGAGATGGTCTGTGAAGACAGGGCACGCAGAGGAGTGATGTGACCGCAAGCCAAGGGAGCTGGGTCAGGCACCAGAAGCTGGAAGAGGCAGGAAGGATCTTCTCCTGGGCCCTCTGGAGGGAACGCAGCTCTGGAATGCCTTGATTTGGGGCTTCTCTTGTTTCCTGTAGTTTTAAGCCCCTGAGTTTGTGGTAATTTGTTATAGCAGCCCTAATACACTAGATACATCCATTAACCCAGTAATTCTGTTTCTAGGAATTTACTACAGAAAAGTTACACTTTCAGAAAACATCAAAAAAGATATTAATCACAGCTCGGTGCTTTGTGACCACCTAGAGGGGTGGGATAGGGAGGGTGGGAGGGAGGGAGACGCAAGAGGGAAGAGATATGGGAACATATGTATATGTATAAGTGATTCACTTTGTTATAAAGCAGAAACTAACACACCATTGTAAAGCCATTATACTCCAATAAAGATGTTACAAAAAATAATAATAATCACAGATTAATGGCCAAAAATTTTTGCAAGCAACTTAAACATTCAGCAATAGGGGAATGGCTGAATAACACTGCATACTGGAATATTATACTTCAATTAAAATCAAACTGTCAAAGAATATTTTGAAAATTTGGGCAAGTTCTCAGAAAAGAATATAAAGTGAAAAAAAAAAAAAAAACCCAGGACAGTTCCCAGTTTGGGTTTAAAGAATAAGAAGACACAACTGTAATTATTTCTAGGTCATGGAATTATTGGTGACTTCCAAGTCATTAATTTGTGCTTCTCTATAATTTCTAAATATTTAGCAGATTAGATGACCAGAAAAAAAAGAAAAGAAAAATGTATGAAAGCAGCCCAACCAGCCCCCAATTCACCACAGCTATGACAGAACAAAATATATCACAGGAGAGAAGAGTCTCCAAAAGTGGAATACATATAACAAAGAGAAGGTCTGGTAGCCAAGGAAATGCGTTACCGAGTCTGACAGTAAAGCACTGACCTCTGGGTTTTGCCTATTTTTGTTTCCCAGAAAAACACTGAATGCTTTCCAAAGCCTATCCTAACCCTAGAACAGAGAAAACCTGTAAAGGATGGGACAGCGGCTCAGAGGCAGAGCCAAGGAATGGGCTGTGCGCATTGGCCACAATTAATAACCTGAGTCGTCTCTGGGGACACTGCTAGACGTCTGACACCGTGGACCTTGATTTTACCCAATGTCCCTATGTGGGTGTCTCTTTTAAAAACATAAGCGTGTTGTAGCATGACACGAGATACTGTATCTCTCACCTTCCTCCCAGTTTGGACTCCAGTGCTCTACTGGGGAAAGGCCAGGCAAGGGTTTCCCCTTTGGGTCACGGGATAAGACTGCATATGTCTGCCTGGCCCACTGCCACCCCCAACCCCGGTGGCCCGCACGCCTCAGGCTGAAACGGGGCAGCCCCGGGATGCTTCACCTCTCAGAGCAAGGCAGGGACGAAGCGCTGAGGGATGCCCGGGGGACGCTTCCGCACCCCTGCCATGGGGCTCCTACCTTCCTGAAGCTTCTTCAGCCTCCCCTCAGCCGAGAGCTGGTCCAGGTCCTGCCAGTGGGGTCCGTCGTGCTAAAGTTAGCGGGACTTTGTTTCTGGGACTTGAGAACCCTGACACGTGAATTCCATCAGACGGTGGCCGTGTTGAACTGATCAAAGGTGGACTAGTTACAGCGGGTCTAGTGGGTCAGCAGAAGGTGTTTCTCTGTCTTATTCGCTTTACAACAGCTCTGCAATCCTTTACTGCACGCATGCATAAAGATTCCTTTAAGACATTATTAGATTGCAGAAGTGTTATGTTGTGCCCCAGGCAATTTATAAATTCACAATAGCCGTGTAATAGACACTATGGGTAGATACCCAGACAGCCATCCCCCTCCTGATTTCTAAGGGAAATCAGCTTTTCCCCAGGGGTCACCCTCGTCTGCGTGGCCTCAGGGGCACCAGGCACAGCCTGAGGGGCGGCTTAAGATGAACCTAAACCCAGACAATGATCCCATCCTTCTCGCCGTAACCGGTCAGGCATGACGGGATAGGAGGTAAAGACTTCTGGAGACGTTCTAGGGAAGGTCTCTTCACTCCATAAATGAAACAAGGGAGGCTTCCCAAAACAGTCAGCTGATCACAAACCCTTTCCTCTTCTTTCCCGCCTCCCTTGAGGTGCCTGTAGCACATGACAGAGGCCAAGGAAACTGGAGAAGTGGTGCGTGTGCTCCCAGACCACGCCCACGTGGTCCCCCAGCTCTTCCCTCTACTGATTGGATGAGGATGATGGTGGCAGAGCCACCAGACAGAAAGAGCCTGGTTACAGGGTGACCATTTGGGGGACCAAGAAAACCTGTCCTGACTTGACGTGAGAAGCCAACTTGTGCCACGTTACCCCACAAGTGCTTCGGAGGGTCTTTGATACAGCAACTATCAGACCCCACAGAGTGACGCGCCCTCGACCTATGGGGAGCGCAGGCACGGGCCGTGCGAGGGCCCCAACGCCAAGCCTCCCAGGCCAGCTGCTCAGGGAACGGCACGGAGGGAGCAGCAAGGTTGGGCCTCAAGAGGAGACTCAGTCACGCGGGCGGCAGGTGTCGGGTGGTGCTGGGTGGCGCAGACTGCTCTGGGACGAGGCCTGGATCCCGAGCAAGGTGCTGATGCCACTGAGTGACAACCCCCTCCCCGCCCACCCCACCCCCCGCCAGCTGCTGGGTCCTTCCAGACTTCCTGCTGTGTCCCCCGCACAGCAGCTTCAGGGAAGAGACGAGGGTGCTGTGCGTGCTGTTTGGTAACCTGGTTCCTTCACCTAACGGGATACGGACACCCCTCTGTAGTATTAAACATTTAATCTTCATCTTTTTAATGGCTGTGTATTTTTTTACGATGCTATATCATAATGAATTTATCCAATCTCCAGTTATTGCTATTTTCCAATATTTTACTGTGGAACAAAACTGGAGTGAACATCTGTTTAGCTGATTTCCTGTAAATTCATGATTATTCCCTTAGGATACGTTCCCAGAAGTGAAATTGCTGGGACTAGTTATATGCAAAAGAAGATTTTTTTTTTTTTTAATGGAGTGCCTGCTGTGAATTTTAATAAAATACCATTGGAGAAACAAGCAAGTGGATGAATTGAAGACTAAGAATTACTGTTTGGTTGCTTTAAAGAGCTGCATAACCCATCTCTCACAACAAAAATAAAACTTTGAACCTAACCATAGTAATAATCTAGACGATTATGTTGTAGATGCAGGAATGCTATACAACGGTCACAGTGGAAGCCTGACGGTACAACATTCGACTGTTGATGAAAACGTCTAAATTATCTATAATATGGATTCATGATTAAGTTTTTAATAGAATCAGAAAACAGATATTCAGAAATTTATTTAGAAACTCTCAAAATATTACAAAGAATGTCAGAAAATGGAAATTATTTTTAAACAGCCAAAAGTTTCATAAAACAAGCAAATCCATTGACGTGCTTGTGAGGTGTCCTGTCTTGGTGAGACTCATGCAATTTGGAGAAGCAAGAGGTAAAGCCCGCCCGTAACTGAGGAACCTTTCTCGAGTGTGCGAAGGGTCAGCTGCTTATGGATCTACTTATCCATTCGAACGTTTATTGAGTGATATGATCTAAAACGCTATGGTGGGAATTGTGAGGTTGCCAAATCCGTCCGTTCCGTTTCTCCTGGTAGGAGGAGGAACAGGGTCTCCCCAGGAGTGTCCCTAAGGCCCAGGGACCCCAG
Organism: Delphinapterus leucas; assembly: GCF_059928025.1. Lineage (NCBI taxonomy): Eukaryota > Metazoa > Chordata > Mammalia > Artiodactyla > Monodontidae > Delphinapterus > Delphinapterus leucas. The sequence continues at coordinate 11,421,473 of NC_143149.1, forward strand.
TGGCTGAGCAGTGGCATCCAGGGTCTGGGAACACGCAGTTCGAGGTCTGAGAGGATAAATAGGAGGAAAACGTAGAAAAGAAAAACCCGTGCTGGTGAGGGAGAGTCTTCCCCACCAAGCAAGGGCAGTGGTGAGTCTGGTAAACACCACGGGGAATAGTGTGCCCTTCACGCGCCTGTCCATTCACAGCAGCACACAGACAGGCCCGGGGCTGAGAAGGGCAGGCTGTCCTCCTGAAGGGCAAGACAAGCCGGGGGCTCCCCTTGGGGCACGTGAGGGTCACCCCCATCGCAAGCGCACAGGGAAGGCACTGGGCCTTCCAATGGCATCAAGAGGAGCTGCTGAAATAGCTCCTGCGCCCCCAGGGGCTGGAGCTCTGCTCCCCGCCAGGCGGGGTGGATGGCGTGAAAGCGGGGACAGCAGCAACGATGCGTCTGCTCCAGGGGCCTTGTCTTAGGCTGAGACACTTGATTTACATGAAAGCACAGTGGGAAATAAGATACATGTGACCTGAGAGATCTGAGTTTTCCCCGAGACACACAACTCGAACCCACATATAAATGCTAAACTGAAGTAGACAGGGGGAGGTCCAGAGCTCAGAGCCCGTCTCCCGAATCCACAGTTTCCCATCTGGTCACGGAGAGAACGCAGAAATACGAGGAAAAGGTCACTGCACCTCTTACGGGTTGCCTGTGTATGTTTTGCTTTCCTCCAAAGTCTACTGTAATCATGAAAAACACTTCTGTATTTGTATAACTGATGTATACGATCTAACCCAACCCCTCTATACAAAGTCAACCACGAGAGCATCTTTCACGATTCAGCACTTGGGAAAATCTTTTCTTCACTGAAAAGTGAGCATGCGACGTCCACCCCACAAGGGAACCAAGCGAGGGCCTGTGTCTTCTGGTTTTGTTGAGTTGGCTTCCAGGAAACTCCGACTCAAAATTGAGGCCCAGGGCTTCCCTGGTGGCGCAGTGGTTGAGAGTCCGCCTGCCGATGCAGGGGACGCGGGTTCATGCCCCGGTCTGGGAGGATCCTATCCTACATGCCGCGGAGCGGCTGGGCCCGTGAGCCGTGGCCACTGGGCCTGTGTGTCTGGAGCCTGTGCTCCGCAATGGGAGAGGCCACAACAGTGAGAGGCCCGCGTACCGCAAAAAAAAAAAAAAAAAAAAAAATTGAGGCCCAGAGGACTATGTTAACCCTTGTGGTTACCATATTTGTTTGCTCTGATTGCCTGTTTCTACTTTATTTCATTTCGTGGACCTTGTCCTTTTGTCAGTGAGTCAAAAAACTTTTTGGAAAGAGGTGGCAAAACAGATATCTAAGAAAGTAAAAGAAGACTGGAAATAGTAAATACCTAAGTGTTATGGGAATTTGGAGAGTGGCTTCATTACGTCCAATGCAGGATGGCCCAAACTGGGCCCCAATTTCATTTCTTCATGATCAAAATAGTGGACACGTGTTGGGCATTTACTATGTAGGCTGTTCTAACTGCCTTACTCTCATCAATTCATTTACTCCTCCTGACAACACTACCATGTTAATATTGGATCTGTCCCTCCTTTAGTGATGAAGGCCAAAAATATAATGAGGGCAAATAAACGGCCGGTGCCACGCAGCCCCCCAGGCTGTCTGACTCCAGAACCCTCACCCTCACTCCTAATCACTACCTACGTGGCCAGTATAAAAAGCTGCTGGTTGGCATCGTACAAAACTAGTAGGACAAATTTCCATTAGGCACAAGAGGATAATTTTACGTTGCTTGGCTTAAAATGTGTACTCCGTGGGTGCTAGGAGATCATTTCAATATTTTTTTCTTTTGTGCAGAGTATGGCACGTGTTTTTAAAGATAATGACCACTTAGATTTACAAAGTTACTTTTTAACAAATTTTGCTACAATTTTATGCAAGGGCTGGTTTCAAGTACTTATTCCTTTTTAACGAAAATTACTTTTTTTTTTCCTGTGGATACACACAAAAAGGCATACCAGACAAGTGTCACCGGATGATGGATAAATGTCACCCCGCAATGAGAGCTTTAAAGAGGAAATTTTTCGGGAAACTAAAAACCTTTACATCCCATTGGGTGGTCAGGACAGAAACCCACGGTAATGACAGTTTCAAGCCCTACCTGACTCTGGACCTCAGTGACGTCGTAGGACAAGTGCGTCCGCACGGCCCTGCCGTCCACCCGTGGCCCGGCCCTGCCATCCTGGGTACTGGCTTCCCAGGATGGACAGGCCACCCCGCCCCAGGCTGCATGTGATGGATCTACATCCTTTTAGATTTACCTCCTAAAGCTCTCCATTCTTGGCTGAGAGGAAACGCCGTGCTCTTCCCGGAGGGGGGATGGGGTCCTGACCTCCTTACGCAGCCAGGAGCCCGCCCCCAAGCAGCCACACCCTAGAAGTGGGCAAGGCCGTCTCTCCGAAGAGAGCAGTGTGCAGGTATCCTGCAGGGCCAGGCATGGTAGACCACAGAAGCCGTCTGCAGTCAGCCTGGTAAGCTGAGCTCCTTGGAGACCCCCCCAAGAAAGACGATGGTGCAAGAGCAAAGGTCAGGAGAAACTAACCGGGGACGCTTCCCAGGAGATGCGTTCTCTCAAGAGGAGCCGCAACTGAAGCTCCTTGCGGGAATGTCGGAACCTCCAGAAATGGGAGGCACACTTCCGGGCTGAGGGTGAGGGCCCTCGAGGGCCCCGGAGCTGCTGCCTGACGAGGCTTTTCACAGCGGGTGCGGCCAGGTTAGAGGCCCCACAGAGAAAGGGACAACTGGTCTTACACGCGGATGCCACTGCCTTGGCCCAGGAGATTAACACCGGCTCCAAACCTGCTGTTTGTCACTGGTGTTAAGCCCTGGAAAGGAAGGGTGCTGTAAAGGTAAAGGCTCTCCTAACGGCAGATGCAGGATTTAGGGGGGAATCTGCACCCCCCAACCATACCCGTCGACGCCAAAGCCCACATGCTTAGCTCCCCATAAACGAGAGTGTCTGCCATGAATAAACTGGAAGCTACCGTGCTCAGTCTTTGTGACACACATGCCCAGAAGACAACGACACCTACTTTAAAAGCTGGCGATCTGCTGGAAATATGGTTACATGATAAAAACAACTTGTATGTAAAGCTGTGGTTGATCAGAATGATTTTTATCCGCAGAGAATGCTTTGCCCGCTAACTTCCTGTTGCGTGGCCCACAATTCTTTTATAACCAACATGCTGCCAATGTTTTAAATATGACTCCCATCTGGCCAAAATGATGAATCATAGTTATTTTTATTGTATCCAGTGAATGACCATGGCATATCCATTCCAAGGGTCAATAAATAATACATTTAATTAATTTCCCTTTAAAATCTATGATCAAAGTGCATATCACTCAACTCCTTGAGTGACTGAGAAATCATGAAGTTTTTCCTCAACTATAAAAGAATTACAGCATTTCTTCAGTTTCATCACGTAGGCACACGATGGAAGACACTCTGCTAAAAACACAGATAACAAATCCTCTGACAAGCTTTAAAATGTTAGAATTTAGTTTCAGAATTGGTTGGATTCTGGGTATCCGAAATCTAATGTGATTTAAATTGTGCAAAGTGCTTTTTCACTTTTAGTATTTAATGTGAAATTTCCACCAATTTCAAAAATGAAGTAGACTGCTTCATTTTTGGAGCAGCAATAGACTGCCATAGGAGGACTGCCATAGGAGAAGCAATAGACTGCCATAGGAGGACATATTTATGTCACTGGGGAGAAGTCATGCAAAGCAATCTGAATTCTATAGCAATAAGATATATTGTTATTAATTCGCCTACAACACAAGAAACCTAAGGCACAAACGCATTGGTGAATAAGTACATGTTTACTTCTATCTCCAGCCACTCTGGATAGTTATACTGTAAGTGGAAGGAAAGGGAATAAATGATTACCAGCATGGAAAGTCGAATAGGACAGAATGCATATTTCAGAAAACATCTTTGTGGTGAGAAAACTTAAATTCCTTCAACACTTTGGATTATTTATGTAGAATTCATTTTGCTCTTTAACCTAAAATGTAATCTGCAGATATGACATGACAGATCGCTAGGGTAAGTCATCCAATGCTTATCGATTTCTTAACCAAGAACAGAGGAAATTAGGGACAGGACGGCACGAGGGGGCAGGAGGGGCTCGCAGACACAAAGCAGGCCTCCCTTGATGGGGGATCACAGAGGAGAAACCCCCCCATTGATGGAACTCCTGACCTGGGATGGGACTCGAGAGTGCTAGTGGGAAGGGGCTGCGAGCTTCAGGACAGGACTATTTCTTTTTACTATTTTCATTCACTGGGTCCATACCTCTCCCAGCCCAGATGTGCCTGAGCAAAGAGTGTTCCCCACAGCCTGCTGGTCCTGCTTCCAGATGTGGGGTATAAAATATTCTAATTTGTTCCCTTCCAAGCAATGAGAAAGTCACACCATCTAAAAGGAAGTGGCACACACACTCTACAATTACTATCAGAGCTAAATCCGTGAGTCACCCAGCCACCTGCACAAGACAATTTGGCTACTGGAAAATCCTGATTAATGACATTTTTTTTTTAAACACCAGAGTAACAGCTTGACCTGCCAAGAATTACCATTTTTTTCATAATTTCACCATTTTTTGCCTTGGTTACCTATTACCTTTTGCGGAGAGTGTAAAGGAAGTAAAATGAAAATGGTGTTGTAACGCACATTAACCTCAAATCCAAATGTTCCTTCCAAGGTGTCGGGGGAGGGGAGATGGCTCTGTGGTGTCGACTTTGAGACAGAGAAAGAGTCCTTTTGGATGAGGCTGTGGGCTCTCTCAGGCCATGCTGAGATGCCAGGGGGGTTTCTAATAACTAATACAATCGATTCTCATCTGCAAGCAAGAGTCTTCCTTAAGTCATAGATTACCAGGCCCGCGAGTTCCAATCAGACACACTGTCCAAGAGGACACACGAGCTGGTTACCGTGAGCAAAGCCCCAAGACCCCCGGCCCTGAGGCCCCTGGGGAAAGTCCTAGGCTGAAGTCCTCCTCAGATGGCAGAATAAGCAGGTGCGCTTTACATTTCCGGCTCCAAAACCACCCACAGCCCGTGCTGGCAGAATTAATCACAGGAAGGACTCGCTGCCGATCGCTTTATTTTTGATCGATCCGAGCCAGCCGCGCCGGCAAGTCCCGAATTCCGAATCCGGAGCCCGGCCGAGTCGCCATTCACCGGGGAAGCGACACCCAGGCGGCCGGACCACGTTCCGGCGAAGCGCGGACGCCGGAGAAGCGGCTCCCGAGTTTCCGACGCAGGTCGCCCCCCGGAGCTGGTTCTCGCCGCTCTCCGCCGGCGAACCCGCGGGCCCCCACCCCACCCCCGACTCTTCGCCCAGCCCCCGCCGGGTTCCGTCCACTCTGCTCCGCGTCTCTCGGCGCCGCACGCGGGAGCCGGGGGCCGGGCGCCGGGCACCCAGCTGGCCCGCCAGGCGGCCCCCGTGCCTGCCGCTCCCGCCCCTCGCCGCCCAGGCTGTAATAATGACAGCCTCCTTATTTCTCCTGCTACCGTTAGCGAGCGAGCCCAGAACGGCAACAGCCGCTGCCGGGGGAGGCTTGGTTACAGAATCCTGCGCCGGGTAGCGGCTCGCTTAGCAACCGCCCCGAAAAAGCCCCCGCGCTCCGCTCCCACTCGTAGAGCCGGAGGCCGCCCTCCCGACGCGCTTCTCCAGCCACCCCCGGGCGCCGCGCCCCGGCGCCAGTGACCCCTCCCGCCGCCCGGCCGCGCGCCCCCTGCGCCCCCAGCGCGGAGCCCGGGCTCCTGGCGCCTTCCACGCGTTCCCAGGGGCGGTCGGCGCCCTGCGCCGGGCGGGGGGAGGGGGCGCAGTTTGCTGCCTGCCGCCCCCATCCCCTCGCGGTGCCCAGCCGGAGCCCGGCGCGCAGCCCCTCGCCGGCCGGCGCTTCCTCCCGGCTCTCCGCGGGTCCCCCAGCTTGCCGGGCGGAGCGGAGAATGTCACCCCTCCGCGACGCCCCGCTCTGCGCCCGCTCCCGCGCGCCCTGCAGCTCAGGGTGAGGGGACCCAGTACACAGGCTGCCCCGGGGTCCCCGCCCCTCACCCAGACGCCCTCGCGGGGCCCCAGCGGTCCGTCCCGCCGGGCAGCCTTCTCCCCCGCAACCCCCGACGGTTCTCGCGCCCCTAGCCCAGTCCCCGCGCAGCTCCGGTCCCGGTGGCTCGCACCTTCCTCAGCGTAGACATCCTCGGGTGCTCCAGTTCAGCAGGTGCGGGGCGACATGGCCCGTCCGCCCGTCAATTCGCCAGCCCGCGCGTCCCCTCCACTGCCGCCGCTCCAACCCGCTGGAGCCCAGCGCACGGTCGGTCCTCACGGCCGGCGCCTGCGCACTGGGCGCCCGGGGAGGCACCGGCGCACGGGGGGGCGGCCGGCGCGCGGCAGCATCTGGAGAGGGGCCGGGCCCGCGCCTGGGGGAGCGCCAGGCCTCTGCGCCGCGACCCCGGCCCGCGCTTGCGGCCCGGCCGCCTGGCGCGCCTCGCGCGCACGGCCCGGGGAGCGCGCGCACCGCCCGCCCAGCCAACTGTTGCGCGGGGAGCGGCGGGTCATGCGGGGACGGCGGGGGACAGAAGGCGCCCGAGTGGCTCCCGGGGGCAGCGGCCTCACCGCTGCACGCGGAGCAGGTGCTCACGGCGGTGGAAAGTCATCCCGCGCGTCCGACACGCACCCCGACACCTGGCACAGCGCGGCCCGCTAGGGAGCGGTAGGGGAGACACGCGGGCGCATCGTGCGAGGGATTCGTGGACGCTGTAAAGTCTCCCCATTCCCGGGACGCTCACGCGGCACAGAGGACGCGGAGAGATGTGTATCCTACATGTTGGCAAGGGTATCGATGGGCTGCCCCTCCTGCTACCTAAACCGAGCCACCACCTTTCCATGCGCACTCCTCCCCGTAGAGAAACATGCCGCCGTGTCTTCGCAGGGAAGAAGGGTCACCACGGGGTCCCTAGGCCCAGGAACAGCGTCTCTCTGTCGGTAAACCTGGGGCGATGGGGTCTGGACGCCTTCGCGTGTCCGCTCCCCGAGCGCAAAGACCACAGCAGCCGGGGGATAAGGAAGGAGAATCGGTTCAGTCGAAATTCTGTTCACGCCCTGCAGCGAACTGGAACAATTTAGCGACTTTGGCCATCTTTTGATAGACTGGGATTAAATTCATGGGAATGCCCTTCCAGGGTGGGACTGCCAGGGGGAGGGAAAGTTACCCTGGCCTAGCGTGAAGCCGCCGCACCGGTAACCAGAGACCAGCTGGCTTCGTTCCCGCTTATCCCTGTGTTTTACCTGACCTTGGGCCAGTCCCAGAGCCCCGGTTTTTAATACATCTGCAAAGCGGAGCTTTCCACTTCTCCAACTGGGCTGTTGTGAAGTTTAAATGAGATTAAAGACATGAAAGCTTCTAGAATAAGAGAAAACACCAAGATGAAAGTTTATAGGAAAGTGGGCAGGGATTAGAATAGGAAAAGCGAATCAGGTGACCAAAAATATTTGGGATGAGACTAACCAATCTTTTCCAGAAATTCTAAGATCTTTAAATAAGAGCCCTGTCTCCATATTTCTTTATATAATTGATCACTCGCATTAATCAATTGCAGCTTATCTTCATAGCAGAGTTCCAAATGCTGAGGGAGTGGATACAAGATGAAGTAAAGAAACCTGCCCACAATCACATTTCTCCTTAGTGCTTATCTTCCAACTTGTCTTCTCTGTCAAAACCAATGAATTGTGTGTTCCAAACCTCAACCACAAATCTAAGTTCTAGATCAATTTTTCAATTTTAAAATGTACTTTCCCTTTTCTTCCCTCCTCTCCATATTTGTCCTCATCCTTCCATCTTTCTTAAATTAATTAATTTTTTAATTTTTATTTTATATTGGAGTATAGTTGATTTACAATGTTGTGTTAGTTTCAGGTGTACAGCAAAGTGATTTAGTTACACATATACGTATATCTATTCTTTTTCATATAGGTTATTACAGAGTATTGAGTAGAGTTCCCTGTCTATACAGTAGGTCCTTGTTGATTTCATCCTATAAAAATTCATTTATTTATTCATCCACGCAAGAGCAACAACAAAAATAAGAAAAATGTACTGAGTGCCCATCATGTCTGTCAAAATGTGAGCAAAACAGATAAGCCGTCTCTGGCCCCTGGAGCTTCCAGTCTAGAAAGAGAATCAGTTTTTTAAAATAGCACAGTAACATATAATTACAAATTATAATTACTTTTCTAAAGGAAAGTAGAGGGTGTTATTGAATGGTAGAAGGGCAACCACACAGCTCTGAGATGAGAGAAGAACCCTTTTTGGGAATCTTCATTAAGTCTTTATCTTCCTCTGGTTCTCCCATAAGCAGGTCCTGAGACATGATTTTGGGTGCAGGTAGTTTATTTGGGAGGGTGAGGCAGGAAATGAGAAAGGAAGCAGGAAGAGTGAGACAAAGAGGGAGGGAATGTTATTAACATTGATGCGTTATCAAGCGGGCCACCCCTGTGGAGGGTGGGATCTCAATCTGGCTGGGGATCCCCGAGGGCACCGTGTGGAGTGCACCTCAGAATTGCCTGCCTTCAGTAGAAAGGCTGGACATTTTTCCATCTGATCTCCATCTGCCAATGACTGCCTGTTGCTCCCCCCACCCCAGGTTCCTCTGGCTGAGTAAGTCCCACAGCTTCAGAGAAAGCCGTGAGGCTGAACTGAAGGGCTTAAGGTGCCCGCAGGTGAGTGCAAGGGTCTCTACAGCAGAACCAGCATGAAATCAGAAGGCCACTTCCACCAGAGCCCTGGAGAAGGAATGGGATTCAGGCAAGAAGAGAGTGGGGCAGGGGAAGGAGTTCAGGTAGAAGAAAGAGCAGGTAGAAGACCCAGGGGAGTAACAGTCAGAGAACCAGAACATGGTGAGCGAGAGAGAGAATAGCATGAATGCATCCGGAGAGCAAGTGAGGGGTGTTCAAAGGACATTTTAAGGACTCTGAGTTGAATCTTATATACAGTGAATTTTTTTTTTTTTTTTCCGGTACGTGGGCCTCTCACTGTTGTGGCCTCTCCTGTTGCGGAGCACAGGCTCCGGACGCGCAGGCTCAGTGGCCATGGCTCACGGGCCTAGCCGCTCCGCGGCATGTGGGATCTTCCCGGACCGGGACACGATCCTGTGTCCCCTGCATCGGCAGGCGGACTCTCAACCACTGCGCCACCAGGGAAGCCCTATACAGTGAAATTTGACATAGGATTTTTAGCAGGGAAATAAGATGTTCTGCATAGACAATCAGGTCATTTGTGGACAAAGACAATTGTATTTCTCCCTTCCCAATTTATATACCTTTTATTTCCTTTTCATATCTTACTGCATTAGCTGGGACTTCCAGTACAATGTTGAAAAGTGGTGAGAGGGGCATCCTTGCCTTGTCCCTGATGGTGGCGGGGTGGCATCTAGTTTCTCACCATTAAGTATGATGTTAGCTATAGGTTTTCTGCAGATGTTCTTTATCAAGTTGAAGAAGTTCCCTTCTCTTCCTAGTTTGATGAGAGTTTTATCATGAATTTTGGATTTTATTGGATTTTGTCAAATGTTTTTTCTGCATCTATTGATATGATCATGTGATTTTTCTTCTTTAGCTTGTCAATATGGTGGATTACAGTCATTGATTTTTCAATGGCAACGAGATTTTTTAAAGGTCATTTTGGCTGCTATGAGGAGAAGAGATGGAGGTGGGGATGGGAGTGAGGAAACAAGAGTGGAATTGGGGAGATCGATTTAGAAATGCGTGGATAAACCGTAATGAGAGATGATGAAGACATGAACGAGACAGTGGAAGTAAGAAATGATGCAGGTAGAATACACTTGCTGTGATTTCTTCAATGGGTCATGGGGGAAGAGAGGGGGGAAAGGATGCCAATGAATCCCAGGTCTCTGCAGCTGGGTAGATGGTGCTTCTGGGAGACCACTGAGTGGATACCGACAAGTGTGCGCTGGACCCTGTGACATGAGGTCCTGTGACTTCAGCAAGAGCAGTTACAGTGGAGGAGGATGGAGACACATACGGGCAACAGAGTCAACCGAAGATGACAAAGTGGAGACTGACTTTGTCGTCAACTCTTTCAAGAAGTTTGAGTGTAAAATAGATGAAAGGAACAGGGCTGCAGGAAAAGAGATGGTTTCTGGGAAGATCTCGTTGTAAGGTTAGAAAGTCCAGAGCCGCTTGAACACTGCTGGGAAGCTGAAGTAGAGAACGAGGTCAAGTGTGAACTAATCAAGGATACCATTCCGTGTGCACTCCCTCTCTCCTGCACCATCTATTGTTAAATAGACTTGATTTTTTAGAGCAGTTTTAGGTTCACAGGAAAATTGAGGAGAAGGTGCAGAGATTTCCTATATGCCCTCTGCCCCTACCCATGCACAGCCCCCGCCCCATTATCAACATCCAAACTAGATGGTCCATGTATTACAACTAATGAACCTATGTTGACGTGTCACTATCACCCAGAGTCCATAGTTTACCTTGGGTTCATTCTTGGGGTTGTATATTCTATGGGTTAGGATAAATGAATAATGACATGTTTCCACCATTATAACATCATACAGAGTAGTTTCACTGCCCTAAAAATCCTCTGTGCTTCATCCCTCCCATCCCAACCCCTGGCAACCAATGATCTTTTTACTGTCTCCATAGTTTTGCCTTTCCCAGAATGTCATAGAGTTGGAATTATATACAGTATGTAGACTTTTAAGATTGGCTTCTTTTGCTTAGTGATATGCATTTAAGTTTTCTCCATGTCTTTTCATGGCTTTTGATAGCTCATTTCTTTTTAGCTTTATAATATCCCATTGTCTGGAGGCACCACAGTTTTCTTATCCATTCACCTGCTGAAGGACATCTTGGGTGCTTCCAGGTTTTGGCAATTATAAAGCTGCTATAAATATCTGTGTGCAGGATATTGTGTGCACATAAGTTTCCATCTCATTTGGGCAAATACCGGGGAATGAGATTGATGGATCATAGGGTAAGACACCACCAAACTGTCTTCCACAGTGGCTGTGCCCACCAGCAATGATGAGAGCTCTTGTTGCTCCACATCCTTGTCAGCACTTTATGTTGTCATATGCTTATTTTCCATCTATCTGTCTTTGGTGAGGTGTCTGTTAAGGTCTTTGACCCATTTTTTAATTGTGTCATTTGTGTTCCATTACTCATTTTCAGTCTCAACTTGATCAGATCCTTCAGCACATAAATTTGGTGTGTGTGGCATGTGTATTTTCTAAACAACCCTCTTTTGATTATATGTGTGTATGTGTGGTGTGTGTGTGTTCTGTCTTTAGGGACCCTACAGCTGCTACCCCATCTTGGGTCCAGTAGAGAGAGATCTGAGCCCAATATCTTCCATTTCTCTCCTGCAATTCCCTCTACCGAATTCCCATCAAGCTTTTGCCTCTACCACTTCAACGAAATTACTGTAATCAAGGTCACTGAGAACCTGTGCTTGATGAATACAATTGTCTGTGATGGGTCCTCAACATCATTTCAGACCAGCGATGACATGACTTGGCTTCAGGACAGCTCACTGTCCTCCCAGACCCCCTGCCCTTTCCCTCCTCATCTCCCCACCTTCTAGAAGTTAGAGCCCCTCAGAGCTGTCCTTGGACCACTTCTCTATCTACACTCCCTCTTAGAGCTTTAAATGCACCTACATGCAGACAAACAGCTGTATATCAAATGCAGCTGTCTATCTCCATCCTCATCCTTTCTCCTGAATCCTAAAATCCTATTCAGCTGCCTAATTGATGCCCACATTTACACGTCTAAGGAGCACCTCAAACCTAACATGCCTGGCACTGCACACCACCCAACAATGACCGCCCCCTCTCCACCCCCCAGGGAGTTTTCTCATCTCCTTGGGACCACTCCAGCCTCCCAGTTTCCAAACCAAAACCTGGAGCCGTGCCACACTTCTCTCCTGCCAAAGCCACTCTTGGTCAATCAGAAAACCTCTTTTGCTCTGTCTTCACATATATATGCAAATCCAACCACCTCTTCCCACAGGCTCATCCACCACTACCCTGGTGTTAGCCACCAGGGTCCTTCTCACAGGGATGGACTCGAGCTGGCCTCCTGCTTCCCCCACCAAATCTGATCTCAGCTCAGCGGCTCAAACCACTCCTTCAAGATGGGCTTCAGATAATTTCACTCCTCTGCTCAAAACCAGCCGTATCCTCCACCTGACTGCCTGGGAAACGTAAGGCTGATCCTCGCGTCTTCGCAAACTTGCCCAGCACCACCTGCTTTCCTGTCTGTCGGCGGCTGTCACTGTCCCTGCTCGCTGTGCTCCTGTCGCACGGGCCCTGTGCTGCTCCAGGCCTGGACGGTCCCTTCTGCTTTGAGTGCTCTTTGCCTGGACATCACCGAGCCTTGCTCCCTCTGCCTCAAGCCTGGTTCAATTACCTTCCAGGAGGCCTTCCTGACCCCCCGCCTCCCCACTCCGAAACCCCTTCCCGGAGGGAGGACAGTGACGTGCTCTCTGTCTCACGAGGACTTGTCTGTTTGTCAGCCCGTCAGGAGGTGCCCCGGCTTCCATAGCAGGGCCCGGCACAGACAGGCTCTCAGGAAATAAGTTCTCCAAGAAACGGATTCAAGGAAGAAGGGTAAACAATAAACCAAGGTCCCAGAGAAGGTGAAATGGTTGGAGGGGAGCACAGGGAAGAAATCCACCTGCCGCAGTCGCAACAGCGGGCAGAAGGGGTCAGTGCCACAGGGGTCAGGGGGCGGCGGTCTTCCTGGTCAGTCCCCGGGCTCCCCTCTTCCCAGTTTCCTCTCTGCTCTGAGTCCCAGCTTCTGCGGTACGATAGGACCCTGGCCCGATGGGCGCTCAGCAGATCCCTCCCACTGCTCGCATCCCTGTGCAGCGCTGGGACCCAGGGTGACACTGTGGGCGGTCACCCAGGAACACAATCCCGCCCCGCGCTGACCGCCTCCTAGCGACCGCCTAACCCCTGACTCCCCTCCTGCTGACCCACTAACCACCTCTCGCTGACCCACCCACCCGCTTCCAGTGACGGTCTTGTGATGACCCCCTAACCCCTGAGCCCCTCCCGCTGACCCCGCCCCATGACCCCTCCGCAGCCCGGGTCGGCTCACCCGGGTCACACCCTTTCCTCTGAGCATGCTCGGAGTACTAACGCCCACGGGCCGTGCCCACAGCGCGCGTTAGAGCCAATCTGCAGCCGGTGTGCGGCTGATTGGCGTTCAGCGGCAGAGACCGCGGATCCTGATTGGGCAGGCCTGCTGTTGTGGACGGGCCTACAAGGACGGAGTCCGGAAGTGCAGTCGCGCTGCTCGGGCCTGGGCTGGGGTCGCAGGGGTCGCCGGGGCGGCGAGGCCGGCATGGCGGCGCTGCGGAGGCACGGTAGGCGGGGATCGGGGTCTGTGGGGACCGGAAGCTTTGGGGGACGGGGACTCTAGGCCCTCGGGACTGTGGGGACCCGGGACTGTGGGGACTGTGGGAACCTGGGGCTGTGGGGACGGAGGCTGTCAGGACGGGAACTGTGAGGACCCGGGGCTGCGAGGACGAGGACTGTGAGGACCCGGGGCCGCGAGGACGGAGATTGTGAGGACCCGGGGCCGCGAGGACGGAGATTGTGAGGACCCGGGGCCGCGAGGACGGCGATTTTGAGGACCCGGGGCTGTGAGGACGGCGACTGTGAGGACCCGGGGCTGCGAGGTCGGGGACTGTGAGGACCCGGGGCTGCGAGGACGGGGACTGTGAGGACCCGGGACCGCGAGGACGGGGACTGTGAGGACCTGGGGCTGCGAGGAAGGGGGCTGTGAGGACCCGGGATTGTAAGGGGCTCCTCCCAAAGCCCAGATTCTGACTCTCAAACCATTTACCTGCAGGGATTCTGAGTTTCTGGGCACGTAACTAGTGTTATTAAGCTATGGTAGTATTTTTCGCCAACACCAAAGGCAGGATGGATACATTTAATTGGTTAACCTGGCACATGCCTTAGAACGAATGTCAGAGATACAGGGAACTCCAGACACCTCATGGAAAGCCCAGCAAACTTCTCATTACCCTATAATCATTAATATTAAAAAAGGGAAGATTCTATTTTTCCCAGTTTTGTTCAGATATGATTGATATATAGCACTGTGTGGGTTTAAGGTGTGTATACAGCACAGTGACTTGACGGGCTATGTACTGCAAAACCACCACCCAATAAGTTAACATCCATCACCTCATACAGTTACACAATTTCTTTTCCTTGTGATGAGAACTTTTAGGACCTACTGTCTCTCTCAGCAACTTTCAAATTCGCCATACAGCAGTGTTAACTATAGTCACCATGCTGTACAACTACATCCCAAGACTTAACTTATCTTATAACTAGAAGTCTGTACCTTTTGACCATCTTTACCCATTTCTCCCATCCCCCAATCACCTCTGGCAGCCATCAGTCTGTTCTCTGTATCTGTGAGCTCCTTGGTTTTTTTTTTAGATTCCACAAATAAGTGAGATCTTACAGTATTTGTCTTTCTTTGACTTATTTCACTTAGCATAAAGCCCTCAAGATCATCCATGTTTTTGGAAATGAAAACAGTTCCTTCTTTTTGGCTGAGTAGTATTCGCATCTGCTTTATTCATCCATCCATCAGTGGACACTTAGGTTGTTTCCTTGTCTTGGCTATTGTGAATAATGCTGCAGTGAACATTGGGGTGCATGTATCTTTTTGAGTTAGTGTTTTTCTTCTCTTTGGATAAATACCCAGAAGTGGAATTGCTGGATTGTACGGTAGTTCTATTTTTAATTTTTTGAGGAAACTTCATACTGTTTTCCATAGTGGCTGCACCAATTTACATCCCACCAACAGTGCATAAGAGTTCCCTTTTCTCTGGGCTTCCGTGGTGGCGCAGTGGTTGAGAGTCCGCCTGCCGATGTAGGGGACACGGGTTCGTGCCCCGGTCCGGGAAGATTCCCACATGCCCCGCGGAGCGGCTGGGCCCGTGAGCCATGGCCGCTGAGCCTGCGCGTCCGGAGCCTGGGCTCCGCAGCGGGAGACACCACAGCAGTGAGAGGCCCGCGTACCGCAAAAAAAAAAAAAAAAGAGTTCCCTTTTCTCCATATCCTCACCAGCACTTGCTATTTCTGTCTTTTTGATGATGGCCATTCTGACAGGCGTGAGGTGATGTCTTATTGTGTTTTG
Source organism: Delphinapterus leucas (assembly GCF_059928025.1). NCBI lineage: Eukaryota > Metazoa > Chordata > Mammalia > Artiodactyla > Monodontidae > Delphinapterus > Delphinapterus leucas. The sequence continues at coordinate 11,436,711 of NC_143149.1, forward strand.
ATTTGCAATTCCCTGATGGTTAGTGATCTTGAGCGTATTTTTGTGTAGCTGTTGGCCACCTGTATGTCTTCTTTGGAGAAATGTCTGCTCAGCTCCTCTGCCCATTTTTCATTCAGGTTGTTTGGGTTTTTGGCTATTGAATTGTATGGGTTCTTGCTGTATTTCGGGTATCAGCCCCTTACCAGCTATACAGTGTACAAATATTCCTTCCCCTTCAGTAGGTTGCCTTTTCATTTTGTTGACAGTTTCATTTGCTTTGCAGAAGCTTTTTAGTTTCTTTTGTTTGTTTTTGCTGTTGTTGTCTTTGCTTTTGGTGTCAAATCCAAAAAAATCATTGCTGAGACCCATGTTGTCAAGGGGCTTTTCCCCTATGTTTTCTTCTAGGAGTTTTATGGTTTTGAAGGTTTTAGATATGTTTCTCTTTTTATTTGGATTAGTTCGGGCCATGGTTATTTTTTTCCTCCTCTACGTTTAAAACAGATGGTTGTGGTTTTGCCCTTTGAAAGGAAAAGCCCAGTGGCAACTCTGGTTAATAAGCATTTGCTTAAAATAGGAAGAAGAAATGAATTTCTCAGTAAGGCAGAATACAGAGAAGAGTAAATAATGTTCCCAGTCTGTGGCTTCCTTTGTAGAAAAACGCTTTGCCTGGCTTCCCCCGTTGCTCTGAGCCCCAGGCGTTAGGACTCACCTGGTCAGCCTTAAAGAACAGATCATCTCATAGTGACAAAATTCCTCAACAGTCAGATGTTAGCTCCAAAGCGGGCATTACAGTATTTTGATGGGTCCCCAAGCTACTTTTTATAACCCCCACCAGCGGTGGAGCCAGCAGGCTCTGCAGACTAACTGTGAGGTTCGCGGGGGCAGCCCTGACTGTGGCCTTCACGGGCCCCTGTGGCTGTTTGACCCCCTGCACCCTGACTGGGCCTCCTCTCCTGCCTGGGCTCTGCCCTCATTCGCCAGCACCTGCTCTCCAGCCTTCCGGTAATGCGGCCTGGCCAAGCCTGGTGGCAGCGCCCTGCTCCCAACCCTCAGCTCGCTGCACCCAGAGGACTCGACTTTTCACCATCCATCCTCAAACAGGCCTCCTTCCTGTTGGGTCTCTGACAAAGTTACCGAGTAAAGTTGGGCTGTTGCAGAACATCGTGGTGAAAGCCTGGATTAGTAAGTCTTGAAAGCGTCCAAGCAGCCATTGTAAGTGAGAAACGCAATATCCATTCTCCGCATCTTCTTAACTAGGTCGCAGGAGCAGTCGTGCTGGGGTAACAAACACCGAGGACCACTCGGTGGGGTTTTAGCCGGAAAAGCTTCTAAGCGCTTGTAGCGGGTTGCGGTGTAAACCAGGGCCGCCTCTTGTCTTCCTGGTCTGCGGGGCTCGTGACGTGGACCCGATGCAGGCCGAGTGACGGTGGAGCAGATGCCCCGCTGGCCGCGCTCGGGGCGCCGTGGGCCGGGGCGGCGGAGGCAGCTGCAGGGCTGCAGCGTATCTGGGCTTCAGAGGAAGAGGCCCGGCAGGAGGGGGACTGTGGGGCTGCTAAGCCCAGAGCTCTCCAGCCCGGGGTGCCTTGGGGGCCAGGGTGAGGGCAGCTGGGCGAAGTGCTTCTCTTCTTGGGAGCCCTACCGCGTGCCTTGGAAGAAAGCCCCTCAGCTGGAGCTCAGGGTGAGAAAGCATGAGTCCGGTGGGCTGGCGTGCTGCCTGGGGGGCAGTTCTGAGGCTTCCCTGCAGGTCGGCGTCTGCTGGGTGGTGGGGCCTCCTATGCGGTTTGTGGCAAAGCTTCTCGGGATGAAAGGAGGCTGTTGCCTTTGCAGCAAGGCTGCTGGAGGGAGAAGTAAATCTTTACTGTTCTCCCCTTGATGCCGGGGAAGCCTGTGGCCTGTACTGGAGGCCGTCCCTTGGGCATCCTTTGGGAGCTTCTGGGTTAACAGGCAGCGGTGGGTCCCGCACAGAGTGTGGTGGGGAGAGCGGGTGAGCATCTAGCACAGAGTTACGGGTGAAGCCCGGTGGGGACTGTGGAATCAGGAGGGATCTCGGGACAGCCCGGCGGGGCGCTGCGGAGAGGGAGCTGCACTGAGGTTCTCTGGCCATCTCGCGGGTGCTGGCCTGCTCACTGGAGGCTGACTGCTGAGGGGTGTCCTCAGTCCAGCGTCCCCCCACCTCCCAACAGGCACCTCGCCCCTTTTCAGAAAGTCCGCCGGCTCTGCTTCTGTCTGTTGCAGCTTCTCCGCTTGGAGCATGTGGAGCCTTGTCCCCTGATGCACAGACCCCAGTGGAGCCTGGGGCACTCGCCCTTCCGGGTCCGCTCCACGCTGGCCGTGGACTCTCAGATGGGCGAACGTGAGGGCCATCCAGGGCCGGGGTCCGGGCTAGGAGGAGGACACTGCTGTCATCCCCTCCCTGCTACTCGCGTGTGTCTGTGTGTAGCTGTATGTGTGTGTCTGCGTGTATGTGCATGTGTGTGTCTGCATGTATGTTCACGTGTGTTTGTGTGTCTCCCCCATTGCACACTCAGACTTACACTGCCCGCAGCTTCCTTTGGAGTCTCAGACCCATGGGTACTGGCTGGGGTCCGTCTCAGTTGGGAAAACCCCACTTTCCTTTGTGTTGAGCCACATGCCTCGGGCGCCCCAGCAGGTGGACGAGCAGTCACTCACTGACCTGCAGGAAGAGCCCAACTCTCTTTATCCACAGAAGTGTCACTTCGGTGTTTTCTTCTGTGTTCAGTGTGATGCGGCAGATCCCTTCTCTTCTGGATCAAGAGCCCTTTTTCCTTTCAGCGATCTTCCAGGACTGAACGTGCGTGCCGCAGGGCCTGGAGAGGGTTAACGCAGAGATGGACCAGGGCCGGAGCGGGGGTGGACACGGTGCGGGGAGGAACTCCGAGCTGGAGGGGAGGGGCCCAGGCCACGGCATGGGAGGTGGGGAATAACTCAGGGACCAGGGAGGGGGCTCAGCCAGGTGGGGACATGCCCTGCAGGGTCCCGTACCTTGGATGTGACTGGGGACCGGGGCTCAGCTACCTCCTGACCACTGCTAGTGGTGAGCCTCACACTGCCCTGGGACCCGGGTGGGGTCACTGTCACCTCTGGGGAGTGCGGAAAGCCTCAGCCTGTGGCCAGCAGCAGGACAAGTTGGGCTTCGGCACACCAGCTTCAGGTCTGGTTCCTCTGTCACCATCCCCTGTGTGTAATGAGCCCCACGGAGGCGGTGTCGCCCAGGGCAGAGCCAGCGAGGTCAGACTAGCGCCCTCCCCGCCGGTCAGCGCCCGTGGCCAGGCACTGAATCTGTCCAGGAGGCCAGCAGCCGAAGGGAGGATGGAAGACGTGAGGGTCGAGGCTAGGTGGGGGCCATTGGGGCGGGGGAGGCGGGAGGTGTGCTGGGAGCAGCAGTAGGTCTCTCTCCCGGGCTTGACAGGTGTCACGCGGGCGTGTGTGCAGGTTGCGGCGCACCGGAGAAGGCGCTCCCTGGCACCCTCGGGCCTCGTCTGTAAGGTGGGGGCTGTTCTGTGTCCTTTCACGAGCTGGTCAGTCAGGAGCGGCCGCCGGAGGAGACTCAGGACAGGCCCAGGAAGGACGGTTTGTTGGGCTCTCGGGTCCTAGAGGCAGGGCCACTCCGGGCACGTGGGGGGATGGCCAGGGGGTCAGGGGACAGAGGACAGGACGGAGGGAAGACTGAGGGCACGGCCTTTACTGGGGTTTCCAGAGGAAAGGCAGGCGGGGCGGGGGGAACACGTACGATTGGCTGCTTTTAGTGATTTTGCCGGGCTTTGGGCGACAGGGCTGCCCCAAGCCGCCGGGCACCCGGCCCGGTTGTTTCAGGCAGAGGAGGGCCACCTCCCCGGGGGCGGGGCAGGCGGAGGAGGCCGGGCCTGGCCGGGCAGTCGGCATAGGTCCCAGGCGGGCTCCTGGCTGGGCCCTTTGCTGGTGGGGGGTTGTCTCTGCCCAGCCAGGCGGGACTTACGATGACAGAGCATCACAGTAGACAGAAAATTTAAGATGTATGACTACTCGGTGAACAGCAGAGTCGTGAGGATTAACGCGGGTCACGTTCGTGAGGTGTGAGGCCCGAGGCCCACGTGAGCAGCCTGCCGTCACTGTCACCCTGGGTGTGGGACGTGGAAGCGGCCGAGGGGGACCTTGTCGGGAAGACGGGGTGCACGACCCAGCGGCTGGAGAGACGACAGCACCCGGACAAGGCTTCAGGACTGTGGGAGCAGGACGGTTCCTCAAGCAGAGGGTGCCAGGCGCAGTGGGGGCACGATGGGGAGCCAGGGATCCTCCCTGCTCGGCTGGGGCGGCAGAAGCCAGTGGGAGGATGGGCACTTCCTCCCCAACATCCTCACGCAGAGAACAGATGACCCGGCTATGGTCAGGCAAGCCTTGTGCCCTTTGGGTTGAATTCCAGATCTGTCTGCTGAAAAAGCCAGTATCGATTAAACTGGAAAAAAAATAAAAGCATTGGAGTAAAAGTAATCGGTTATCCTCTGTCTCCCCATTGTAATGAGGCAGATTTCCGAGTTGCCTTTGAATGTCCCCTCAGCTCCCCACCCCCCCACCCCCCCACCCCCCCGTCTGTCGCATCTAGTCTTGGTGAGAAAACAAGACAGGCTGGGAGCTGTGTCTGCTCTCCCTGCATCTCCTGGGTTAGGACGCAGTCACCAAGCCCAACAAAAACGATCACAGCCTTATGTGCACTTAAAATGTTTCTGAATAGCTGATGGCATAGTAATTGCTGCTTAAAAAACTGCGAGGAAAAATTTTGGACAAAGTTGAGAATTTTTTTTTTTTAAGTGTTAAAGTTTTGGGAGAAGATGAAGGTTTAGTGGATATCTACCTCTTAAATGGGGAGATCACGTCAGACTGGTCATGGCGTAGGATTCCAGTTATGTCCCATTTGAGTACTATTTCTGGTCTTATTTTGAGAACTATCTTCCTTTTAATTAATATTTCAGAAAGCTTGCCAACTGTTGCTTAAATCTTAGCTAATTGTTTTTCCATTTATAATTCTATGATGAAAGTCATTAACAAACTATCATTCATTGAATTTGCATACTATATTGAGCGTCTCTTTCTTGTGAACTGATGCAGTGCTATTATCAATTTATTCCTTTATTCATAAGCATCCACTAAATACCTTCTCTCATTATAAGGATAAAATGGAAAAAAAAACCCATATTGAATATTGTGGGAGAAAAAGCTATGGAGAGGTTGGCAGATAAACATAGTCTTTACTGAAAAGAGAAAATTGAAAGTGCTGTATCAGATTCCAAGAAATACCCTAAGAAAATTTAAAGTGTCTCTTAAGCTCTACAGATATCAGGTGGAAAAGGGAATCAGCTGAGTCAGTGTTTACTGAGGTTGGGGAACTTCTTCCTTTCCTTTATGATTTGTCAGTGTGTGTTTGTTTTGCAACATTTTCTCTACTATGCCAGACTAAGGTCTGGAGGCTGTCATCAAACAGGGAAAAGGGCCACAGGGAAAGTTTCAATGAATTTCCATTTCTGATCTTATTTTCAGTAGCAATTTTTCATTTATATATGATTTCAAAAAGCCTGCCAACGCTGGTTTCAAATTCTAGATAATCACTTTTCCGTTAGATAATCACTCTAAAAACGTACATCATAAAACCGTTTGTTCTGATGTTTTTCTCTCATAATGAAATATCTCGAAGTCACTTTTTAGAAGTTATTTGTTAATATTTATGGTCTCTTTTTTTATTTTTGTGTAATTCCTATAAGCATGTGGCCCCATCAGTTTTACTGTTTCCCATTAACATCCATTCTTGGAAATATAGTTTTTTAGCTAATTTTATTCCTCATGACCCCAGATTAGCTCCACGTGTTTTTTTGTCCTCTGAGAGTTATGCTTTTCTGAGAGACAGTGGTTCATAGGGATGATTTGGCTAGAGAATTACAAATGACTCAATATCATTTCTAATCTCATCCATTACCAGAAAGATCTACAGTATATATTTACTAAAAATAAATGTATAGTTTTACACCAATGGTAAATAAAGTATATTGTGTACATAGATGTTGAGGGAAATGTGTATCACTTTACCATCAAAGTGAACTTTTTTAAGGAAAAGAAAAATATTTCTGACATTGATGGGGTGACTTAGTGGTCTCAAAGATCAGAGGTGGGCTTCGCTGGTGGCGCAGTGGTTGGGGGTCCGCCTGCCGATGCGGGGGACACGGGTTCGAGCCCCAGTCTGGGAGGGTCCCACGTGCCGCGGAGTGGCTGGGCCCGTGAGCCATGGCCACTGAGCCTGCGCGTCTGGAGCCTGTGCTCCGCAACGGGAGAGGCCACAACAGTGAGAGGCCCATGTACCACACACACACAAAAAGATCAGAGGTGCTTTTTTTTCTACCACATAGTTTTCATTTTCCTTTGCTTTTTTCAGAATGTAATATTATGGAAGAAAAAGTTCCTATTTCTGTTTCTTTTTTTTTTTTTTTCATGAGAGCCTTTTCTAATAGAAAGTACATGCACCCAGTTTCCCCTGATGAGGAAGCTTTCCCAGCTGGGAGGTGTGCCGGGAGCACCGTCTGACTCAGGCAGGAGCCTGTTAGGCATTCTGCCTTAAGACCACAGCGAAGGAGACCTAATTCCTTGAAATGCTGCCATTAACACCTCTGTTAAAAATGGAGCAAACCCCTTCCTTTTTTATATGCAACTGTTAGATTTTAAAACACGTGACTGTGGAAGAATAGTTCAGAATTGAATAGTTTACCACCAGCAGTCAAACTATCTATTTCCTTTTGAGTTCTTCCCAGGTGTCTACTTTCCAAAGAACACTTTCCTGAAATTTTATTTTTATTTGGCTTGTGTCTTTAACCTGAAATAGCAAGTTTAGATGGCAGTCCTCTCTGAAAATTATATCAAAATGACTTAATTCCCCTGTGACACAGAGACTTGATCTCTCTGTTTGGTATTTCGTCGCATTAATTTCAGACAGGATGTTTTTCTCCACAGTGACCTTTTTCTGTGTCTCTCATGTCCCAGCTCCAGCCGCCCGTCGCGTGGTGATTGTACTTGTCTCCTGCAGGCATCAATGTCCATTCCCCTGCTTTTTTATGTTCCGCTGATTGCTTTTTGACAGACAGCAGAGTTTCAAGTTACAACCTGCTCTTGCTGGGAGAGGGGGACGGCACAGGCAGGAGGCCGGCGGTTCACTGAGCTCCTGTGGTGACACAGAGCTGCCTTCCTGGACCCAAGCACCTTGCTCTTTTTTGTTTGTTTTTGAGCACAGTGGAAATTAAGCAAAAAAGAGACTTTTAATCTCTAAATTGATTTTTAGGACTATGTTTGCAGTAGGCATGGGGGCGCGCGCATGGGTGCGCGCGCACACACACACACACAGAGGCACAAGGCGCCTTTCAACAAACCAAAGCTGACAGATGCTTTTTAAAAATGATGTTTTACTGTGTTCCTACCCTGAAAAAAATAACCTTTCATTTATGTTCTGCTTTTAACGTGAATCCCTAAGTAGGTTTGGCCAGTTAGAATTAAGTCCCTATTTGTAGGAAACCGGCAGGCAGTTCATGGGGTACCCAGCTCCTTCATAGCCCTGGAGGCTCAGAGAACTGAGAATCCAGTGGCTACACATTTCTTTTGGTCTAAAATAGCTGGTAATTTGTATTTAAGTAAACTACGAGCTCCGTTTGTGATAGGAGCCCCATGTGACTGCACAGGAGCGGGTCCATCGTCCCTTTGAAAAGCAGAGGCACTGATCACTGGGGCTGGTGGGGGTCTGGGCAGGCAAGTCCACGCTGACAGCTTGTTTGCTTCAGAGCATGATGTTCAGACGTTCCGTGGTCTTAACTCCCTGCGTTGCCTCAAATGCTGGGAGAAAGTGAAATTCACCAAGGAACCCTCCAGCAGTATTGGTTGGTAGAAAGTATTGTTTTCATTCTGTTTGTTACACATTGCTCTTTTAAAGCCGATTTTGAAAAATTAAAATCACATTATTTTTAAAAAGACTATGCTTTAAATTGTGGCAACTGAAAGTATTAGACATGTATATTTATCAGCAAAATTATTTTAATCTGAGGTACCTGGATATTTGGAATCCGTTAAGACTTACTAGTTAAACTTCTCATTGAAGACACATCTCCCGCTTTTGCTGTTGGGATGCCCGTCCTGACAGCTCTTTGAGATCATCTGTTCTTGTGCCTGTTGACAAGACACTTGATAATTATCTCACGGATCATGGATAATAGGACGTAAAACCTGCATCTCCTCTCAGAGCAGTTTTGTTCCCGTGATAACGTTTATTACAAGTCGTAGGGGTGGGATTGATGGAGCACATGTGCTGCCGGGGGTGGGAGCCTGCAGAGATGCCTGGAGAAGGTGTGTTTTTGCTTGTGAGGTTTTTAACACACATGAGTGTGAGATGGAAATCATGCTGCCTCTTGGGTTTACGAGATGCTTAACCCCATTTAGCTTAGGAGGATAAAAGTTCTCTTTGTTTTAGTTTTTGAACTACTATGCTCAATTTTAAATTTAAAACTTAGGAAAATTGTCTTTCCCATTTGATGAAGTGTGAACTGTGCAGACCCTCTGGCCTTTATGAATTAGCACATCTGAATCCGTGTCACTGTTCTGCCCACAGTCACCCTCCAAATATTAATCTTGGGATTTAAGCGTAGAGTATGACACTTTTATATTTAAGTTGTACTTTATGAACATTTGCTTTGAATTTTGAGTGCACAGCCTGTGTTCCCCCGATCTTAGATGGTGCGTGCTGTGCGTGCTGAGCCCCCTCCCCGTGGTGCAGCCGCGGGCCCTCAGAAGCACATGGACATGTGGTGCGTCCTCCTTCCCCATGGGCACGCCCGGTGCTCATGGGGCTGGTTCCCGCTCTGCTTCTCTGTCTGATGTGGGCCCTTGTGTCTGCAGTGGCCAAGACGGTCCTCCCTCGAGCAGCCGTGGTTGTTCAGCCAAGGACGGATGTGACTGGATTTGTGTTCAGAACGGGGACGCACCCTCCTCCTGGACACAGGCTCTTTGGAGACATGCCGACCCCAGGGCACAGGCAGAGGGGGAGCAGATGAGCCTGGAGCAGCTCCTGGTGCCGGCAAGAGCCTGGAGCAGCTCCTGGTGCCAGCAAGTAGCCACATGCTCTCAGAAGGCGGGGTGGGGGGGGCATCAGGCGGGCAGCGCAGGGGCTGGCGGGCCGACAGTGCCCCAGGCCAGGCCATGGGCGCAGGGTGAGTGGGGAAAAACAGTTCAGTTTTGCTTTGTTAAAATACCAGGCGCTGCGGGCCATTGGGTGGGCTTGCCTGCTGTTGGCAGTGGGGTCTGGATCTCAGGCGAGCTGGAGGACGTTTCAGCTTTTGTCTCAGGCTGAGACAGGAGTGGGAAGGGAGAGAGGCCGGGAGTGAGGAAGTGAGAGCCCCGTCATCCACTCCTGTGTCGTCTCTGTAGCACACCTGTGTTGTCAGTCTTGCAGCCCACTTGCAGCCCGTAAAGTGTTTCTGCCCACTTTACGGAGGGAAACAGTGAGACTCAGAAAGACCTAGGAGTGGCAGAACTGTGGCTTAACCCAGTTGAACCCAACTCCTGGAGGGATCCCTGTTGGGTATTGTGGGAGAGGGGAGGAGCTCTGCGTGGGGAGACCTGCAGGTTCGCCCTTGTGCTCTGAGCCTCCTGCTGACCGAGAACCTCCTCTCCTCTCAGGGTCACGAAACTTTGCTTCCTGGTAACGAGGTTGAGGCGGCAAGTATTGAGCCCTTGAGTCTTGTGCTAGATTTAGTTTTTAAAATGTCAGTGGGGACACTACAGGGCCTGGCAGCCCTGAGCAGGGTCCCATAGTCAGGAGACATGGAGAGGGGCCCTGTCCCTGGCAGGGCTGCCTCTGGTGGGGCGTTGGCTGGGATGATGTTTGAACCCCAGCTCTTGCCACCCTTCCCTATCGGGGAGGCCCAGAGCCCGAAGCAAGACCCGGCCAGGCCCCGTGGGTCGGCGGGGGAGCCTGGGTGGCAGATGAGGCCGCCCTCGGACCACAGCCCTCAGACCCAGGCCCCTTATAAGGGCGCTCTCAGCTTCCAGAGCCAGGTGTGAGGCAAGCTTGTCGCCCCCAGACCCCACCCAAGTTGGGTTCTGGCCCCCGGGACCTCAGCACTGGAGCGCTCAGCCTGGGGCTAGGGCTGAATCTTGTCCCTGAGGAAGGACCACATGTCCTAAACCTCCCAACAGGCTGAGGCCCCTGCAGCGGTCGTGCGGGGACACCGCAAAGCCAGCGAGTGGAGAACCAAAGGGCCTCGAGAGCCAGAGGCTTTGCAGACACGCCGCCAGGTAGCTAGCTCCTTGGTGAAAACCCCTATTAATTAGGCTGTAAATACAATTTATTTACGCAGCCCGTTGAATTCAGTGAAAGTGCCACGGGCTTTTGTTCTTTTCCTTGCCCCTACACACTACCAATGTCTCAGCTCAGGATCCACGACAGAAAGCCTAGGCGGTGAGTTCCTGGCCAACCTGCTGTGTGCCGCGCCCTTGCTGCCTGTAGTCAGGGCACCTGTTCAAGCAAAATGGTCAGGTGCCCAATCCACTTCAGTGTTCCCTGGAGAAGGGGGCCTTCTGGGGGCCTGGCTTGCACTGGTTTCTCCCCGGGATTGCTGTGTTTTTATGTCGGGTTCTTCGGGCTGTGTGGCTGCTCAGCTGTGGTGCAGGCACTGCTTGGTGATGACCTGTGTCAGGTTTTCCTGTAGTGTTGTTGTGTGTTGAGATACACACGTGTGTGCAGAAGCTTCGGCTCAGAGATGACCTCAGCTGGACGCCCATGACAGCCGCCGCCAGCCCAGGCGAGTCTCAGGCTCCGAGCTTCCCCAAGTTTGTTTTAGAGCAGGGTGCCCAGTTAGGATTTTACCTTGATATTTGTTCTAGTTCATAAAAATGCTGACTTGTTGATAGTTTGTAGGTAAAGTTTATTTTATCTGCCTTTGGTTTCCCCTGGAAATTGCCACCCAGTCTTCTGGAATAGAGTGTTTTCCCCTCTGCCATTTAAGGAAATGCACAGGACAGTTCAATTTCTAACGGAAACTTGGAACCTACCCTCTGGACGTGTCTTTGAGCGCCGGTCTAACGGAACAGCCTGTCTCCCCGTGACGCACGCACTGCCCGGGGCTGTCTGCAGAGGCCTTGGGAATATTCTGAGCCGGGCCCTGCGCTGTTCAACCAGGCAGAGGTGGGGGTTGGAGTCCAGCATTTCCGGGACCCGAGACCGTAAATGAGGGCATCGTCGCCAGAGACAGTTTCTTCCATCCAGGGCCTCCTGGCCAAGCGGGCAGCCAGCCATCAGGCCACCGGGCCAGCGGGCGGGTGGCATCAGGACCCCGTGCTCCTCCCAGGCGCCCGGCCAAGCACTGCCTGGGCTTGAATAGTTTTCTGAGAAGGCCTTTCGTGTTTTTAGACCCAAGTTGTGTTTTTTCCAACTAGTACCAGTTGGAGGGGGTTATTTCTGCTGCGAGGGCTGTCTGAGCACATGATGAAATGAGGAGTGGTCTGCGTCTTTAGGGTTGTGCCTCCCACGTGGGGACAGGACCCTGCCCTCTGTGACCCACAAGCCACTCAGTGGCCCCTTCAGACCTCCCCTCTCACGTCACCGCATCCTCAGTGGCCCAAACGTACATCCTCCACCTCATCATCTGAAGAACTCAAACCCTCCTCCGGGGTCCCGATTTCTGCCCCACGGTGCTTGGATACTCCAGAGCAGCTCTCTCTCTTTGCTGATTTGTTTCTGAATTTAATGAGGTTAAAACAGGTCCATTGGGTGAACCTTTTCTCCTCACCTTTTCTAGGATGCTGTTTTGAGATTGTACCTGTTCGTTGTTCACACTTAAATCAGGACAGAAATATTTATTCATTGTGGCAGCTCTTCCCCTCCAGTTAGATCAGAATGTAAACTAAAATAAACCAAATGAAGACTCTGCACACCCTTGTGAGAACCTAGCCGGCTGTGCTGGTCCCCGGCGGGTGCCCTGGAGGGAGCAGCCGGGGCTGCCTGGGGCCTGCCCAGCGTATCTGCTGTGAACTGACGTGGACCCAGCCTGTCTGGGGCTGCGCTGGGGCCCAGGACCTCAAACCCTGATTCTCAAAACACCTCGCAGTCTGTGCTTTATACATACATTCAACCAGAGACAAGGTGAGGGAAGAACAGAACTGTGAGCCCAAGTGCGGCCCCCAGGTGTGAGCACAGGTGTGAGCGGCTCCTACCTGTGCTCACACCTGTGGGGGCATCCAGTGCTGGGGGGCGGCATCCTTTCAGGGGACAGTGATGAGGGGTCCTCTGATGGGGATGGTGCTGGGGGTCCCCTGAGGGGGACAGTGCTTGGGGGTCCCCTGATGGGGATGGTGCTGGGGGTCCTCTGAGGGAGATGGTGCTGGGGGTCCTCTGATGGGGATGGTGCTGGGGGTCTTTTGAGGGGGACGGTGCTGGAGGGTCTTGGGGGGACAACCCCAGTGGTGTCCTGTAGGGGGGCAGTCCTGAGGTAGTGATGTCGTGATATGTCTTCGTTTTCTATAAAATCCATTTGCAATTTAAATAAAACTGCCATCAGTAATTCTTTTCCTTTCTTTTGCAAATTGATGCCTCTGTAGTGTTTGTTGGAAAAGTGCTGAAGAAACTGTATCCTGAGGTTCCACGTGGCCAAGAGAAGAGGGCCCCAGTGAGTCCAGCCTGCAGAAACCCACCTGAGAAAGTGGCTCCTGAGAGAGTGAAGGGCAGGGGCATCCCCCCCATGACAGGTGAGGGCGGGTCCCTGGACATTCCCCAGGAAGCACATGCCTGGCCTCAGGCCACTGGGGTGTCACCTCAGGGGACGGGCAGGTGTCGTTCTGCTCACGCTCTGGGAGGACAGTTACTTCACTTGGGGAGGGAAGAAGCCAGCATCGGTGCCCCCAGCTGGGGACGAGGTCAAGTCCGCCATTGGTGTTGAGTTCATCTACATGCTGTTCCCGGTTGCAGAGACTGGACCCTGCTGCCTGGTCTCTCATCTGCCCTGTCACCCTGCCCCAGTCCCTGTCCATCCAGGACACGCTCCTGACGTCTCTCCTGTTTTAGTCTCCTGTCCATTGCTGTTCACAGATGTCTGTCCAAGATCCTCACACAGTGAGGTGGTCGGCCGTGGAGGCTCCTCTCACTCTGGTTCCCCATCAATGCAGCGGTGTTGCCCAGCAAGGGGCCACTAAGTGGGACACACGGAAAGAGGCCAGGCGAGGTGGGGGCAGCCCTGGCTGCAGCCCCTAGTGCCCAGGTGGACGTGAGAGGGCAGAGTTCCCAGCACCCTTTCTCAGGTCAGTTCCGTTTCTCTTTGGCAGTGGCCCCTCACGGGGCTCTGTCCTGGAGTGATTCTGTTCCTGAGCGCTGGTCTGTCCTGCTGGCCTGGCCCGGTAACCTTATGTCCACAAATCCTGACCCTCCCTGGACCAGATCTCAGCGGCAGGCCCGACAAGCCCAGGGCATGCCTGCTGCCCACAGGCTGGATCTCCAGAAATAATCGTGCCCACGCCTGTTTCACCCATGAGATGGCCAATGCCTGCGGACGAGGGGAAAGCGTTCCCCCCCAGAATGGGGGGCTGCACAAGCTTGTCCTTCAGGATGAACCTGGGGCTGCCGAGTTCCCTTTCTGTGTCCTCATGTGCCTCGGTGTGGTTGGGATGCTCTGACCCCCGTGTAGCATCCCCCCAGGACCACCACTCTCTGGCGCACCTGCTGCTGTTCTGACAGAGAGCCTGCCAGGTGTAGGGTGGACTCCCACCCCTGGAGTCACACTAAGGAATGGTGGCTACTATTTAATGCTGTTTTACCTTTCAAAGACCATACTGTCGTGGGCTGAATTGTATCCTCCGTAATTCATACGCTGGAGCCCTGACCGCAAGATGTTGACTGTGTTTGGAGACGGGGCCTTTGAAGAGGTGATTGAGTGAAACGAGGCCATTAGGGTGGGTCCTAGTCCAATGTGACTGGTGAGATCAGGAAGAGATCAGGACCCGGACACACACAGCAGGATGACTGCATGAGGACACGGGGAGAAGACAGCCATCCACACACCAAGGAGACAGGCCTCGGAAACCAGCCCTGTGACACCTCCATCTCGGACATCCAGCCTCCAGAACCAGGAGAGAAGGAACACCTGTGCTCAAGCCCCCACCTGTGATGCTGCCCAGAAAACCAACGTGACACCCATTCCACCTGCGAAGGACGCACGTGGTTTTGAATAAGCACAGCACAGCTTAGCAAGGTGGGAACCGTAGGGAAGACGTGCCGCCTACGTGAGGAGCAGGCGTCCCTGGGCGTTCCTGGTTTTCTGTCCAAGTTTGACTGAACCAATGTTTTTAGTCTTTTTAAAAGTTTTGTTTTTAGGGTTTATTTGCATTTTCTTCCCTCTTCTAACTTGACGGTTTTAACAGTGATTATTCACAATAATCTGGGTGGTGTCTTTCCACGGAAGCTCCAGGTTCAGTCATGTCATTTCAGCAGGCGGCTGTGAGGTGCTGTTGTTGTTCAGTATGAAGATGTTGAACTAAAAATCAAGATGCTGATGTAAAGTTGGTTCAGAATGTACGATTACGTGAAATGACCCGTACGGAAGGTTGAGAAGCTTGTTCCATGGAGCAGATGCCTGGTGTGAGTGGATGAGGGGGCCCTGAGCATGGGGAGCCTCCATCACGTCCGCCGGGAGCTGGGGGTGGGCCTGAGCTGTGATGGGCAGTGGGGCACCCATGGTGCTGACTGGTGATCACACCGTGGTGGCTGGTGCCAGCGGCTTTGTGGCACAGTCGGAGGATAGGACAGGATGGACACCAGTGCCCGGATGGAGTTGGCCCAGCCAGCATGGTGATGGGGCCAGAGGAGAGGTCCCACGAGGACCGCAGGTCAGGTTTCGGCCCGTGTTCTCGGTGGACCTCTCCACCCATGTGATTTCTCAGACTGCAGGCTCTGCGTGTGGTGCTCGCTGTCTAAGGCAGTGCAGTGTGCCTTGCGCAGTGTAGACTGGCCACCTGCCGTGGCCTAAACTAAGGAGGAGTGTTTAATGAGGATGTGGTGTGACCAGGGCAGTCTCACTGGGTCCTAGAGGGGCGTCCAGTTGCTGCATTTCTGCACACCCCACGCTTTCTCCCCTTCCAGAGCACCCTCTGGCCGCCAAGCATCCTGGAAGGGGGAGGGGTCTGGTGGGCAGGACCCCCACACCCTTTCTCATGGCTTCAGGCAACAAATAGAGGAGGCATTTCTGATAGTTTTAGTATTTCACAGATGCAAATGAGCCTAACTTATATGCCCTTTTCTGAAAACTCCATACAACATGCAGCAACTTTTTTTTTTTTTTTTTTTTGCGGTACACGGGCCTCTCACTGTTGTGGCCTCTTCCGTTGTGGAGCACAGGCTCCGGACGCTCAGGCTCAGCAGCCATGGCTCACAGGCCTAGCCGCTCCGCGGCATGTGGGATCTTCCCGGACCAGGGCACAAACCCGTGTCCCCTGCATCGTCAGGCGGACTCTCAACCACTGCGCCACCAGAGAAGCCCTATTTTTTAAAGATAAAATTCATTTAATCTAAAGTTTACCATAACCATTTCAAAATGTACAGTTCAGTGATTCTTAGTATACTCACAATGTTATGTAACCATCACCAATAATTCCAGAACATTCTTTTCACCCCAAAAGAAACCCATATCCATTACAGTCATCCCCATTCATGCCTCCCTGCTTTCTGTCTCTACAGATTTGTGTATTCTGGACATTTTGCCTGAGTGGAATTGCATAATAGGTGACCTTTTGTGTCTGCTTCTGTCACTTAGCATGTTTTCCAGGTTCATCTGAATTGTAACGAGTATCAGTGCTTCATTTCTTTTTGTTGCTGAATAATATTCCATTCCGTGGATATACCACATTTTGTTTATCTCTTCATTGATAGATAGATATTTGGGTTATTTCTACTTTTAGGCTTTTATCAATAACGCCACTTTGAACATCCCTGCACAAGTGCTTGTGTGGACATGTGTTTTCAGTTCTCTTGGATATAAACCTAGAAGTGGAATTGCTGGGTCATGTGGTACTCCTATGTTTAACATTTTGAGGAACAGCCAAACTGTTTTCCACAGCAGCTGCACCATTCTTCATCACACCAGCCATGCGGGGGGAGGGGGGGTCCAGTTTCTCCACACCCTTGCCAACACTTGCTATTTTCTGTTTTCTTACCCTACTAGGATAACCATCCTAGTAGATGTGAGATTGCACCTCACTGTGGTTCTGATTCCCATTTCCCTGATGACTGGTGATGTTGAGTGTCTTCTCATGTGTGTGTTGGACATTTGTGTATCTTTTTTAGAGAAATGTGTATATAAGTCCTTGGCCCATATTGTAATTGGATTGCTTGTCTTTTTGCTGCTGAGTTGTAAGAGGTGGTCATAATCTGGACACAAGAGCTTTATCAGATATATGATTTGCAAATATTTTCTCCCATTCCATGGGTTAGCCTTTCACTTCCTTGATGGTGTCTTGAAGTATAAAATATTTTAATTTTGATTAAGTCCATTATATCTGTTTCTTCTTCTGTTGCCTGTGTTTTTGGTGTCATATTTAAAAAACTGTTGCCAAATCCAAGGCCACAAATTTTACATCTAAGGTTTCTTCTGAGTTTTATAGTTTTAGCTCTTACATTTAAGTAATTTATCCATTTTGAGTTAATGTTTGAATATGGTGTGAGGTAGGGTTCCAGATTCATTCCTTTGTCTGGATATCCAGTCATTCTAGCACCACTTGTTGCAGAGACTGTCCTTTCTCCACTTGGCACCCTTGTCAAAAATCAATTGGCCAGGGCTTCCCTGGTGGCGCAGTGGTTGGGAGTCCGCCTACCAATGCAGGAGACACGGGTTTGTGCCCCGGTCCGGGAAGATCCCACATGCCGCAGAGCAGCTGGGCCCGTGAGCCATGGCTGCTGAGCCTGCGTGTCCAGAGCCTGTGCTCCGCAACGGGAGAGGCCACAACAGTGAGAGGCCTGCGTACCGAAAAAAAAACAAAAACAAAAACAAAAAATATCAATTGGCCATAGATGTTTGGGTTTATTTCTGGGCTCTCAATTCTGTTCCATTGGTCTCTATGTCTGTCATTATGCCAGTACCACACTGTTTTAATTACTGTAGCTTTGTAATAAGTTTTGAAATCAGAGTTAAGAGTCTTCTAACTTCGTTGTTTTTCAAGATTGTTTTAGCTATTCGGGGTCCCTCACAATTCCATATGAATTTTAGGATCAGCTTGTCCATTTCTGGAAGGAAAAAAAAAGGGAAGTTGGAATTTTGATACAAATTGCACTGAATTTGCAGAACACTCTGAGGATTAGTGCCATCTTAACAATATTAAGTTATTCAATCCATGAATTTCGTCTAGCTTTCCATTTAAGTCATTTTTAATTTCTTTTAACAATGCTTTGTAGTTTTCATTATAAATTTTATACTTAAAAATTTATTCCAAAGTATTTTATTCTTTTTGATACTATTGTAAATGGAATTTTTTTTCTTTTTGGATTATTAATTGCTAGTATATGGGAATACTAATAAATGCTTTGACCTTGCATTCGGCAGTGGTTTCTTAAATATGGAAATATAGATTTTTGTATGTTGGTCTTGTATCCTACAACTTTGCCAAACTTAATAGCTCTAACAGTTTTTTTGTGTGTATGTGGATTTTTCAGGGTTTTCTATATACAAGATCTTATCTGTGAGAAGAGATGTTTTACTTCTTCCTGTTCAGTCTGGATGCCTTTTACTTCCTTTCTTTCTTGACTAATTGCCTTGTCTAGTACTTTCAGTATAATGTTGAAATGAAGTGGCAAGAATGTGAATTGTAATCATTCCTAATCTTAGAGGGAAGCAGCCAGGCTTTCTCAATGGAGTATAATGTCAGCCGTGTGTTTTTCATGCTTTCTCTATTGAGTGTAGTGCCAGCTGTGGGTTTTTCATGCATGCTCTTTGTCATTTGAAGTTCCCTCTAGCCCTAGTTTCTTGAGTGTTTTTTAATCCTGAAAGAGCAACATATTTTTTGAAGCAATATGTCTTGGGAATTTTGAAGAAAAAACAATTCATTTGCAGCTAGAAAAAGAGAAATCTTGGCTAAAGACAAAACAATGAAATCACAATCAAATAGACAAATACAAGTTGTGTGCAGGTCATATGAAACATTCTGTAAAGGTCATCTGAGAATTTGCTTGAAGGCTTGATGCTTGTGGAGGACGCAGTTTGGCGATAAGCAGAGCTGCAGGTGTGTCCAAGTCTTTTCAGTGTTGGAAGAAGCAGCCAAATGAGGAAAGGGGCCTTTGTCAGTCAGTCCTTGGATGAGGTTGAGAAAATGTTCTTTGTACAGTTAGGACACAGCATGGTGATTCTGATAACTATTTGTTCACTTTACAAAAGTGCGTCTGTTTGTTTGTTTGTTAGTTTCAAAAGGGCATTGGTGATTCCATTTGTTCTTAAAGATGAGGGCATGATCTGTAAACGGCCACAACAATCGGTGTGTATGCATTTTGATGAATTTCCGTCACCCAAGAGCCCATGTTGGACCCTTATCTTTTGTTATTGCTTTATATCTGTATATATTTTAAAGAGCCAGGTAATCCCAGAAGAATTATAAAAAACAGCCTTGTGCCCCGAGCTCCGTGACACAAACACACCGATCGTGAAGGCTGCGGCTGTCCCAAGGGTGGCTTGGTGGCGGTGCCCTGGTGGAGGGTGCGCGTGTCTGCTTGTGGGCAGGGGGCCATGTGGACAGGCACAATGCAGGGGGAGTCAGAGGTTAGGCATGAAATCAAGCTCAAGTGGGTGTCCTGCAAATCAGACCCAGAGCCAGAAAGGGTGAGAATTATGAACCTCGGATCTCAGCCAGCTGATCAACGAGAGGAGAGCTGATTAAGTCGCCTCTTCTGAAGCCTCACGGCCAGCCCGGTGTTCCTAGGGAGAAGGTGGCCTCTGTCAGCAGTGAAGGGGGTCCTGACATGCCTTGTCCAGATCCCCAAGCCTCACCCTGCGAGCCCGATGTGTGGGCGAGGGGATGCTGTGGCCCTGCTGAGCCCCGAGCCCTAAGCAGTGAAACACAGCATCTGACTGCCGTGCAGCGATGAGCCATCTTCTACCAGAAGAGACAAGGGAAACCCGGGCCGGGAAGCTGCGCTCTGCGCCTGGCCACCCTGACACAGACAGCAGATCGCCTTCCTCAGCCTGCAGGCTTGGCCTCAGATGAGTGTGTGCTCGGCATGGGAGCAGTGGGAAGAGCTCTGCCCTCAGGTGCATCCTTGCCCTTCATAACAGGAGTCAGATCCTGCCTCGGGTGCACGGCGCCGCCTGTATTCATCCTGATACTTAAGTGAGCAGTAGTGTTTCCAAGTTCTGTTAGCTGATTAAAAGCTCCCAAAAGTATTCTGTGAAAAATGATCAAATGTTGATGTCACCCGACAGGGGATGGTCTGCCTGGAAGCAAGTCCCTGCTCTGCCCTTCATCCTGGCGGTAACGTCCCTGCTCTGCCCTTGATCCTGGCAGTAACGACACAGTCGTTAATCAACCGGATGGATCAGATTAACATAAGAACTACATTCTTGCCCCTTAGTTTCACAAAAGTGAAGTATATTGATGGCAGAAGAATTTGAAAATGTTCCAAAGCTTTTACAATTTAAATGTCTCTCAACCACACGTTCTATGTGCATTAGTGATTTTGCTCAGTCCTTGTCGTTGTTTTTAAAGTAAAATATTCATTTTTCTGAGAAAGACTAATTGGGATATCCACTTGTGTTGGATAAAGGTTACTTTGCCATATCTTGAATGAGAACATGAAGATTAGAGCGTCGATCCTGCCCAGTGTTGAGAGCATGGCAGCAGCACCGGAAGCTGCCTCTCCGGACGGTACAGCTCAGCAGGTCCACTTCCAGGAATTTGTTTGGAGGAACCCTGTGGTCAGTGGTGCAAAGTTATGTACAGTCAGGATGGTCATAGCAGCTGCTTGTAATAGTGAAAATTTAGAATCAACCTCCATGTGCAAAATTTAGGACAGTGGTTAAATTATAGTTAAATTTGCCAATAACGTGGAATATCATGTAGCCTTTAAGAGTATGTAAGATTAAATGTATCTTAATATTTTATCATATTCACTTTTGAATGATATTATACATATAATATATACATGTATAATGATGCGTGATCCCATTAAGGCATGTGTGTGTCTGTGTGTGGCGTGATCCCATTAAGACGTGTGTGTGTCTGTGTGTGGGTGTGAACAGACACACACACTGCATACATATTGTTAGCATATAGAGAGAAAAAGGTCCAGAAGGTTATGCACCAAAATGTTGAGATTCGTGTTGTGGTCGTGAGGGGTGTGTTACGTGGAGTCTTTTTATTTTCTGCTTCTTATTCATGAATTAGTTATGTTTTTATACCATATTATAAAACCCCAGAAGTTTACATAATAAGTAACAATGTGAATTTAAATAATCATAGCTCACCCCTTGTCCCTGTCTGGGTGTAGAGCTTAGTGGCTCTGCTAGCAAAATGCTTGGCTGACTGACATCAGTATTTACGGCTCTGGCTACCCATCTTCAGTGAACGTGGCTGGAGAAGCTGCTCGGCAAGTAGACGTCTGATGACATCTGTCCCTGCTTCTTCCTACAGGTGGTGACACTCGTGTCCAGCCTGCGCGACGGCTCTACACCGTGGGCCTGCCTCCTGAGGGGTGGGTTCCCCCTCCGCCGGAGGCCCCCAGCTGCTCGAGTCCTGAGAGCTCCTCCAGCGGCGAAGACATAGGAGGTAAGACCGCTGACAGCCTTCGGGGTCTTCCAGGGTCGTGACTGCATCTGAACTTTAACGGGGCTGAGCGTCTCACTGCTGTGTGGTCTGCAGTTGTCAGAGATGCCTGTAAGATCCACAGCAGGAAAAGCTCAGGGTGGGAGGAGACTTAAGGCTGGAATGTGATCACAGCCCCATTTGTTAGCAAGTTAGGGGAAGTCTGGCATTAATACATCCAAATGTGAAAGTGCTTCTCTTGTTAAGTAGGACTTTTTTTCTTAATTTTCCAATTTTTTCAAAATTTCTGAGATTGTATATCAACTTTGTAATGATGAAATAACTTATGTTGCATCTCTTGTGGAAAATTGAATGATGATATTTGCTTTTGCTGTTGGATGTTTTGTGAGTGAAGGAAGATCAAGGGTCAGGTGCTCTGGGGGGGGGTGCAGAGGCTGCACGTTACATTCTTACTGTAAAAAGTCAAATGGTAGTTTTTTCCCCTTTTAATTCATCATTTCGGAACTTCCTTAAGAGGAATTTGGAATTTTCCCCAGTTGATTTTTAACAAGTAAAAACTAAGAAACTCTGTACCATAAACCTTAACTTGAATATCAAGAAAATATGATTTTCTAGTAGATTGGTCTTTCTGACTTCCTAATTGAAGCGTCAGAAACCATAAAACCAAAAATGGGATAGCTAAGCAGTAATATAGTCATCTATTCAAGCCCTGTTGAAAATCTTTGGAATATAATTATTGGATAAATAGATTATTTCATTCAGAAATTAAGCTATGTTCTTATAAAGATAAATTACTTTGGTGACATACTCCGTTGTGTACTTAGTATATTCAATGAAAAAATGCGGACTCATTCCGGGGCTGTTGCCCACAGTGAGCTCTGCTGCCCATGCCTCCCGGGCGGGTCTTTGGGCAGCATCCCAGCCGAGAACCTTCTGGGTGCCCTTGACTGAATGCATTGCCGAGCTAGAAGGACGTCCTTCCAGGAGATGGGAAAGCGTCTCAGCAGCTGGACACACGTCCCTGTGGTAGTCACTCGTCCTGGCCCTCAAGTCCCAGTGCCACCGCCTCCAGGAAGGCATGGGGGTGGCCTGGCGCCGCTCTGCTCTAGCAGGTGAGCAATGGTCAGGGCGAAGCAGAGAGATGGGGAATCGGTGCCTAGGACATATCCCTCTAATTACCATGGTAACCTGCACATCCCCGGCGACTTTCATTGTACCTTTGGCTCCAGCAGGTCCCAGGTTACATTTCTGCAGTTGCTTCTTGGCAGACCATCCTGTTCATGTCCCTCTTTCTGTCCTTTGGTTCCCGGGAGCACACAGGTTCCAAGGACCTTCTCCCAGAGGCTGTGGTCAAGGAAGGTGTGGTGGGCCACCATCTCCCTCAAAGGAGAGACTGGACTGGGAAGGAAGGTTGGGATCTCCTTGCAGGACATTAGCTCCATCCCTGAGGTCACAGGGTGACATGTCCACCTTGCTCTGCCGTTCTGACTCCAGCTTCTGCCCTGACCCCACACCTGAACCCCACTGCTGCCCCAGCCCCATGTGTGTCTGTCCCACAGCAGGCGGGCCTGGGCTCCTCAATGACCTCCCAGTGGCCACATGGCTCTCCCCCGCTGGGGACAGGTCTCAGCTTTAAGAAGTGGTCCTTTCTCTCAAGAGGCCCTGTGAGCTCAGTTCCATAAGTCAACATCACTGAAAACGTTGACCCAGGTTTTCAGAAGAGCTTTGAATAACTCCTTCATGCACTTCTGGCTGGGAAGTTGATATCTTTCTATCTTGAACACTTGTAACTCATCTCCAATGTTTCAGTTCACTTTTCTTACTGTTTCTCTAATATTTTTCCCCTTTGTGAACCCATTTGACAAGGTGGGCCGCTTCAGGGGTCTGAAGTGAGAAAGTGGAAGGAAGTGTGATGATACTGTTTAAAATGAGAGATCTGGTCTTCTCTGGTGACGCAGTGGTTAAGAATCCACCTGCCAGTGCAGGGGACACGGGTTCGAGCCCTGGCCTGGGAAGATCCCACATGCCGCGGGGCAACTAAGCCGGGGCACCACAACTACTGAGCCTGCGCTCTAGAGCCCACGAGCCACAACTACCGAGCCTGCGCGCGTAGAGCCCGTGCTCCGCAACAAGAGAAGCCACTGCAATGAGAAGCCGCGCACCACAACTAGAGAAAGCCCGTGCACAGCAACAAAGACCCAATGCAGAAATCAATCTTAATCAATCAATCTGCCAAAAAGTTTTTTAAAAACTTAAAAAATAAAATGAGAGACCCTTCAGAGAGGCGTGAGAGGCCACCGTGCTCAGCCGGGAGGCATGTGTTGGGGGTCGTTAGGGCTCGATAGGGGGCTGGGACAGGAAGAGGGACGCCTGAGCCGGGACTGGCGGGGCGTGAGGCGTGCAGACCCACAAGGCTGAGAGCGGGAGGGCTCCTCAGTCTTAGTGGTGGCACTGAAAGCAAAGAGAGCGTGAGGACTGGAGTCGGAAAAGAAGGAAAAGTCCAGAGGTGACTGTGTCCACTGTTGATGGCCATTTGAATGCCCAGCACCAATAAGCCAGTTCAGTAGTGACTCCTCAAGAAGTTGGGAATGAAGAGGCTTCCCGGTCGGCCGCCCCGTCTGCGGCCGCCGAGTCCTGCGTCCCCTCCCTCAGCCCGTGCGGGGCGGCAGGTCTGGTGGCACCCAAGGCTGACCCCTCCTCACCTCAGGGCCTGGTCCGGTCGCCCCGCCCGGTACTGCTCTCAGTGGGTGTCGTGCCTGGGCAGGGAGACTGGGGCTGATGGTGCACGGCACCCTTCCAGGTGGTCTCGGTTCTCACCCGCTGCAGGTGACGGTGACAAGTGCTGGGTCCCGGCTGAAGGAGGGTGCCGGCTGCCCACCTCCCCTCTGCCCCGGCTCCCCTGACATGGACTGAGAGCAGGAGTGACTTTTTTTTTTTTGGATAAATTTGAATTCATAATTTTTTTTAAATTTATTTTTGGCCGCGTTGGGTCTTCGTTGCTGCACACAGGCTTTCTCTAGCTGCGGTGAGCGGGAGCTGCTCTTCCTTGCGGTGCACGAGCTCTATGCGCGCAGGCTCAGTAGTTGTGGCACACGGGCTTAGTTGCTCCGCGGCATGTGAGATCTTCCCAGACCAGGGCTCGAACCCGTGTCCCCTGCATTGGCAGGCGGATTCTTAACCACTGCGCCACCAGGGAAGCCCAGGAGTAACATTTTTAAAGGCTGTGAAAATCCTTTGTGAACTCTGCAGCTGTGCAAATCTAAACTGTTGTTCCAAGCATTGTCTCACGTGCTCCAGTTACAAAGAAATTCGCATTTCATATGAGGCATCTCTTCTGATTTTGATGTTGGCAGCTTCCACCTGGGTCTGCAGGGGCTCCTTCCCAGGCACACCGGGGTCTTCACACCTGCCGCCTGCCCATGGCGCTGCTCAGTCTGTCCGGGACCCTGTGCAGGGCTGACAGTCCTGTGGACGCTCCTCTGTGTGAGCTCCTGGTGACAGCACCGTGTGGGGACTGGTGCCGTCGACTCACAGGTTGACAAACTTGTCTTCTTCATACTTACACTGGACTGAGAACCCACATTGAGAACTGGGTGCAATTCTGCATTTCCCTGTTAAGACTGGTTTTCTTTTGATGTGAAACTGTTTTATTCCAATAACTGATGTGTTTTAACTGTAACTGAAATTACTCTTTCCATTTCTCTTGTGAATGTCTGGTCTTCTCCAGCAAGTCCCCCCTTTAACCTCTGTGGACCTTCATTGCTTTCCTGTCCCTTCCAGTAGGAATGGTCTGTACTTAGCCAGCCTCCTGGTCTATCGATTTTGTAACAAAATTTGTCCTTCACATTTGCATCTCTATGGCTCATTTACCATTTTCACGGGCTTCCTTCTGCCCCTTCACCTTTAATAGCTGAACCAAGAATTCAGCCTTTCAACAGAGAGCAGTAAGCCACCCACGTCCCTTTAGAAACAGAATTGTGACTATGGTCTCAGCATTTCAGCGTTGGCTCTGGCAGTGAGCCTTGAGCAGCGCTGCCCCATGTCTTGCATGCGCGTTGTTGAGAACGTAGGTGATCTTGGCGAGTGACAGGTCAGGTGCACTTACCTGGTTTGAAACCTGCTTTTCACAGCCACCACTTTCTACACCATCATCTTCTCCTCTTTTCCTTAATTAAGTATTCTTGCTAGCTGTCCTTCTCTGCCTCCCCTTTCCAGCTTTCAGTGTCTCATCTCTTATCAGCAGGCGCTTGTCCCTGGAGCCGGACCCCGTGCAGCCAAAGGTGCGTCCCTCCTCTGCGGGCACTTGCATGCTGCCGTCATAGCGGCTTTGCAGAGGTCCTTTTTTCATAATGAAAAGGCAGGAGTTCCTGCCTGCCACTGACAGCAGGTGAAGTTCTGGAACCTCTACACAGAAACTTTACATTTACACATTTTACACAGAAATAAGAACCTCAGTTTGTTTTATAAACTAAAAAACAGGCCAGCCTCTAGGAAAGAGGGCCTTTTCTTCTCTGTTACTCCAACCTTTTTTTTTTTTTCAAAGAAGAATATTTTGTTTTTCTTGACCACAGAAACACTTATTATAGAAAAGTCAAGCATTACAGAAAACGCACAGGAAGTAAAACATCACCTAAGGCCACCAGGCTGAGACCCTCAGTAAACATCTTTTGAAACCTCTCCCCTGTGCATGTTGTATATGCATGCGCAGATTTTATAAAAGTTGTACCATATTATATATACTGCCTTATAAACCACTTTCCACACTTAATGTATTATGGAGGTTTTTTCACATTTCAGTGCATATAGATATATCATTTTTTAAAAGTAGCTGAAATCTATTTTATGAAAGCAACTTGTTTATAACTAGGCTCCCCTCCCCTGCACTGAAAGACATCCAGAACTTTGCCTGGTGCTCGATAAGCACTTTGCACATGAACATCATTGTACATACATGGTACATACATGCAGTAGTCTGATTACTTCCTGAATATAAACTCTTTGAAGTGGAAATATTAAGTGTAAGAGTACATGTGTTTCTAAATTTGAAGACATAATAACAAACTGTCTTTCAGAAAGCTGTTCCAATTTTCATTCCTGAAGGCAGTCTAAGGAAATTCCCTTTCTTCCATTGCCTGGACATTTTCAATCTTTTAAATTTTAGCTAATTGTTTGGACAACATATATCTTACATTTTGAGAAAACTGTGTGTTAGGGAAATTCTTTCTAAGCCTAAGAGCCTAAATGACAGGTTTGACTGTGAAGAAATTTAAACTTTCTTTATGGCAAAGGGCACTATAAATAAGGTTCAGAAGCAAAGGACAGAATAGGAGATGATCTTTGCACATTCCACAATAGATGAAAGTTAGCTTCCTTACCATATAACAAGATATTACAAATCAATAAGAAAAGAAAAGATCACCCCAGTAGAATGAGCAGAACAGATGGCGACACCCAGAGGGACAAATAATACTCACAAGCACCCTTGTATGGCTCCTGTTTTTATATATATATATATATATATATATATATATATTTTTTTTTTTTTTTTTTTTTTTTTTTTTTTTTGCGGTACGCGGGCCTCTCACTGTTGCGGCCTCTCCCGTTGCGGAGCACAGGCTCCAGACGCGCAGGCTCAGCAGCCATGGCTCACGGGCCCAGCCGCTCCGCGGCACATGGGATCTTCCCGGACCGGGGCACGAACCCCTGTCCCCTGCATCGGCAGGTGGACTCTCAACCACTGCACCACCAGGGAAGCCCCTTTATATTTTTATATGATATGTTTGAGCCATCTGAGATATATTTTGTTAGAACAAGGTGTACATCCATTTTTTAAAAAATAGATTTTCCTTTTTAAATCCTGCACTTTTTCTTCAGTTACCTGTTACTTTTCCTTGGTGGTTTCGAAGCCATGTATGTGCTGGACCACGTTCCACATCCACGGCTCTCTTCCCGGCTTCTGCTCACTCGTCTTCCCCGACCTGCATTCCTCAGCGGCTGCCCCGCTGGCTCGTGGGCTGGATGGGCCTTCACCATGGGGGCTTCCTCGTGCCTCTTTGCAGGCCGTTGGGTAGATGCAGCGTCCATCCCTGTCAGCAGGACAGCTGGGGATCCCTGCCCTCATCTGCACCTTCCCTGGGGCCACATGGGCATTACAGAGCCGCGCGGAGCTGAAGGGCCATTCCAGGGGTCATGGGGCGCCCACGGAGGGGGCACTGCACCTGGGTCGGAGAAACGCGACCCATCTGGTTTCTTTCTTCTTTTTCCAGAAGAGCTTCTTAGTCGTGAATGAGTGATTCCCACGTTTACCGATCTGTACATCGATCCGTTATTAATGTCTTATATAACTATTTACATTTCTTTGTGACCTTTTCCAGTATTGATCTCTGGATTTCATGATGGCACCACTGTTTGGTTTTTTTTTTTTTTTGGCTATCATAACATACTTTATGAACTTTTTGCAGACAGCCAAGTTTGATGAGGGCTGAGACTCTGTAATTAGGTCATCTCCGCGTTTCAGGAGCCACCTCCACAGAGTTCCCCGACCTGCATGTGCTGGGCTCCCCTGGTAAACGTCACCACCAGGAGGGCTCCCACGCCCTAGAAGGTGAACACCTGGGCAGAGTCTGGAATGCACGGCTTTCTTCTCCTTCCGCTGCCACAGCCCCACGCCACCTGTGAGGGTGCCCGGCCTCCTCCACACTCTGCCCTTTGCTCCTTCAGCTGCCGCTCCAAGAGAGCACAGTTAGGCCAGAATTCACTCCTTGAAGTCACTTCCTCCTGTCCCCGTCCCCGTCCCAGGGCCTCCAGGGCTGTGGGCTCGAGACTCAGCACCGTCTCGGGGTGCTCTGACCCAGGTGCCACCCTGGACCTGAGAATACTGGCCGGCTCCACAGTCCAGGGATGCACTGCGGGCTGGTCCCGCTGCACTGTCAGAGCTGTGTGTGAGCTCTTCCCAATGTCCTTGTTCTCCTTGTGAGAACGCGGGGGAAGCCTGGTCAGACGCCTGGTCACTTCCCTCGCTGCCGGCTGGTCGTCTGCTTTCCTCTTCCCTGGGCTGCGTCCCTGCAACAAAGTACACTCAACACCTGAAGCATTTAATAATTGCACACACCTGGAACTACTTCCTCTCTTTGTGCCTTTTCCAGAATTTATGTCTGTATTGAAGATACCTGCCTTTTTATAACTGAGTATAACATATCTATGATGCTATACGTTACTTTAGTTGTTGTAACAGTTATGTTCATTTCTTGCTGGGTGCCAGCAATCTGGCATCTGTTTTTGGATCTGTGGTTTCAGTGACTGAGAGGTGCCCCTGCCCCTGTCCCTCCGGGTGTCTTTCTTTTTTTTTTTTTTTTTTGCGATACGCAGGCCTCTCACTGCTGTGGCCTCTCCCGTTGCGGAGCACAGGCTCCGGGCACGCAGGCTCAGCGGCCATGGCTCACGGGCCCAGCCGCTCCGCGGCATGTGGGATCTTCCCGGACCGGGGCATGAACCCGTGTGCCCTGCATCGGCAGGCGGACTCTCAACCACTGCGCCACCAGGGAAGCCCTTCCGGGTGTCTTTCTTACACACTCCCCACGGCTTGCTGTCTGGGCTGTTTCCCTGTTTTTCCTTGCTGGGATCTTGTTTTGGACCTTCCTCTGCAGATGTCTTCCTTTTCCAGATTTCCTATGAAACCTGACTTGCCTTTGGTTTTCATTCCTTCGCTAAGGTCTGTGGCGCAATTCCCCGGCGCGTCACCGTCACCGCGGTGTCTCACTCTCAGGGTCCTCGGGGCCCCGCCTGTTCGGTGACTTTCTCGCTTACAGCTGCCCGCTCCAATGCTGTTTATAACGGGAAGGGAGACCCCCCGTCTGTCTGGCTCCCATCAGAGGGTGCAGTGGGGCACTGGCGGGGCGGGGAGTCAGTTTGGGACACTGAGCCCCTCTGCCTGGTGCCTCTGCCTCTGTCAGGGCTCATTCAGGCTCGTCGCGTCGCTCTGGATCTCCTCCTGTGACCTCTGCCCCTGCCTGCTGAAGTAGCCCAGGGGTTCCCGTCTGCTCCTTCCATTCATGTTCTCGCGAGTCGGCCCTGCTGGGGCCCAGCTCTGTGCTGGTCGGTGCGTGGGCTCCCGTTCACTGACCTCACACACGTCGCCTGTGTCCGTCTAAGACCTGCCACACTTGCTGTCACCCCCTTTGTTGATCTGCTCCCCCCTCCAGCCAGCCGGGCGGGATCGGGTCGGGTAAGGCTCCGGCTTCCTTCTAGCCTCTGCCCCCTGCTCGGTCCCTCTAGTGTGGGGACCTCTCCTCCACCCACATCCTTCCCTCCGCATGTCCTCTCTTGGCCTCCTTTACCCCGCCCCCCACCATGACACAGAAGTGCCCCCTCCCTTTGCCTTCCATCCAGTATCTGGTTATTTCTGTAACTTTCTTGCTTTTGCATCCTCACCTCCAGCCCCTGGGGGACGGAGCTCCGACTTGGCAGATGGCAGAGTGAGAGTGAAGGGCCCTGGGTTTGCAGCCCCACTGTTGACTGTGGGCGCCGTCTTCCTTACTTCCCTGAGCCTCAGTTTCCTTGGCCACCTGATGGGGTAATAATCCTGCACTAGCACACCACACGCTTGCTGTGCCAATTAGATTGGGTTTGTGCAAAGCTTGTGCAAACATGAGCGCTGCCAGCTCTTAATTCCCTGAGGCACCGGCGCCTGCTGGTGTTAAGTCTTCAGTCAATATTTGATGAACCAAGTTGTGTAATTATTTATAAAAACAGCCTGCAAATAAGGAGCAGTCGTCTCTCCTCGCATAATCACAGGTGGTTGACTGTATTGACGTGGTTTTGTGTTCAGATCAAGTCATTTTGATGGAAAGCTATTACGATTAGTATTCTAATAGCAAGCTCTGGTTGAAATAGTTACTAACTTCATGTTAACTTCTGGAAGCATGAGCTAAATGCACAGTTCTAACGTGGCTTCGTTGTGAGTCAGCCATCCTTTCAATGAGTTTTGACAGCTTTAGGCCGCAGTTCTAAGGCAGATCCATCTTCAGATCTCACTGGCTCTGTTTGGGCTGAAGAAACCCTGATGCGTGATTTCTCTGAGCTTCCCAGGTGCAGAGCACAGCAGGCACTCTAGCTTGTTTGACTAATAAGGTGCAGTTTTCACCAGAGGCCACCGGAGTCAAGGTAGAGTCCTAGGCAGGCTCTCAGCAGAGATTCTCTGACCGGCGCCACGTTCCATACACATACTCTCTCAAGGGCACAGCAAAGCCAGACTCGAGTTAGCAGGCTTTCATTCTTGTCCCGGTGATTTATTGAAACGAGACTTAAGACATGTAATTGTGTGAAAGCCTTTCCTTTCTCACAGGTTACTTGGGGGCATGTGAGGGACATTAGAGGTGGTGTCATTCTGAACCACTCTTTTCTCTCAGTGAGTCGAGAACCCTCACTTAGACCAGCTGCCTCTGCCATGCACTGTCAACAATGTGACATAAAAGGCTAGACACGGAAGAGAGCTCATGCGTTCTTAGAGCACCTAAAAAGGCCTAGATTGTTTCTAGAAGACTAGAACTATTTTGTACGCTCATGTTTTTGTTTCTTTGGCATCTTATTGGCACACACACCTGATACCCTGGATTCCTCTCAGTCACAGTGGAGTGAGCTTGCATAGCTTTAGATGTATGATTGACCAAGGACTATGTGGGTCAGAATATTAATTTTGAAATAATTTACCAGTGGAGTCTGCACAGCTCTTTAACCTGTCTTTATAAAAAAAGAAAACCCACATTTGTTCGGATTGCCATTTATTTTCTTAAAGTATTTACTTAATTTCCAAACCATTGTTGGCACATATTCATAAGAAACTTGGATTAGAGAAATATTTAGATCTTGGTAAACCCGTACACCACCTTAACTTATTGTTAAGCGAATGCATTACAGTAATAGAACAGATTATGAATACTTCTTTGGATATTGATTAATATTTCTTCAACTAATAAAATTTATTGATTAATATTTCTTCAACTAATAGACATTCCATAAAGAGATACTGAGAAAAGAAGGTGGGAAATTATTTAAGATGAAGATGTCCACTCTTGGCACTTTATTCAGCGTAGTATTGGAAGTCCTAGCCAGAGCAATTAGGCAAGAAAAAGAAATAAAAGGCCTCTAAATTAGGAAGGAAGAAGTAAAACTGAGTCTATTTGCAGATGACATGGTTTTATATATTAAAAACCCTAAAGACTCCACCAAAAAAAAAAAACTGTTAGAATGAACAAATGAATTCAGTCAAGTTGCAGGGTACAAAATCAGTTTACAAAGATCAGTTTCATTTCTTTACACTAACAATGAACTATCAGAAATTAGGAAAACAGCCCAATTTACAATTGCATCAAAAAGAATAAAATTCCTAGGTAGGAATAAATTTAATGGAGGTGAAAGATCTATACATGAAAACTATAAGACATTGATGAAGGAAATTGACAATGACAAATGTAAATAAATGGAAAGATATTTCATGCTCGTAGATTGGAAGAATTACTATTGTTAAAATGTCCATACTACCCAAAGCAATCTACAGATTCAGTGCAATCCCTATCAAAATTCCAAGGGAATTTCTCACAGAAATGGAACAAATAATCTTAAAATTTGTATGGAACCACAAAAGACCCTGAATAGCCAAAGCAATCTTGAGAAAGAAGAGCAAAGCTAGAGATAACATGCTTTCTGACCTCAAACTATATTACAAAGCTGCAGTAATCAGAACAGTGTGATATTGGCATAAAAACATAACACATAGACCAATGGAACAGAATAGAGAGCCCAGAAATAAACCCACACATATATGGTCAATTAATTTACGACAAAGGAGCCAAGACTGTACAATGGGGAAAGGACAGTTTCTTCAATAAATGGTGTTGGGAAAACTGGACAGCCACATGCCAAAGAATGAAACTAGAACACTGTCTCGCACCATACACAAAAACTAACTCAAAATAAATTTAAGACCTGAATGTAAGAACTGAAACCATAAAACTCCTAGAAGAAAACATAAGTGGTAAGCTCCTTGACATCAGTCTTGGCAGTGACTTTTAGGATTTGATACCATCTGTATCCTAAAATAATGAGGTAGCATAAGAATCTTGCGAATTCTGAATGTAAATTCCATTGCATTTTCACAGCCAGTCAGATTCTTAATCTCAAGGTAATCAGAGCCAAACAGGAGACTACTTGCAACAAAAGCATCCGGTGTGAAGTAGCAATTGGTCATGGTAGAGCCAGAGTGATGGATCTCCTCTGTGTCCAGAGGCTGACCTTGTGAAGGTGACCTTACACCCTGCTCCCTGCTTTGTCCTGGGCCATAGAAGCCATTGGCTGCGTGTGAGACTTGGATTAACTCATTGACAGCCCAAGGAACTCCCTGTTAGTAAAAAGTCAAGAGACCCAGACTTCCTACCTAAGTTCACCCTAATCTATCTGACTGGGAGAGAGAAAGCCTGACTATGAGAGTCCTTTCTGGTTGTATGAATACCGAGGAGTAACTCTGATGATCAGCAGATTTAAACGCACCACGTGTAGCCATACTTCAGTCTCCAAAGGACAGTTGATTCATATTTGTGGAAACGATAAATAAGCAGCTTTTGCTCTTGACTTCCAGAGCACATGGGTTCTGTCCCCTGATTGCACCGTCTCTTTCTGCACCGTGGCTGGATCTGATATAACGAGCTATTTGTTTGAACCTTGTGTGTCAGACATTGGAGGAACAACCGTGATGATAACACAACCCTTACTGCTGTAGAGCTTAGAGGTTAGGGAGTGGAATAAAGTCAGTAACAGACTTTGTCATTCAGTACTAAGTGTTATTAGCGATAGAGACCAAGTGCCATAGGAGCACAGCGGATGGAGAAGCTAACCTTGGGAAGTCTTATAAAGCACTTGAGATTTGAACTGGTAAGAAAAGGTTGGCTCATAAACAAGAGGAATGATTTAATTTTAGACAGAGAATGAAGAATCATGAAAAGGTCTGGTATGTTTGGGGTAGAAAATGTTATAAAGGGTCAAATTTGTCATTTTTCCATATCTTTATAAATTATGTTACATTACTCGGAGTTCTGCATGTAACCCAGCCAAACAGCTACGTTCTTTTTAAAAGCAACTGACAAAGGATTAATCTCCAAAATATACAAGTAGCTCATGCAGCTCAATATCAGAAAAACAAACAACCCAATCCAAAAATGGGCAGAAGACCTAAATAGACATTTCTCCAAAGAAAATATGCAGATTGCCAACAAACACATGAAAGGATGTTCAACATCACTAATCATTAGAGAAATGCAAATCAAAACTACAATGAGGTATCACCTCACACCAGTCAGAATGGCCATCATCAGAAAATCTACAAACAACAAATGCTGGAGAGGGTGTGGAGAAAAGGGAACCCTCTTGCACTGTTGGTGGGAATGTAAATTGATACAGCCACTATGGAGAACAGTATGGAGGTTCCTTAAAAAACTAAAAACAGAACTACACATACAACCCAGCAATCCCACTCCTGGGCGCATACCCTGAGAAAACCATAATTCAAAAAGAGTCATGTACCACAATGTTCATTGCAGCTCTATATACTATAGCCAGGACATGGAAGCAACCTAAGTGTCCATCGACAGATTAATGAATAAAGAAGATGTGGCACATATATACAATGGATTATTACTCAGCCATAAAAAGAAATGAAATTGAGTTATTTGTAGTGAGGATGGGCATAGAGTCTGTCATACGGAGTGAAGCAAGTCAGAAAGAGAAAAACAAATACCGTATGCTAACACATATATGTGGAATCTAAAAAAAAAATGGTTCTGATGAACCTAGGGGCAGGACAGGAATAAAGGCGCAGACGTAGAGAATGGACTTGAGGACATGGGGAGGGAGAAGGGGAAGCTGGGACGAAGTGAGAGAGTAGCATGGACATATATACACTACCAAATGTAAAATAGATAGCTAGTGGGAAGCAGCTGCATAGCACAGGGAGATCAGCTCGGTGCTTTGTGTCCACCTAGAAGGGTGGGATAGGGAGGGTGGGAGGGAGACGCAAGAGGGAAGAGATATGGGAATATATGTATATGTATAGCTGATTCACTTTGTTATACAACAGAAACTAACACAACATTGTAAAGCAATTATACTCCCATAAAGATGTTAAAAAAAATTATGTTCAATTATGTGTAGCCATTGCCCAGTGATCTATAGGTTATGCTGGAAATGTTAAAAGAAGAAAATTAACAGATCTTTGTATCGATTGTAATGCCTACATATCATATCTAGGTATTAACATGCATTACTGTTTTTCAAAAGAAATATTGAACCGTGTCTGTGTGAGTTAACTGGATATTCTCCACGCTAAGTCGCATCAAGATGTTGTACTTAGGAAACAGACCTGAAGATGTCTCCTTTGGGGAAAAGGCCTCTAAGCACTGGCGGCCGAGGTAGATGTGAGCCCATGTCGGGTAGCACACAATTAGGGTGGTGAAGTCCTCCTGCAGTAAGCACTGTCCCTCATCGGTGAGAAAACGAGAGACTCAAGCAACAAATACGTAGCGTCAAAAGGACATTGAGTGATGAGTATTTCTTCAGATCAAGTAATTAGTCCTGTCAGTTACCATGAACAAGACGCGGAAAGAGCAGGGTGGCCATGTGACCTCTGGCCCCGGGAGCCGGATGTTCCCAGCCATTGCCTCCTGCACGAGCCCGTGGTGAGCGTCCCGGACAGTGCTGTGCTGTCCAGAAGCAGAAGGACTCCCCCACCTCCGGGACCGTGAGCCCTGGGAGTGATGCAGGGGCATGAGCTGAGGTGGAGACTCGGGTGCCACGTCTGCTGACCCCAGGGCAGCATGGGCGCCCCTGCTTCGGCCTCTGCGGAGCCCTCGTTACGGGGAGGCCCAGGGACAGCGAGGCTCCCTGCTGCTCTGGGGCTGCAGTTCCAGTGTCCGGTGGGGTCCTTGGGGTTGGTGCTCTCTGCCAAGGTTGGCGCTCGCCAGCGTTACCTTGCGACCCCGGTTGCCACGCGGGTGAGCGTCCTCCTTGCCGCACTCGCGTCCTGCTTCTGTGTCTGCAGGCTCCCATGCAGCCTGTCTGTAGGGCCTGGGGGCCTTTTGGACTTACAGTGGTGCCGTCTGTAGCTGGCGTCCCCGTGAGGTCTGACACTTTCCCTCCTCTTGTTGCATCGCCAGGGCCTCCGGCAGGGAAGCAGCAGGGTGAGGGCTCCACGTGCAGTGTCCCTGCGGGATTTTCTCACCTTCTATCGCATTTCGCATTTCCCTTACATTTCTAGTTTGCTACACGTTTTCATGATTTGTTGGTGTTAATATTGATTGAATACTTTATATCACTACAATAAAACGGTTAATATTTTGTTTAGAAGTTTTGTATTGCGGTTTAGGAGAGGGGTTGGCCTGCAACCTTCCCGTCTTCCAGTGTCCTCATCAGGTTTTGAAAGAACTGTGTTGTCCTCACAAAGCGTGTGGTCACCGTCACTGTGTCTGTTCTCCAGAAGTGTTTTGTATGTTGGGCGTTTGTTTCTTCCTTAAATGTTCCTTAGAAGTCAGGTGAATCCACCTAGGCCTGAAGTTCTTTTGTGGGATTATTTTTAACTAAAGATTCAATTTTGTAATAGCTATAGGACCATTAAGATTTTCCGTTTCTTCATGTGTCCAGTTTGGTGTGTTGTACTTTTCTCAGAATCCTCCGTTTCATACAAACTAGTAATTTATTTGCATAGAGTTGTTCACAGAGCCATCTTATTGGTCCTTTCGCGCCTGCAGGATGTATGTTAACACACGCCTTCACCCCACGCTGGCCTTCAGGTGTCCTCTGCTCGTCCCGTCCAGTCTTGCACTGTTCGTCTGTTTTCTTTCTTCACAGTGTCAGTGCTGGTTGCTGTCTCTCTGTTGGGTTTTCTTTTCTCTTCCTTTATTTTGTGCTCCTCTGATTGTTATTTCTTTCCTTCTGCTTTCCTCAGGTATAAGTTGCTGTTGTTTTTCCAGCTTCTTTCTTACTTATATGATTGATTTTTAGCCTTTTTTCTTTCCTGACATATTTAAGATTATAAATTCACCTTTAAGTAGAATTTAGTGACATCCCGTGTTTTGAGCTGTCATAATTTCATCAAGTTTAAAATAATAATTTTTCCTTACTATGAAAGCAGTATCTGCTCAATGTCCTACAGTTGGAAATCAGAAAAATACAATGAAAAAAAAAAAACCTACAGTCACAGCACCCAGAAACCACAGTTAACCCCACAGGTCTGGCATCTGGACCTTCAGTATCTCAGTGTGTATTAAGTTTTCCTCTTAAGAAGTGTGCACACACACTTATATGAAAAAGTATGATACTCTTATGTTTTACACCCTTTTTTGCCACCTCCTCCTTCTCAAATTCCTGTTTTATAGTCTTTTAGAGCAGCAGGCTGATAGCATAATCACCCTCACGGGGCAGCATCCGTGCTGTGCTCTCACCGCTTGCAAAGAGAAATGAACCGGAGGATGACGTCAGTAATTGGCTCGGCTGGAAGGGCCTGGAGAACAGAGATATCGGGGAATAAATGAGAGCAGCTCTCCGGATGCCACTCTTGGTGGACAGTAAGGATGCCCCCAGATGACTGCACGCTGGTCCCCAGATGGCTTTACTGTGACTTGATAAAGCATCCTATGGATGACTTTTTTTCCAAATCAATAAAGGCAAGAATAGACCCCAATGAGGAGAAATGTAATTTTTTCTTTTTTTAAACTGAATCTGGAAAATTTTTAAAATTCCATAAGCAGTGGTCATTTTTCAAGCATTAATATTTTACAAGACCAGCTCAAGGGCCAGCTATTCAGAGATACTCATGAATCAGGTGTCTGTCAGCGACACTAAGCAGGTCTCTAAAATCAGTTAATATCAACTTTCAAATGAAATAGGAAAATGCTTTGTTCAATCATCCACTGGTGATTGAGAAGAGAGAGAAAATGTACCAAGTATGGGACTGTATGACAGTGTCACGTTGTGATTTTATGAGGAGTAATTTGGGCTTCATGCCAAGTTGCAGGCAGCACCAGGTCTCCTGGTTGTCACGTGTATCAAGAGAAAACTGAGGACTCTCATTCCAGAGTCAGGGGAGGACGCTCCCCGTATCCAGAGGCAGTGTCTGGTTTGATGATGACACGAAGCTGCAGGGGAGGGGGCCTTCCGTGTCACACAGGCCGGGGGGGCGGGTGGACGCTTGTTTAAATGCGCAGGTGGGAGTTTGGCTGCATAAATAGACTCAGAGCCCAGAACAAGAGAAGAAGCCACCTCCACGGATCAGAGGGTGTGACCAGCGGGTTCCGAGTCTCAGGCCCCTCATCACAGGAAACACAGCGCAAGGACCACGCGGCATCTTCTGTCTGACGTCAGTGGCAGATCAAAGCCTTAGAGTGCAAATTACAGGGAGAGGGATCTTCATTCCACATAGTGACGCACAGTGTCTCAGAAGTCTCACGCATGGTGTTTGATTTCTCACCATAACCTGTGGTGGGCCTAAGGAGAACCTGTGAGAAGTGAGGGTTGTTGAGAAGAAGCGTCTGAGCGTTGATGGCAGCACCGCCGTCCTTGGTTGGCTGGGACGGAGCAGGTGGGCGCATGTGGGCAGCAGCAGGTGTGCTGGGCGTGCGCCGGGCACGTGCTGAGCATGTGACGGGCATGCACTGCCACGAGGGTGCGGGGATGGGGTGGACGGGGCAGGATTGGCATGCGGGTCGTCCCTCTCAGGCCCCACATCCACCGCAGGCCTTACCCCCCACGTCCACTCCAGACCTTGTCTGTTGCGTGGCAGTGACTGCCACATCTCGACCATGTCACTTACCTGCCGAGAGCCCAGACTTCATCTTCATTCATATGGGACCCATTGCTGATTTGGATGGGCAGATCGTCACTGCTTGCTTCTCATCCTCACACACAAGTAACTCTTTAGAAGGTGCTAAAGGACACTTTAAAAAACATGAGAATTCATGTTTCTCTCCCCAAGACCACAGGCATGAAATTTTACTCTCGATCAAACTGCAACAACTCTTACATCCTTAAAATCATACCATATGTCATGATTGTAACAGTGTTGAATAAATACACATACACACACATACGTGTACACGTACATACACCTTTTTTGGAAGAACAAGTAGGTTATTAATTTACTTCATGGTAAATCCCAGTATCCTCAACAGTGTACTTTGTTGGTATAAAGTTAAGAATCACTGAAGTAAATATTTTAAATTCCTTTTCTACTAAAATTACAAGATCCTAATGGAAAATTTATCTAGCCTAGTAAGTTTGTTATGGTTCCATTTTACAGAAAATTGTTGTATTTGAATTTTTGTTTTTATAGATCAGGATCTTCAGGCTCAACCAAAGAGAAGAAGAATTAGAAAGCATAATTCAAAGAAAAAATTTAAAAATCCCAGTAACATCCCTGTAGAGCAAGCAGAATTAGAGAAACAGCAGAGTATTTTGCAAGAAAAATTGCAGCCACACAGCCACAGCCACACAGATGGCCCCACAATAAGCAAAAATAAAAAAAGGAAACTGAAAAAGAAACAGCAAATTAAAAGGAAGAAAGCAGCTGGCTTACTAACAGGAGTCTCTGGCATCAACTTCATGTACCAGCCTGAGGAAACCAGCGGTGAGCAGGGCGACATGAGAGTGAGTGATGGAGAGGACGGCGCAGACGGGGAGGGAGGGGGCCCAGATGCCGAGGAGGAAGGAGCCACAGACGCCGGGAAGGAAGACGTTAAAAGTACCAATGAAAAGGCAGATGGTATCCTGAACTTTCTGAAGTCAACACAAGAAATTTATTTTTATGATGGTACGTTTTTTCCTGTTGTTCTTTTGAATAATGGCATCTACTTCTTTGGAAAATTAAGCAAATGTAAAATATTTAAATGTTTAAAATACAAAACATTAAAAATATTCAGTATTCAAAATAAGTCGTTAGTTTTGAGGCAAAAATCCAAATATTTAAATTCATCCCACCAAAGATCTGGGCTGGCCCCTGCTCTGGGCTCACCAGGGGAAACAGCCAGCCCATTAGAGGCGTGGGTCCAAACGAGGGTGGGCTTATCCTCATTTCTCTAAGATCCAACTTCAGAATATGGTGCTATTCTCAACTCTCTGTCTAAAGAAAAGATAAATCCAGGTTGGAGACTTCGATGAATTCTTGCTCATTTTCATCGGCTAGTAGAGAAGTGAAGGAAGCGCAGCTCTCTCTCTCTCTCGGACACACGTTGATTTGCTTCCCCAATGTGTGGCTTAGTGATTTGAGATTTTTCAGTAAGCATGTTGGACCACTATTTGTACTGATATAGGAGCTGAGGTTTATCCTGGGATTTATTCTGACGGGTGATAATCCCTCACCTTTGTGTGGAGCCTAACAGACAGCAGCCCCGAGGGTCAGGAAGAAGCAGGTGCTGGCTCGGTGCCAAGAACAGAAGTGCTGGGATAACTGCCACCGTTCTGATCCGTCCCTGGGAGATTCAGGGGATGTGGTGGGCTTAGTGCATCGAACCTCCAGCATGACCAAGATGGAGAAATACTGCCTATGTGATAACTGGAGGGGTAAGGGATGGACTTAAACAGTGATGCGAAAACACCATGATTAACGGGTCCATTTTAACCAAGATTGACCCTTTTCCTCTTTTGCTTGTTTATCCACATTTTGTGTTAAGTTGAAAACATCCTTAACGAATATCCACATGAGACTAGTAGGAGGACGTGGCGGAGACACTGCAGAACAGAAGTAGGCTTCAGAGAGATCTCAGTAGATTATCCATTCTCTGCGTGAGGGAGTAGCTTGTGGCAGACAACCCTCCTGCCAAGGAGGACTGAAGTTTAAAGTGTACTTGGAGTTTTAAGAGCTGCTGAGGAAAAGCCCTTGTGACAAATCCCAGAGGAGGTGAACCACAGGCTGGGTGAGCCAGAATGCTGCTGCCCTCCTTCCCTCAAGGTGTCTGCCAGTTTGGACAGGGGCTTGAGCAAGGGTCCAGGGGAAGGGGCAGTGCAGCCTGGAGAGCAGGCAAACCAGCAGAGCCCCAGTGGTCTCACAGGTCTGGGGGGGAAAGTGGAGGGCCCAGGGTCGGCCAGCTGTGTAAGAAAGGAGGGTCAGAGACCAGAGCAAAGCTCTGCTTGTCCCCCCTCAAAACCTTGGCCAAGCCCTGAACTGTGGGATAGGAGGAGGGCAACCAGGCAGACCTCTTCCACATGGCAGGGCGGCCTTTGTGGCGTCCTGAGGGACCAAGCAGGCAGGGCTACCCTGACCCTCCAGCGCAGCACGCAGGCCACGCGCTCAGGTGCAGGTGGACAACTGCCGGCCAGACGTGCAGCCACCCTGTGGTCAGTTCAGTCGCCTGCCCCTTCTCTGTCTGCCAAGCAGAGGCAAGGGGGGACCCTCTCTGGAGGAAAATGTCGTTAGCCAAGACCCTGCGATTTTCATGTTCATTCAAAGGAGTGTGTCAGACACAGCAAGAGACCAGACCATACGACCGAAACCATGAGGAAAAGAGCAGCAGAAAGAGGCCACGGGGTGGAGACGCTGATGTTACCAGACAAGGGACTTAAAATAGCTATGATCTAGATGTCCAAGAAGTAGGGAGAAGATGGAGAAAAAAGGTGAAAAGTGGAGACTTTCACCAGATAATTTGAATCTATTAGGATAATCAAACGGAAATTCTAGACCTGAGAAATATAATAACAAATTAAGGACTCAAAGACGAGTTCAGACAGCAGATTAGATTCAGCATAAAAGAATTAGTAACTGCAAGGCAGGCTGAAGGAAGTATCCAGAGTGAAGGAGGGAGAGGAAAGGATGGAAAACACAGAAGGAGCATAACAGCCACATGGGCCCGAAGGAGCCTCACCCATGGGACTGGGGCACAAGGGACGTGTAAGAGGTGGCAGCTGGGAGTTTTTCAAAGTTGACAAAGACCATGAAGTCACAGATTCTAGGCATCCTGTGAACACCAACCAGGATAGTGCAGGAATGGCCTCAGCATGATGTAGGCCTGCCGCTGGCCAGCAGTGGGGACAGCGCTGTGCTCATGGGGCAGCCTCCTTGGCTTCCTTGAAGCATCCCAACTGCCCAGCAGCTTCATGCTGTTTGTAGATGCCTGACACCATCGGAGGGCTTGGTTTCGTGTGTTTCGCCTGCTCCGTGCGTGGATTCCGGTACATGGAACACTCAGAGCTGCTTTACGAGATCGGTGCCCGTAACACACCACCTTTCCACTGTGGTTCAACAGTTGTATTTTGTGGTTTGCTTCTCAAAGTTCTGTTCTGATTGTCTCTCAAACACATCGTTCTAAATAGAAATATACGTTTGAGGCTTTCTTTAGGAGGTGAGAGCTTATCTTCAGTTTGTAAGAGTAAAAATGCATTTCTAAGTGAC
This sequence comes from Delphinapterus leucas, assembly GCF_059928025.1. Classification (NCBI taxonomy): domain Eukaryota; kingdom Metazoa; phylum Chordata; class Mammalia; order Artiodactyla; family Monodontidae; genus Delphinapterus; species Delphinapterus leucas. The sequence continues at coordinate 11,477,914 of NC_143149.1, forward strand.
CCTGCCTTTGTTTAGGTGTCTCCAAGGATTCGGACTCGGCTGTCTTCATGGAGACCAGTGGAGAGCTATTTAAATATCTTGAAACTCACAGCATGCCCTCCTCAGATGTGTTCATTCTGGATCACATGAAAACGCTGTTACTTTTGCAAGATACTGAAAGATTGAAGAGTGCCCTGGAAGTGTTCCCAGAACATTGCAGGATGCCACCCGGTATGTACTGTGCACTTTATTCATTGTGCTGCTTTAGACACTTGTCTAGGGTTTGCCTCTGAAAAACTTACTCTCTAGCAAAGCAGTCCTGAATCAGAAAATATAAGGATGCACATATGGCTTGAGGAATAGATTCCCACAGAGGAATATGCTTCTTGCATCTCTCTTGCTATAAAAATATCTCTCATGATATATGCAGATATGCGTGTGCAATCTAATTCTCCAGACTTGTGAGCTCCACTCTTAGGACCAAACCCTTATTAGTTTAAATGGAAGTGAAAGAGTTCATTTCTTTTTCCCTTTTCCTTTTCCTCTGCTAGATTTGGAGAAGGTACATTTTTTCTGTCCTCCAAATGTCTTGGTCTGCCTTCCTGGACCCTACAGTACAAAGGGAGTTGAACTATAAGATGATTTCTCTTTTGTTACTTCCTCAACCTTTGTTGGGTGCCCATTTCATGCAAACTGTAGAGTGCTGGGCCGACTGTGCTTGTGTCTTCACAATGCCATGGGTGGGGCTTCACACTGGCAGCTTGAAGTCCCACCGGGCCACGGTGGGAATACTCCGGCCGCAGAAATCTGTAAACACTGAGTATCAGACGATCAGGACTTTTTGGAGAGCACCTGCACAGCATGGAGCAGAACTCCGTGCCGGACCCAAGACAGGCACTGGACAAACTTTTAGTTGAGTGAATGGAAGTGATTCTGCAGATTACCTTGGGGCAGTAATCTCAAAATGAGTGCAGTGCGTGGTTTTTCTCCTTGGAAACCTCATAGTATAGCTAAAGAGTCAAGACTGACATGTTTTAAAAGCCACATATCACATTTCATCACATGAAATAACAGTAAAGCCAGCAGTAAGGCAATACGGCACCAGTATAATTAGCAAGTGGCTGGCGGGAGTCGACGAGGCCCCTGCGCATTGGGGTCGCCAGTAGGACCTGCCTCCCCCATACGTCCAGTAGTGATCTGTTAGGGGGCCTCATCTGCCCTGCCTGTGCGGCCCTGGTCCCGCCGCGGGTCTTCAGGGGAGAGCGCCCTGCCCTTCGGGGCTTACGTTCTAGTGGGGGATGGAGGAAGCCAGACCGAGAAGTCAGTGAGGTGTGCTTCGTACAGCTGAGCCCACGGAGAAGACATGAGGGGGGCGGGGTCTTGTGGGGAGGGGAGCGAGGGGTCAGAAGCGGGTGGGAGAGGAGCCGGGGACCGGGTCACGTCGGGCCCTGGAGGTTGTGCTGAGTTCGTTGGCCTTTATCCTGGGCGACGTGGGGCCACTGGAAGGCCAGCCTGTTGGGTCTGACTGCACTTAGCAAGATCTCTCCGGCCATCACGTTCGGACTAGAGACGGGGTCGGGGACAGCGGGGGCTTCGGTCATACTCCTGGGCGCGGTCAGATTTGTGTCGGCTGTGAAGGTGGACTCAGTAGGGTTTGCCGACTGACTGGACGTGGGTGTCTGTGACCCAAAGCCCTGCACGAAGCCTGCAGCGCATCATGAGGCGGGAGAGGCAGCCACAGGAGCAGGTGGGGTGTTGAGCTGGGCCGGCTGGAGGTTCCTGTCGGACGTCCAGGTGTGGGGACTTAGGCCTGGGAGAGCCACTGCCAGTCACCCTCACAGAGCAGCCTGGGGTCCGGGGCGACAGAGGCTTTGTCAGAGCGGGACCAGAGATGGGGTGAAGGTGGCGCCTTCGGGGGGGTTGCCACGAGGAGTAGGACCAGAGGTGGTATGGGAGGAGTGAGAGCCGGTGGGCTGCCAGTGGGAGCAGCTCCGGGAAGGGAGACCCTCAGGCAGGGGAGCAAGTGCTGGCAGAGCCCTGCTCCTGCCGGGGGCGCCGCAGGGCCACTCGGGACCCCCAGCCCCGTGATGCAGTGTTTGCTCCTTTCCTTACTGCTGGTTGTTGGGCCTGCTGTATTCAGTATTTAAAAATGTACGTTTCCGGGCTTCCCTGGTGGCGTAGTGGTTGAGAGTCCGCCTGCCGATGCAGGGGACGCGGGTTCGTGCCCCGGTCTGGGAAGATCCCACATGCCGCGGAGCAGCTGGGCCTGTGAGCCATGGCCACTGAGCCTGCGCGTCCGGAGCCTGTGCTACACAACGGGAGAGGCCACAACAGTGAGAGGCCCGCGTACCGCAAAAAAAAAATAATAATAATTTACATTTCCGTAAGAAATGTAAAAAGATCTACATTTCCATAATTTACATTTTCAGATTGCAAAAATCCAATTTTATTAAGTTAAACTAATATGAAGTTTTTATGAGAGATGAAAATATATCATTTACAATTCAGTGGAGTTCCTCACACTGAGTTCTTCACGCGTGGCTCTGAGATGCATCAGGAGAGTTTGGAACAGGGATTGGGGATTGAGTGGAAACGCTTCTCTTGCTTCTTACATTGAAACCATTGGACAGGTTTTGCCTACAAGCACCTTAAGTAGTTGGTGGAACTAAAATTTATGCATGAAGCACTTTTCTGTGAAAATGGATTCCTTTTTAGTGCATGTAGGATGTGCAGTCAAAGTTTTTCTATGTTGAGCTACTTGGTAAAATGAAATCTTACAAATGGTGAAGCTTTATTTTCAAATATTGGTTCTGTCTAATTCAGATTTAGCATTCTGAAATTGTTTTCTTTTTCATAAAACTAGCTTATGAAGTTTAATTAGTAGCTGTATCTCTCCTGTCTATAGAGTAAGCCTGGAAATAGTAGCATTTAACAGCAGACACAGGGGGCTTTCTCTCTCTGCTGCCTCAACGATTGTTTTTCCTAGTTCACGGGTGTTTCATTGACTGGGGTGTAGCAGCCATGTCCCGAGGCCGGTGCACGTGCTTTTACAGTTGGTCTCACATATTGCGTTCCGTCATCTGCATGTACATGCGCGTCACCATCTGTGGGGTTTTTATCATGCTCCGCGCACCATGAAGATGCTGCAGGCATCCCCACCCTGGACCCTCCTGAGTCCTCTGTGCACACATTAGCCACCACCATCCTGGCCCGGGCAGGACGGGGGACGAGTTTGGAGGCACCTCAGCCACACTTCTGCATGGAGCGTGAGATGGGACCCCTCCCCGCAGTCCCAGCCTCTGCTCGAAAGTGCGTCTCGGGGCCTCAGCAGCAGTCGGCTGCCCCTCAGGCACCAGGATCTGAGCCAGACAGGGTGTGTGTGCTCTCAGGGTTGGCGCCTCCGGACCTGCGTCCCCCTCAGTGAGCATCTTTACGAGGAGTGAGGCCCAAAATGAGGGGCTGTGACCTCAGCTCAGGCCCTTTGCTGGGCTGTTCCTGGGACAGTTTCCTGAAACCTGAGTGCTGTCCCTTCCAGCTCATCTCACTTAGAATCCTGCTTCTAACGTCCTGCTACTTTGTCCACCTTTGAAGTAAACTTCTGTTTCTGTTTCATTTCAGTTTGTATGTGGTTTCTTTGAGCTCAGATGTTAAGCATGTAATATTGCGTGTGGTGTTATGGAGCTCAGCTCTAACTAACAGAAATTTTGTATCCAAGTGAAATACAAATATTCCAAACTCACCCATACTTTTATGGGATTTGCAAGCGTGCTGACAATCAACATCATTTCAACACCCGAGTTGTGTCTTATTAGATTATTTCAGGGTTTACTTTGGGCCTAAGGACTAATATCTACAAAATAATAATTTATAATTTTTCTTTTTGTTTGAATTTTTTGTTTTATTTTATTTTTTGTTCTGTTTTCTTTTTGCTTTCCAGACTATGCCCGAGTAATCTCAGCTTTCTTTAATTACTGGATCACACATATCCTTCCTGAGAAAAACAATGAATAAAATCAGTACATCTATTTAAGAAGAGCTAATATTTGACAAGAAAATAGGAAAGACAGATATGAAATGGGCTGAGACTTAATTTCTATACAGAGAAGATGAAATTCTCTAAGTTTTCTTTGTAACCCAAACCCTGGGAACTTTGAGGACATTTCAATTCATCTGTTTGTACATAATAGGTAGATGTAATCTGAGACTTTTAAGTGAGAAATTGGGATAAAATTGAAAATTTCTTTGAAATTGTGTGTGTCTTAAATTAAAAAATGGACATTCTGTTAAATTGAATAAACTGTATAGTTTGAAGCTGTATATATATTTTTATAAAGTTTTAAATCACTTTGTGTCTGAAAGTTTGTTTTAAGAATGTCGTATGGATATTAAAACGTTCATGGTTAAGTAGTTTGATTCTAGTTGAATTTATTGATTGTTTTCTTCTTTTTTTCCTCTTTACTTTGAGAAGAATATCAAGAACATGTTTTTCCTGTTTGATCTTCCTTTTGTCACAGAAGCCGTCACCAGTTTTCAGTGAGACTGAGTTTTAAAAACAGCAGTCAATCAATCGATGCAGCGTCTCAGGATTGGCACTGTCTCTGTACATGAAAATACACTTTTTTATTGTGGTAAAGTATACATGACATAAAGTATGCCATTTGAGCCATTTTGAAGTGTACAGTTAAGTGGCATTAAGTACATTCGCAGTGTTGTGAGGTCATCACCACTGTCCTTCCTTTTTTAGGCTGAACAGTGTTCCACCTTCTGTCCGTGGACACTGGGGTTGTTTCCCCCATTTCCTGTTATGAATAATGCTACTGTGAACATCATGTACAAAATTCTGCGTGCACATTTGTTTTCATTTATCTTGGGAGTGGAATAGCTGGATCAGATGGCGACTCTACGTTAACCTTTTGAGGAGCTGCCAGGATGTGGTCCACAGCAGCTGCACCATCTTCATCCCCACCAGCCAAACATGAGTGCCAAGTTCTCCACGTCCTCGCCAGCACTTGTTATTTTCCATTTTCCTGGTAATCGCCGTCCTCATGGTTGTGCAGAGGCATCGTGTGGTGGTTTCAGTTTACATTCTATGTACTCATTCGCTCTTCTCCTCCTTGGAGAAATTCCTGTGGAAGTTATTGCCCATTTGTGAATTAGATTATTAGCTTTTTGTCATTGAATTATGAGTTCTTCATGCTGGGTATTAACCCCTTATCAGATCTATGATTTGAAAATATTTTCTCTCATTCTGTAGCTTGTCTTTTCACTCTCTTGTTAGTATATATATAGATAGATTCTTTTTCATATTCATTATGATTTATTACAGGATATTGAATATAGCTGCCTGTGATATACAGTAGGACCTTGTTTCTCCATCCTGTATATGCTAGTTTGCATCTGCTGATCCCAAACTCCCAGTCCATCCCCCTCCCCATTAGCAACCACAAACCTGTTCTCTGTCTGTGAGTCTGTTTCTGTTTTGTAAATAAGTACGTTTGTGTGATATTTTAGATTCCACATATATGATATCATATGGTATTTCTCTTTCTCTTTTTGACTTGTTTCACTTAGTATGATAATCTCTAGGTCCATCCATGTTGCTGCAAATGGCATTATTTCATTCTTTTTTATGGCTGAGTAGTATTCCATTATACACACACACACACACACACACACACACACACCCCAAATCTTCTTTATCCATTCATCTGTCAATGGACATTTAGGTTGCTTCCATGTTTTGGCTCTTGTAAATAGTGCTGCTGTGAACATTAGAGTGCATGTATCTTTTTGAATCAGAGTTCTGTCTGGATATATACCCAGGAATCAGATTGCTGGATCATATGGCAATCTGACATGGCAACTCTATTTTTAGTTTTTTGAGGAACCTCCATACTGTTTTCCATAGTGGCTGCACCAGCTCACATTCCCACCAACAGTGTAGGAGGGTTCCCTTTTTTCCACACCCTCTCCAGCATTTATTATTTGTAGACTTCTTAATCAGATTAGGGCCATTCTGAGTGGTGTGAGGTGTTACCTCATTGTAGTCTTTTTTTTTTTTTTGGCTGTGTTGGGTCTTCGTTGCTGTGTGCGGGCTTTCTCTAGTTGCAGTGAGTGGGGGCTACGCTTCATTGCAGTGCACGTGCTTCTCATTGCGGTGGCTTCTCTTGTTGCAGAGCACAGGCTCTAGGCACCCGGGCTTCAGGAGTTGTAGCACGTGGGCTCAGTAGTTGAGGCTGGCAGGCTCTAGAGTGCAGGCTCAAGTTGTGGTGCACAGGCTTAGTTGCTCCACGGCATGTGGGATCTTCCTGGACTGGGGCTCGAACCCATGTCTGCTGCATTGGCAGGTGGATTCTTGACTGCTACGCCACCAGGGAAGCCCCTCATTGTAGTTTTGATTTGCATTGCTCTAATAATTAGCAATGTTGAGCATCTTTTCATGTGCCTGTTGGCCATTTGTATGTCTTCTTTGGAGAAATGTCAATTTAGGTCTTCTGCCCACTTATTGATTGGGTTGGTTTTTTTTGACATTGATTTGTATAAGCTGTTTGTATATGTTGGAAATTAAGCCATTGTCGTTCACATCGTTTTCAAATATCTTCTCCCAGTCCATAGGCTGTCTTTTCATTTTGTTGATGGTTTCCTTTGCAGTGCAAAAGCTTTTAAGTTTGATTAGGTCCCATTTGTTTATTTTTGCTTTTATTTCTATTGCCTTGGGAGACTGATTGGTACGACTTCTGTCAAAGAATGTTTTGCCTATGGAGTTTTATGTTGTCATGTCTTATATTTAAGTCTTAAAGCCATTTTGAATGGACCTGTCCTGATCCCCATCCTGGTTGGTGGCCCATCCTAGCTGGTGGCCCATCCTGGTGTCCAGGCCTGGCTGGCAGCTCCACTTACCAACCTTTATTAAGCTCAGGGAGCTGTATGGTGTATGGTATATGGGTGTGTTCTAACTTGATTGATATATATGAGGCTGTCCAGCTTTCCCAACACCACTTGCTGAAGAGACTGTCTGTTCTCCATTGTATATTCTTGCCTCCTTCGCCGAAGATTAATTGACTGGAGGTGTGTGGGTTTATTTCTGGGCTCTCTATTCTGTTCCATTGATCCATATGTCTGTTTTTGTGCCAGTACCTTGCTGTTTCGATTACTGCAGCTTTGTAGTATTGTCTGAAGTCTGGGAGGGTTATGCCTCCTGCTTTGTTCTTTTTCCTCAGGATTGCTTTGGCAATTCTGAGTCTTTTATGGTTCCATATAAATTTTAGGATTATCTGTTCTAGTTCTGTGAAAAACGTAATGGGTAATTTGATAAGGATTGCATTAAATCTGCAGATTGCTTTGGCTAGTATGGCCATTTTAGCCATATTAATTCTTCCAATCTAAGAACATGGGATATCTATCCATTTCTTTGAATCATCTTCAGTTTCCTTTATTAATGTTTTATAGTTCTCAGCATATAAGTCTTTCACCTGCTTAGTCAGGTTTATTCTTAAGTATTTTTTTTTGGATGCAATTTTAAAAGGGATTTTTTTTTAATTTCTATTTCATTGCCTTTCTATTTAATTGTTATTATAAAGCAATGCAACCAATTTCTGTATGTTAATCTTGCATCCTGCTATTTCGCTTAATTCGTTTCTCAGTTCTAGTAGTTTCTGTGTGGAGTCTTTAGGGTTTTCTATATGTAGTGTCCTGTCATCGGCATATAATGACAATTTTACCTCTCCCCTTCCAATTTGTATACTTTCTCTTTTTCTTATCTGATTGCTGTGGTGAGGACTTCCAATACTATGTTGAATAGAAGTGGTGAGAGTGGGCATCCTTATCTTGTTCCATATTTTAGTGGGAGGGCTTTCAGCTTTTCTCCATTGAGTGTTATGTTGGCTGTGGGATTGTCATAAATAGCTTTTATTACATTGAGATATGTTCCCATAATGGAATTGTTTTTATTTCCTTTTCAGATTGTTCATTGCTAGTGTATAGAAATGCGGCTGATTTTTTGTATTCATTTTGTATCCTGCTAGTTTTCTGAATTCATATATTAGCTCGAACAGTTGTGTGTACGTGTGTGTGTATAATCTTTAGAGTTTTCTACATATAAGATATCAACTGTGAAGGAGATCATTTTATTTCTTTCCTTCCACTGTGGATGCCCCATTCTCCAGAGCTCCTCTTCCCCATTACCGTCTGTGTCCTTAAGAGGTGTCTGCTCCACTATGTAGAACCTTCTGGAAGCAGATGAAACAGCAAGGATGCCCTACTGGTTCTGGAGATCTGTCAACTTGAGACTAGTTGCTGTGAAGTTCCCTGAGCTTAATAAAGGTTGGTAAGTGGAGCTGCCAGCCAGGCCTGGACACCAGGATGGGCCACCAGCTAGGATGGGCATCAGGACAGGTCCACCAACCAGGGCAGGTCCACTGACCAGAACAGGGCCCCCCAACCGGGATGGGCCACCAACTAGGATGGGTCATCAACCACGATGAGCCCACACCTGGGACAAGCCACCAACCAGGGTGGGTCACCAACCAGGATGGGCCACCAACTGGAATGGGCCACCAACTGGGATGGGTCATCAACCACGGTGGGCCCACAACTGGAACAAGCCACCAACCAGGATGGGTCACCAACCAGGATGGGCCACCAACCAGGATGGGTCACCAACCAGGATGGGCCACCAACCAGGATGGGTCACCAACTGGGATGGGCCCACCGTACCCCAGGGGCTGCCTCCTTGAGAATGGATGATGGTCCACTGTCTCCATGGAGCTGGAAACAAGACACGGCCACAGCCTGAAGTAGGACTGTGGACAGCTTCCAGTCCATGCCTAAGATGGCCTTCGTCTCATTTCCCCCTCAGTGGAGATATGATCTGCTGCCACAGCTGCTTTTCCCTCCTCCCCTGAGACATAACGTCAGTGAGGTCAGAGGCCCAGGAATTGTGTCACCTTCACCGCAGGGCTGAGGGGTCACTCTAGGCAGGTAACATCAACCTGCTGCTTCCTTTCCAAAACCTCTGCCTGCCTCGGGCGGGACACCTGACTTTCTGATTCGCCAGGTTGTAATCCTTCCATTAAGGTGCCTCTTAATTAATGACACGTGTTTGCCGGTATGAAAATAAATTAAATATTGACAGATTCATAATTTCCCATTAATTCTCAATATCCAATTTGTGTCTTTCAGTTATGCACAATTTACATCTTTTCCATGCCCAGCAAATGAATACACTATTGTTGGATTCTGGGGAAAACTTGTGATTTGCAGACAAGACTTAACCCTTTACTTGATTCTTTTCTGGTCTCAGCACAGAATCCCTGTAAACTCTCCTGTCAGCTCATTGGGCTTTACTTTGTCCGTTTCTCTGACCACACCCTAAAAGTACTGAGGAACAGGGGTGTAATTGAGCAGGTGGGATGGTCAGGGTTAATCAGTTTTGCGTATCATTCTAATTTCAAAGAGAAAAATGCCTCTTCTAGAAAAAAAAAATCTTGTCTCTGTGTCAGCATAAATACGATAATCTGTTTCTCCCAGTGTGACTGAAGTTAGATGATAATTAGATCAACTTATCTTTTACAATAGTGCAAAATATCATTCAGTCTGAGTCATTTGTTTTCTGTAAACCATACCAATTAAGGCAGAAAGGAAGCTCTCGAGAATGTGAGGAATGCTCATCACAGTGAGATGGGGGGTGGGGGAAGCCCAGCGCTTTTCTGCATCCTGAGATCTCAGCAATTAGGAGAGGTGGTAGCAGTGTCTCCCTGCTGTTCCCCAGGCCCTGATGCTCAGTGTTTTCAGAAAAAACTGTCCTAGGTTCGCTCACACTCACTTGGCCCGTTCTGGATTTTCCTCTCCATGCAGCACTCGCTGTGCCCAGTTTCTCTAGGGAGCATGTGTTCTCATTCAGAGAACCTGGTGAAACATTGGGTCCCCTCCGAAATAAGAAGCACGCACAGAGCTGCCCCACCACACACACACACACACACTGCACAACTAAAGGGGTTGCAGACGCCCTGAAACCCACGCAGCGGTGGATTGATTGTCTACTTCTGCATGACAGATTACCACGAATTTAGTGGCTAAAACAATGCCCTTTATTGCCCCCCAGTGACCATGAGTCAGGCCCAGGCTTGGCCTGCTGTGTCCTGGGCCTCATGGGCTGTGGGCAGAATTCTATTCCTGTGGTTGTGGGACTGAGGTCCTAGTTTTCTTGCTGGCTGCCAGCTGGGGCTACTTTCACCTCCCTGAGGCCCTCCAAGTCCCAATTCCCCCCATCCTCTTCCTACCTGGCAGTGACTCCTCTGAGGCCAGCAGAGGAGGACCAGGTTCTGAAGGGCTTCCCCTGGTGGAGTCAGGCCGCCAGATTGGCCCCCCTTTTGCTTCATTTAAAACCAACTGATTACAGGCCTTCAGGTCCTCATTTAAAACCAACTGATTACAGGCCTTCAGGTCCTTTGTCCTTGCATGTGGCACTTGGCACTGACCCTTCTGGTACCTCCCTGGCCCATAGCACCTGGCACAGATCTTGCACTCGTCACTCAACAGACATTTCTTGAGGCAACCACTCAAGTTTTCCTTCCAGAGGACCTGCCGTCGGAATGTGGTTAGCTGCTGCCAGCCCTTCAGACCCACATCCTGCATAGACCAGATGTCTTCATTTACCGGGGTAGACTAGATGTCCTCATTTACCAGGGTAGACCAGATGCCCTCGGTCACCAGATGACCTTTATTACCAGGGTAGACCAGATGACCTCTCTTACCAGGGTAGACCAGATGGCCTTGGTTACCATCACTGTATAGGCCCCATAGATGTTCAAATGGGGTCATGCAACCCCTTTATTTTGCAAAAGAGAAGCTAGTGACCAGAGAATTTAGGAGGCTTGCTCAATGTCACATAGCACTCATAAAGGTAGAAAGTAGAAAGTAAGATGAGTAAGGTGTAGGTGAGAATGTATAGGTGATATGTTTTCAGAATTCAGGTGGAGAGAAATCACCTTCATGGAGGAATCAAGGGAGAAAGATGGCTTCATAAAAGGTGATACCTGAGCTCCTCCCTAAAAGACAGATAGGATGAGGATGTGTGGAAATACAGGAGGAAGGCAGAGGGGCTGGGAGGTGACAGAGCAGGTGGAAGAAGGGGGCGCTTCCCCTGTCTTGTGACTGTTTTCTATCTGCACCAGCACAGAGATATTTCAATCAGCAGCTATGCTGTTGACTCATAAAAGTGTCACACTTCTGCTGGAAATTATCCCCAAGAATGTCTCCTCTTCAGATTTAATCACCACCACCCATGCTGGAAATGTGCCTGTCCTAAAATAATAAATGTTTTCTTAAGGGCTTAGAACACTCCAACATGAATGTAGACAGCAGCTGGTGGCAGTGCCAGCAATCAGCCGTGCAAGGCAGTTACCCCAGAACAAACCTCAAGTAAATATGTCTGCAGCAATCACAAGGGCAGCCTCATCTATCCATCCTCACAAACTCCACAGTATAATCCATTTTCTTACCTCAATGATGCTCTCATTGCAAGTTTAGGTGCTCATCCAGTTTTTAATTATATTCATAATGGAGAATGAAGAAGAAAAAGGGAACCGACACTTATTGAGCACCTACTGTGTGCCAGGCGTGATGAATTCCTTACATACGGTATCTTTCTATTCTTGAAATCCATTAAAGTTTTAACAGTTATTAGCATCCCCACTCTGTGGATGAAGAAATGTTTGCTTGACCTTAAGGTCAGTATTGACCGCGAGTAATGAAACATTAGAATTTCCATCGCTAAAGCTGACTTGTGATCACCCTTTCTCATAAACGTACATATCAAACTCGGCCTCACTACTTAGCCAATTGTTTCCTTTTCCCTGCCTCTGAGAATAGCCAGTGTCCATGATGGACATAGAGACCCATAGTGTCTCCTGCCTGGCAATGATGTTATGAGGCCCAGAGCAGAGTAGGCACACAGCACGTGTGATCTGATGGTGCCTGCGTGCATATGATATCCTGGTCTTAGACAGTTGTCACTTTCTTTAGTGGCTTGGGAGCGTCCTGAAATGGCCTTTTGGACCCTGGCACCGTCCTTGTACCTGACTGTCCCCCTAGGTGATGCACTTATCATCTGTGATTCAGAAACATCCCAGGGCTGTGTTGGGTGCTGGGCTACATGGATGAACAGGAGCCAGTGTCCCATTTGTGCCCTGGGGCCAGCCGGCTGCTGTGCATTGTTGCCACATGGGTGAGTCATGACCAAAACCCCAGCAGATCAACAGGAGTGAGCGGGGTCTTCCACAGGTCTGAGTGGACGCTGACAGTACAGCGCCTGAGGGAGCGTCAGAGATTGTCCCCGGCAAGGCTGGCTTTGCTGCACTCGGCGCCAGGCTCGGACCTGAAAGGTTAATCCCAGCCCAGTGCTCCAGAGGAAAACCGGTGGAGGCCGTGGAGCGGATTGATTTTAAGGACTTTGTCTCGAGAACACTCCCAGCAGGAAAGGGCAAACCCAGGTGAAGCGATGTAGCCAGAACTGAAGACGAGCTGCCAGAGAGCCAAGGTGACCATGACTCCAGCCAGCAGGATGGGAGCAAGTGTCCCAGAGCACCCAAGGGTCAAGGCTGACGGCACCAGGGGAGTCCTGGGTCTGAGCAGGCTCAGGCGGCCCAGCCCCTACGGCGCCTACGCACAAGGCAGCCCCCAGGCTGGCACCTCGGAGGCTCAAAGAACTCCCTGTTTATTGCTTTTAAGAAATGCTATTTTTATACTGTTAAAAATTAAAGCAATGCAAAAAAGTACAACTAAGGAAGTAAAATATTACTCCCTAAGTCCCACCACACAAAAACAAAGATGGTTAATTTTGCTGAACATGACAGGCCTGGAAGGATGATAGCCATGCCGATGGTTGGGAAGAATTTTATAATAAAAGACTCAAACGAAGATGAGTCTATTAAAACTAATAGGCATTTCAGCTCATTTTACTTGAATTTATTAAGTAAAAAGTTATGTGTTCAAGGGAAAGAAACTGAAACCGTATTAAAGGAGGTGCTGAACTTTGTAAAAATATTTCTCCTCCCAAAGAATATTAGTTCCTAAAGGATCCTTGCAGTAGCTCTTCCTGGGGGACTGAACCCCACAAGGGGAGCCTTGTAACCTGGGGGGACTCTCTGGACATCAGAGAAATTGGGTGGCCAGTCGGCGTTTAGGAGAGGGGGAGGAGGCCAACCACCATGCAGGACAGCTCTCGTGCAGTTTCCTCAGATGCCACCTGACCTGCAGGTGTTCCAGCGACAGGTATGCAGGTGAGAAAGCTGTTTACAGCGATCTGAGCTCAGCACCACCTCCGTTTTCATGTATAAACACAAGGCGGTTTTCACACAACTGCAGTATTTCCTGCATATTTCAGGAGTGCCATGGTCTGTCGTACACATGGGGGATGTAGCACCTCATTTTGTGCCAAGAACTGTTCACCTTTTCTGAAAATCAATCCCCATGGCAACGTCAGTCGTGTTGCTGAGTCACCATCAGGTGGTGAGGGGGAAATACCGGGAGACCACGACCAAAGATGGGAAAAGGATTGTGCGCCAACGCTGCAGACAGACAGACTGCCCACTGCACGGTAGTAGCCGAGCCCTGTGTGGGGTGAACTGCCCCTTGCCCGCCTGCGGGATCTCTCACCCCGGCACATCCATCGGGGCTGCTTCGGGGATCCCGCATCTTATGGGTGCTGAAGAGGGGTGTCTGTGCTGCCTTTTAGGGGAAAGTCTGTTTTTAGGCAGAAAATGTGCTGGTGCAGGTGGGCAGTGTGTGGATAGTCAGTGCCACGTGGGCTGACAAGGGTTATATGGAGCCTGAGGACTTGGGCCAAGTCCAGAGCTGAAGAACGGAGCCCAGGTCACCTTGTCACACCTGCGTCTCCAGCACCAAGGCTACGGATGAAATGCTGTGAGAAGCCCTCTTAAAACTCCTGGAAAAGAAAAGTCTGCACGTATGATTCCCTTTCCTGGTCATCTGTCCCCTGAAGACTCTGAGTGTGAACCGGAGGTCTCCACGGAATAGATACCCCATTTCAGCTCTTGTTACATGAAGGGTGATTTAATAGTCTTGATTTGGCTGAAGTGGGCCTTGGCAAACTGACAATAGGAAAATGACAGTTTCCTGCCTGCTCTGCTCATGAGTAGAACTTGGCCCACATTTAATCATTCGGAGCGAGCGGGATGATGGCGGGTGAAGAAGAGGAAAAAGTTCAGCCTGGGTGCAGGGCCCAGGGATGGCGGGCCAGCCATCAGGATGCCTCACAAAGAAGCCGGCGTCTCCTGCGGGCCACCAGGTGCCAGACAGATGTTGATCCCCTCCATTCCGGAGACTGAAGTCCTAGGCCACAAGCCTGGCCGGTCCTGTGGGGCCTCTTACTGGCCTGGAGACACACCTTCTGTGCCTTCACATGGCCTTTCCTCTGTGGGGAGAGGGGACCCCAGCACCCCCATCAGAGCAGGATCCACCCTGTGACCTCATCTGACCTTAATCTCCCCCCAAAGGCCCACCTCCTGAAAAGTCACCCAGGGGTTAGGGCTCTCGCAGGTACGTCCATATGGGCAGTGGGAGAACAGAGAAGAAAGAGGCAAACAGAGCACTGAGGCCCAGGAGGTGAAGAGGGGGGCTGGGGAAGAGAGGTCTGGTCCATGGTGCCCGGTGCTCAGAGGGACTGGAAGGGGCTCCGGATGCCCCACAGCAGAGGGGATGATGGAGCCTCTCCTCAGGGCTGGCCCACCACGCTTTCCGGGCCCATGAGTGACACCATGGAGCCCCCAGAGGTCAGGGCGAGCCAGTCTCATTCTTTCCCGCCAGGCGAGGCCTGCACCCCCGGGGCTGAGAAAGCACAGCCCCTGGAGATGTGGTGAGGACCCTCCCTCCATCAGCGATGCGTGGCAATGCAGGTTGAGCTGTTGGAATGTTTAAGCCAATGGGCAAATGCTGGTCCGCCTTAAGCACAGGGTCTTGGGTCCACAATTATGGGGTCAGGGCCTGGGTGGGGGCGAGTCTCCTCCACCGAATCCCGACGTGGAGCTCCCTGCAGAGTCAGGGAAACTGTGGGCAGAGACAAAAAAGACATCCTCTCAAATAAGGGATAATTGTGCTCTTGGGAAGAAAGAGGAAGGACCAGCAGGCAGAATTCCCTCCGTTTCATCCAGTCCTGAGCAGCTGTGATGTCACAGCAGTAGCAGGAAGAGACAGAGCCAGGGACGTGGACAGTGCCGTGATGCAGGGGAACCTACAGCAGGGTGCACGGGGCTCACGGGGCACACCTGACATTCGGTCCTGGTTCAGACATTCTGGTGTCAGGACGGATGGAGACCCCCAGGCGGGGAGGGGCTGGGCGCTCACAGGCCACCCAGCTGGGGGAGGGCGCAGATGCTCTGAAAAGGCTTGTTGTCCTTGTTCTCGAATGTTTGATCCTTTTTAGCCCAGCTGAGCAGCTTTTTGGTGGAGGGGCATACTAGCGTCATCAATGCAGATGAGAAGGAAAACGATGAAAAACACAATCGTGACAAGTTTTCAGTTGGCTGGCCCGGGGAGGGGAAATACCCAGAACCAAAAGTTTGCTTGGGGATTTCCCTGGCGGTCCAGTGGTTGAGAATCCGCCTTCCAATGCAGGGGACGCAGATTCAATCCCTGGTCTGGGAACCAAGATCCCACATGCCACGGGACAACTAAGCCCACGCGTGGCAACTACTGAGCCCGTGCACTCTAAAGCCCGCACGCCACAACTAGAGAGAAGCCTGCGTGCTGCAACAAGATCCCATGTGCCGCAACTAAGACCCAACACAGCTGAATAAATAAATAAATGTTTTTTTTAATTATTAAAAAAAAAGTTTGCTTGAACTGTTCTCACAAATCAGACTGCAAAGAAATTCAAACTTAGCCACAAACAAAAACTTTACTGATGAGCCTGTGAGGGACAAGAGGGTCACCCCGTGGCTGGTGGGAGACACAGGGCACTGCGGAAGGTGGTCTAGAAATAACCCAGCAAGGGCTCGTGCCTAGGAACCCATCCTGAGTTTACATCTGCAATGGTTAAAGACAAATTATATATATACACATACATGCATTATATGTTAAATACAGTATTGTGTATTACACGCAGCGTATACAACGTTATATATTGTGTGAGAGATAACAATGTTATATATTGTGTGAGAGATAATGCATACTGATAGTACTTGTTGCCAGTGGTAAAATTCAGATCTTCACTTGAAACCTTGAATTTTGGAAACCTCATATCCATCACAATTATTGACATGATTTCATATTCCAGCTGCGACCAAACTTTAAGAAACTTCGGGGCTTCCCTGATGGCACAGTGGTTAAGAATCCATCTGCCAATGCATGGGACATGGGTTCAAGCCCTGGTCCAGGAAGATCCCACATGCTGCAGAGCAACTAAGCCCATGCACCACAACTACTGAGCCTGTGCTCTAGAGCCCGCGAGCCACAACTGCTGAGCCTGTGTGCCACAACTACGGAAGCACACGCACCAAGAGCCTGTGCTTCGCAACAAGAGAAACCACCGCAATGAGAAGCCCACGCACCGCAACGGAGAGTAGCCCCCGCATACCGCAACTAGAGAAAGCCTGCACGCAGCAACGAAGACCCAACGCAGCCAAAAATAAATAAATTAAATAAATAAATTTAAATTTAAAAAAAAAGAAACCTCAACTTGTTGAGGTTGGCTGTTGTATAAAAAGTATCCATAATTATCAGGAAGGAATATTAACATACTCCTTCCTCTCTTTTCCCATTCTATAGTAAATGTGCTAAAGAGTTTGTTTTGAAAAGTATAGTTATTTTTCACTGAAATGCGTTATTTGTGTTAACATATGAGGGGTTTATTATTGTTCTTTTAAAATGAATGAATACATGTTTTTAAATTTCTGTTTAATTTCTAGTGTGGTAAATGTTTATAGTCATATACACACAAGCACAGCTCACAGTGTCCTCAATACCTTTCCAGCATGTCAGGGGCTCCTGAGAGGCAGAGTTTAACAACGACTGCTGCCCACCTTCTGCCCGGAATTAACCAGGCTCCTTGGAGAAATGGCCGGTTCCAGTCGTGGAGAAGGAAAGTACAAGGTGAGTCCAGAGTATCTTGTTCCAGGAAGCAAGTAATTGCTCAAAAATGTAAAAGGACTTATCAAAATGACAGAAAAGCCAGCTTCAAGAGTCTCCCAGTGGCCAGATTTGGAAAAAGGTAAGCATTAAAGAGAGCAATGATGTAACCCTAAGGAAAGCATGGGGAGGGAGGTGGGGAGGAGGAGATCTTTTCTCTCCCGCTCTGCTCTCCGCAGGGAGGTCGGGGTGGGGCTGAAAGTTCCAACCCTGTAATCACAGGAGGGTTCCTCTGGCCACCAGCCCCCATCCTGAAGCCCTGGGGCCTCACCAGCAGTCACCTCGTTACTTATAAAAAGTCGCTCATCACTCTGGAGAATCCGAGGCTCTTGTGTCAAGAACTTGGGACGGAAACCAAATGTTACCTCTCACCCGCTGCAGCCCCAGCAATCCACCCTGTCCTTGGGCTCATCAGGAAGAGGGTCTCACAGGGGCGGGACAGACCGATGTGGCCAAAGGTCGGAATTATGTTCCCCCCTGCCCACAATTTGGGGAGAACAGAGATGGGCTCTTCCTCGGAGCCAGGCCTGCCTGGAGGGGGCGTCGTGCACAAAGGTCCTGAGCCTGCCCCTTTCTTGGGGCACCTGTCCTCACAGGAGGAGTGGCCAAGGGGCATGGTCGGACGCCAGGTGTGAACACAGACAGCCATAGACCAGACGTCCCCCACCCTCCCTCCTTCTAGGTCACACGGGGCCCCAGCCCACCATGCTCGATGGGAACAGGCTAAGGGTTCAGTTGTGCTCGGGACAGACGTGAGTGTCTTGTGCAGAAGCTGGACCGGTCAGCTGTCCCCGATGCAAATGCAAGGCTGACGGGAATGGACGTCGTGGAAGAAAGCTCAGAATTGGTGTTCAGATGTTTACAGACAGCTCGCTCTCCCTCTGAAGTCCTCCCAAAACACAGTGAAGAGGTTTTTTAAAGGCACAAATTCACGACTTACAGTGATGGGGATGGCAGACCTGGAAAATCTAGTCCTGGTCTATTGGTACAAAAAACAAGAAGCAACACAGTTTACTCAGAAGAATAGCCCATGTTATGAGCTGATTGTCCCTGCTGCCACCCCAAATTCATCTATGGTGTTTTATTACAGCAACTTGATATGGTCTGAATGTTTATGTCCCTCGAACATTCATATATTGAATCCTAGCCCCCATGTGATGGTTTTGGGGGGGACATTTTGGGAGGTCATGAGGGTGGAACCCCCATGAATGGAATTAGTGTCCTTCTAACAGAGACCCCACAGGGCCCCCAGCCCTTCCTCCACGTGAGGACACAGGGAGGAGACGCCATCTATGAACGAGGAAGCTCTCACCTCTATACCTTGCTGACACCTTGATCTTGGATGTCCAGCCTCCAGGACTGAGAAGCAGACATCTGTTGTTTATAAGCCCCCAGTCTGTGGTACGTTGTTACAGCAGCCTGAACAGACTAAGACACAGCCCAAGCTGACTAAGCCCAGACGCTCAAGATTTGGCAACATCAGGTTCTGTAGAGAAGGTGAAGGTCACCACTGAAATAAGGAGGATCCTTTAATGGTCAGTTAAGAAGCTCTGACCCCTGAGGCCCCTCCACAGCTCTGTGCCGCCCAGTGACTGCACCTTTCTTATCCCTGCAAAGATGGAGCTTGAGTCTCTGGAAGAGAAAAAGCAGAGGTTCCCTGGATGGAACCAGGTGCAGCTAAGAGCAAGGCTCCCATCCTGACAACATGGCATCAGGGTGTCTCCCTTGTTCTCTGCTTGCAGCTCATCCCTCAGGCCACTTCCTCATCACACCCCAGGGCTCCCAGCTAGTCCCCAGCTCTGCCAGCCCCCAAACTTGTCCTTCACGGCTCTTACCACGTCTAAGTGTGTGTGTGTGTCTGTGTGATGTCCCACTATGCCCGCCTGCAGATGCCAGGGCACTCCAGGAGGTCTGCTGTTTACATTCTGTCCTCAGTACTGTGGTCGGGGGGCTGGCGCACAGCAAGACTCGATGAACCTTACTGAGTGGATGAGTGGTTGGAGGCCGGGGACTCAGTGCAGGTCGTGTGGAGGCAGGGCAGGGCTCGAGGGGCTGTGGACCAGAAGAGAGAGACAGGAACCAGGAGCTGAGAGTAACAAAAACAGGATGGGCAGTCAAACCCGGGAGGACCGTCCGTTCCAAAGCACGGGAAGCAAACTGCACAGAAATCCCAGAGCTGAGCGCACAGAACTTGTAAGTTCCGTGGGAGAAAAGACAAAAGCAACCAGGAGAGTTTAGACAGCTGGGTGGGGCCAGGTGTTGGAGAGGGTGTTGGGCTGTGCACGGCTGCAGGACGGGTGGGCAGGACAGGACAGCCTGGAGAGGGTCCAAGCACTACTTTAATCAAGCACAGGCCTCGCTTATGACTCTGCCGTTCTGCCTTCGGGCGCGTCACTCAAGGAGGTTCACGTGGGTCCTTGAGCTCATGCACGAAGATCCTCGCATCGGCGCTGCTGGTGGTGGCTGCAAGCAGGAGGCTGCTTGGTGTCCACCTACGGACCAGGCCATAGTGTGCGTGTTGAAAGCAACAAATCAGATGGACATGTAGCCTCACAGGTGGAGTGCTAAGAGGAAAAGTAAGAAACGTTTTCATAAAAATGCATGCTCGTAAAACAGTAGCAGAAATTTTGCAAGAATGTGTTCAAGTAAAAAGACACATGGTAGAGAGGGGAGAGGGAGTGGGGAAAAGAGGATGAATGACAATAGCCAGAGAGCTCGCACACAGCAGGAGTGGTCGTGTGAGGTAAAGTGAGCAGCATGATTAATTCAGCAGCTGGGGTCCTAGAAACAAAGGTGCAACCAACCAACCACACAACCAACTAAACCAACCAACAACACAGCCACTCAACAAGCCAATCACACAACCAACCAACCATACAACCAACTAAACCAACCAACAACACAGCCACTCAGCTAGCCAATCAATCACTCAACCAGCTGATCACACAACCAACCAACCACACAACCAACTAAACCAGTCAACAACACAGCCACTCAACCAGCCAATCACACAACCAACCAACGACACAACCAACTAAACCAACCAACAACACAGCCACTCAACCAGCCAGTCACACAACCAACCAACCATACAACCAACTAAACCAACCAACAACACAGCCACTCAACTAGCCAATCAATCACTCAACCAGCTGATCACACAACCAACCAACCACACAACCAACTAAACCAGTCAACAACACAGCCACTCAACCAGCCAATCACACAACCAATCAACCACACAACCAACTAAACCAACCAGCGACACGGCCGCTCAACCAGCCAATCACACAACCAATCAACCACACAACCAACTAAACCAACCAACAACGCAGCCACTCAACCAGCCAATCATACAACCAACAACCACACAACCAACTAAACCAGTTAACAACACAGTCACTCAACCAGCCAGTCACACAACCAACCAACCACACAACCAACTAAACCAACCAACAATGCAGCCACTCAACCAGCCAATCGCACAACCAACCAGCCAACTGTACAACCAGCCAACCACACAAGCAAATATGCAACCAACCACACAACACAACCACACAACAAACGGCACAACCAGACAACTCACCTCAACAAAGAAAAGAGTGAGCTACTCGATGTAGGTGGATATTTGGTGCACCAGAGCACTCATAATTTGAAATGTGAAATCCGCACTTTGTAAAAATTGAAGTCCATGTGAGCGAAGCGCAAAAGAGAACTAACGAAATTCATATTAGATTTTTTAAATGTCAAAAGATTCTGAGACTCCTGGCTATGCTAATACACACATAAATTTCTCTGCAGGCTTAATTATTATTTGCTGTGTTTGATTCACTTACAGCATGCCTGCAGCTTTGGGGTGTGTGAATGTGAGAATAAAATAGAATTTATTACAGTAAGTCACAGAGTGCAGTCTCCTGTCTAGAGACACAGAGTGCCTAATCTGTTAGAAAATCTAGGCCAAGACGAATAGCAGAGCCTGTGCTGCTTCTCTTGCTGAGAACATGCACGTGTGCGTCAGACCAGGGCTCACGCCGAGGCCCAGCTGCAGCCCAGGCTCTGCAGGGACAGCCTGGGAGCACAGAGAGCAGATGGTTTCTGGTTTCCTGGTTTGCAGCCTTCTCAGCGGCCTGATGTGACCGTGCCTGAAGGGAATCTGTAACTAACAGGAATTAAAACACCACATCGGCCAAGTTGGCAAATTGTTGACTCTTTAAAATATGTTCCATCAGATGCCACTCATGTTTTCAGTATGCATTCTCTTTTTTTTATAAGATGTATGTTAGCTATGCATGTACCGTTTTGAATTAGGAAAAAATCAACGTTTATTCATAAAGTTACTAATCGGCATTGAAAAGGGGACTCAGGGGCCCACATTTCGGTACATGAACAAGAGGGAGGAAGTCAGGCGTTGCAGAGACATCTTGGTGAGGCGCTCCGGAGACCCCACACGAGCTGGGTGGCTGCAGCCAAGCTGTGTTCTGGGGCAGGCGGTATCGTTCCTGAGTTTTCTCAGCAGTTTGTCTTCTGCTTTCCCCTCTCTCCCAACTTGCAGAGGTTTGCTTTGTGCCCCAGAGATTTTTCCTGCCCTTGCTCTGTGTTAGCCCTGTGGTAGAGCCTGGGAGGGGCCTTGTCGGAGGGGAGGGGACGCAGGGGACATGGGTGGATGTGGGTGGCCGAGAGAGCCAGGAAGAGCTGGAGTCGTGTCTGGAGACCCAGCAGCCAGCGTGCCCTGCGGCCCGGCTCCTCCGTAGGCAGAGGGGCAGCACCGGGGCTGCAGGTGCAGCCTGAGCCTGGTCTCTGGAGGACACTCGGTCTTACACGTTCATGCCCCGCAGGCCTTCACGAGGATCCCCAGTGTCCAGGAAGTGCTTGTTGAGGATACAGGGGAGGGAAAACGCTTTTCTTCTCGGCTCCCGGGTTCTGCGCTGGGGCCCGGAAGCTAAACCTGCAAAAGACTGATTGACAAGAGGAAACAAACAGAGTCTCCTAAGAGGTGATCACACACACACACACACACACACACACACACATGTGCATGCACACACAAACATGCACACGCATGCACACACAGACACACATGTGCACGTGCACACGCACACAGACACACAAACATGCACGCTGACACAGACACGCAGACGCGCAGAGAGACATACACATGCGCGCACATACGCAGACACACACACACTCAGGAAAATCCAGCGGTGAGGAGCTCAGAGGGGTGGTTAGAACTCGACTCATTTGAGCAAAGCACAGGGGATTTGCAGAGAAGTGACAAGACAAGGAAAGGGCAGCCACCTGGGACGGAGAGCCTACGGGGAAACAAGTGCAGATAAAGAGGGCGTAGGTTTGCCGTGTAGATTCCTCTGTGCCTCCCTGGGCTGGTGAGAGTCTGGATGTGTCTCCGGGGATGAAGAGTCTAGGAGGCATCCTCTTCCTGCTACGGGGGTGGAAGACTCATTACAAGTGGACATTTTTGTCCCGCTTCTAGGAAAGTGGGGGCGGGGAGCCGCTGCTCCCCAGTTGCCTTCAGCTCACAATGGCCCTCGTGCCAAAGAGGCCAGTGCTGGGGGGTGGGGGGAGGCGTGTTCTGCCCCTGGGTCTCCTGGCTCCTCCTGGGCTCTCCTGGGGTCGGGGGCGGGCTGGCCATGGGGACCTGGGCAGTAAGTCTGCACCGCCCAGCATTCCCTGAAAGCCTTTCAAGAAGCCCAGAGGACTTTGGGCAAAAGACAGAAACTTAAGATAAAAGTAATATATCTTCTCGGAAAACCAAACTACAAGGGGAGCCTCTTGGAAAAGCAGGAGTCAGCGCTGTCAGACAGACGAGTGAGGCTTTGTGCAGATCGTTCTGACGGGATGTAGGCAGGACCGGGGGAGCCTCGCAGGAGGGGGCGTGGGGATCAGAAACAGGAGGGAAGCCCTCCCTCATGAGAGGATAGGAATTAGGTCAGCAAAGGCGATGAGGTGAGAGGCTGCGGCTCCCTTGATGGAATTGAAACAAGTGCAGAGGGCTTCCTTGGTGGCACAGTGGTTAAGAATCCACCTGCCAACGCAGGGGACACGGGTTCAAGCCCTGGTCCGGGAAGATCCCACATGCCGCGGAGGAACTAAGCCTGTGCGCCACAACTACTGAGCCTGTGCTGTAGAGCCAGCGGGCCAACACTACTGAAGCCCGTATGCCTAGAGCCCGTGCTCCGCAGGAAGAGAAACCAGTGCAATGAGAAGCCCGCGCACCGCAAGGAAGAGTAGCCCCGCTCGCTGCAACTAGAGAAAGCCCGCGCACAGCAACAAAGACCCAAAGCAGCCAAAAATAAATAAATAAATTTATTTATTTTTTTAAGGGCAGACACGACACCCTCCCCGTACAATTAATCAGACAATATTATTAAATTATCGTTTGAATAATATTTGAAAAAAGGTCTTGAGATGTAGGATGCTTTAAGGTACAAACTATTAACCTTTTACCAAGTAATTAAAGCCATCAAGTTATAACTGTATGTAAATGTAATGGTGCTTTGCATCCATTTCCTCCAAGATTAGACTTGGGGGTTTCTTCTTTTTTTTTTAATTTTAAATTTTGAAAGTGATGCCTGTCAACCCTGTTATATTTACCCAAGGGATGTACTGAACAGCCCATCCTTTTTGTCCTTGTTAACTACAAACACATTTAGACCATGCTGAGGCCTCTTTCCTTCACAAGAATTAATTCCAGGAAACTTGAAACTGAACTCTTGGTCGGGCTCCAGCAGATGGCCCACCAGTGTCCAGCGGTGTATCTGTTTTAATGTAAAATCACAGAGTGGAGCAGATGTTCGTCCCCTGCCTCCCCTGTCAGGGGTTGAGGAAACGTCAGCCACACCCAGAAGCGAGGAGCTGGGGCGGCCTCGGGGGAGTGACAAGGGTGACAGGGGCAGACGTCAGGCCAGACCCTGAGCACGGCGGAAGAAGTGAATGGACTGTCCTGCAGGGCTTTGTCCAGTTTCACATTTCCCGCAAACGCTCACTCCTGACCCTGGAAGCACTTGCTTTGAAGTCTTGATTGAAACAAAACTGGGATTTTTAAGAAAAGTAAAAATAACACAATTTCCGGTACTTTAAAATGTGAACTGTATTTAAGCTTTTATTGGCTTTTGTCAAGATCAGATTGCAAGGATTTCAGTCCCAGACACACCCAAAGTAAAAGAAAAGATCCTGTCCTGTTTCCAAGGAACCAGTGGCCAGATGGGGTGAGGGTTCTGTCCTGGGTGCCTCGCCCTCTTCCCTGGGGCCTCCTCTTCCCTGGAGGCCTTCCTCACCCTTCACTGTCACCACGAACAAAATGAAACGAAATACCGGAAATAGAGGCCAGGATGGAACGAAGACTGCAGAGCACCAATTCCACGGAGCTCAGAAATCACGTGCTCTGTTTACACTCACAAGAGGAGAGTGAATCTCTTTTATCCAGAAACCTTGTTCACGCTCGTTTCTTGGGTTTGGTAGTTTTTCAGGATCACAAGCAAGAAAACATTATGTAGAGAGAACCAGTCACATATCTAGGATGTTTGCACACATTACTTCAAAGGTGGGGGGCTTACATGGAAGGAGACAAGTCACCCGGACCAGGATGTCTGGCTGGTACTTGGGAGCAGGGAGGGGGTGGGGAGGGGGCAGAGTTGGGCAGGGAGGGGGCAGAGTGGGGCAGGGAGGGGCAGTCTGGGTGCCGACCAGGGCAGGACGTTCCTTAGAGCCTGCGTCCGAGGGGCTGCAGTTGGCCAGGGGGGTTTGCATGTCAGTGGCTCCCGGGAGGAACTGGGAATGAAAAGTTCAGCTGAAATACAAAGAATTCACATTTTTGGTATTAAAAGATAGCATCTGCTCCCATTTCGTGAGCACCCACCCTATACAGGCTCTTCGTTTACGTGGAGCATCGTTCAAGAATCTGTGACTAAACGCCCAGCTCTGCACCTACTCCTCTGTGTCCAGGACGGCCACTGGGGCTCGTCCTACAAAGGTGCTCAGAGGGCTTCGCGGCCAAGGCACAGAGGACGTGCCCCTCAGATGTTAGTTATCATCGTTCTTCTAAGCGTCTTGGAACCTCAGCCGGAAACATAGGGTCAAGAAATAGGACATGTAATTAGGGGCAGACAGCCAAGGAATTCAGAGCCGGGGTTATTTCTTTTTCTTTTTTTTTTTTTTTTTTTTTGCGGTACGTGGGCCTCTCACTGTCGTGGCCTCTCCCGCTGCGGAGCACAGGCTCCGGACGCGCAGGCTCAGCGGCCGTGGCTCACGGGCCTAGCCGCTCCGCGGCATGTGGGATCTTCCCGGACCGGGGCACGAACCCGCGTCCCCTGCATCGGCAGGAGGACCCTCAACTACTGCGCCACCAGGGAAGCCCCAGAGCTGAGGTTATTTCTAAGCCCAGCGCCTGGGTCAGTCACTTTCGCGGTAGCCCCTTCAGCTCATGTGATGACCCCCCCACCACGCCCATGACAGGCGGGTTATTTGATATTTCGTGTGCGCTGAGCTGTAGCCCAGAGGCTCTGAATTAAATTCTTAGTGCAAACTGCTTTTCAAACTGTCGCTTCCTGTGTCTCTGTTTCAGTTCTTCTAGGAAGCTGTTTTATCCAATAAGATAGATTGGAGTTTTCAGCCTGGAAGAGGGAGCAAGGTGTCCACGCCACAGAGACGCCAGGGTGGAAACGGCAGGGGTGGAGCCCTGGCCGGGCCCTAGATGGAGCCGGGTTCCAGGAGGAGAGCGCATTTATGAACCTGTGAGATGCCCGCGAGCGCCTGGGCCCAGAGGTGAGTCCCTGGGAGAGCTCAGCCTGTGTCACGTCTTTCACCCGGAACAAGACAGGCAGAGAAGTGACAGCAGGGGGACAGCGTGTAGCTTCCGAGGGTGGGAACGGTGGTGGGTGAGTGGGTGAGGGGCTCCGGCGCAGGCTCTGGGCTAAGTCTCGGGTGGAGGTGAGCGTGCAGCCCTCTGGGAGGGGGACACGGGGTGGGGGGCTGGGAGGGAAGAGAGCTTTCCCTGCCTTTGCTGCTGCTTGATCAGCTTCAGCTCAAAGTGAAGTTATTACCCAGAGGCCCTTTGGTGGGACACGTGCTGGTTTCCTTCGGCCTCGTGCCTGATGGGTGATTCTTTGTGGGGGGGTGCAGGAGGACCCAGGCCGTGGGTATGCCCACCGTGCCGGGGCTCCGGGGGGCCTCAGAAGGGTGCGGCCAGCCCGGCGGCTCCGCTGGCGTCAGCGCCTGGGGAGGGAGGGAGGCTGGAGCCCCTGAGGACCACAGTGACTGGGCTGCAGAAGCAGGAGTGTGGGTATAAAGTCGCCTCATCGCCGAGCGCTGCGTGCGGGCAGGTCGGTCGGAGCCCCGGTGTGCAGAGTCCACACGGACGCCTGTGGGACTGAGCCCAGGGCTCCGTCCTCGGGCCGGATGAAGGGGACAGAATCTGTGCGGGTGTCCTGGACGCGAATCATTGCCGAGAGGGCCACGTCCTGGGGACCAGGTGACTTTTCTGCGGGAGGAAAGGTTAACAAAGCGTCGGGGCCTAGCGGGCGCCTCCGGCCCAGGTGTGTTGCTGCGTGTTCCTTCCCGGGCGGTGGCCGAGCACCCCGGGTGTTCGCCAAGCGTGTTGCTGGGACCGGACACGGGGAGCGCGCGCTCTCTCTGTCTCTGCTCTGGAGGCCGGGGTCGGGGGGTCACGGTGCCGGCAGGGGGCCTCCCCGGGAGCTGTCGGCCGCAGACCCCTCCCCGCCCCCACTCCCTGTGTCGCTGTCCGACCGTCACTGGATTAGGACCCGCCGCCAGGACCCCCTCTAACTCGAGCGCAGGTGTAAAGACCCCTCCCCGCGTAGGGTCACGTTCACGGTGCGGGGGCAGGACCCCCACGGCTTTGGGGGACACAGTTCAACCCCCAACAGTAACAAGACAGTTCCTGAGCTTGGAGGACGTGCGCAGGACGGGGTCAGCGGCCGAGCCCCTTGCAGGTCATCACAGCCCCGCTGGGAGGTGGGCCCCGCTCTGCCCTCCTTTCTCGGAAAGGGGTTTGGGAGCGGGGACCCTGGGACTGCAGGCCAGAGTCAAAGCCTGTCCCCCTTGGCCTCTGGGCCCCGGGGTTCCGTGAGTAAATTGTGTCCGAGATGGAGTCTTAGTTCGTTTCCAGGCCTACCACCTAGGAGACTGTTGTTTATCATTTTGCCTCTGAAGATACTGGCCATCCACCAGCTCTGTGGCCTGAGGAGGAGGGGCCCAGGGCTCCAGAGTTGTGAGGCCATCCTCACAGTCAGGACTCAGAAAGCGACCTCAGCCGGGCTCAGGCTTTGTGCATCTGAAAAGTCGCCTTTTGAGAATTGCTTCGTGAGCAGGAAACTTGAAACATTCGGTTTTCAACATGTAAACGCAGTTTGGTTTTGAATCCATTTGTGATGCTTATGAGAAGAGGCTTTACAATTACAAAGCCCTTTCTTGTAACTTCAGGTCCAGCCTGTGAAGTGAATTTCTCTTTCTTGGTAGCAGCCTTTGGGGTTAAGAGAATCCGCTAATCAGAAGTGAGACATTTAGTAGAACTAGCTGTCCTTTTTATTTATTTATTTTTGGCTGCATTGGGTCTTTGGTGCTACACGCAAGCTTTCTCTAGTTGAGGTGAGCAGGGGCTACTCTTCATTGCAGAGCACAGGCTCTAGGCACACAGGCTTCAGTAGTTGTGGCACACGGGCTCTAGAGTGCAGGCTCAGTAGTTGTGGCACACGGGTTTTGTTGCTCCACGGCATGTGGGATCTTCTCGGACCAGGACTCGAACCCGTGTCCCCTGCATTGGCAGGCAGATTCTTAACCACTGCGCCACCAGGGAAGCCCTGAACTAGCTATTCTAAGAAGCCATCCCGGTCGTGTGAGAACTTTGGAAGCTGGTTTCCAGGAGGTGGTGGGTAAGACAGCTAGGGGTTGGTTGGTTGGTTGGTTTTGGGGGTTGGGACCTGGGTCATCAGGGAAGAGTTCTTTGGAGAAGGTGGCTCCCATCTTCCCGTGCGTCCTGGCCTCTGCTCTGGACCAGACTGCACCCCAGTCACTGGACCAGCCCCCTGACCTTCTGTGATGTTATGATTAAAAGTACATGCTTGGTCTTCATGCCCAGCTCCTGGCCGGAGCTCCCAAACCTCTCTGATTTCCTAATCAATGAAAGTGCCAGGAGCATCTTTTGCTCTGGTATTTGGTCTTTCTCCCCACTTCCTGACACAGAGCCCCTAACCCCCCTGGGGTTTCCTGGGTGATGGGAGCATGTTTGTCCAAACGAGGCAGCTCTGGGTGGTCCTGGATAGGGCTGGTCACCAGGAGGACCAAGCCATGGTCAGAGACTTGGAACTTCCAGCCCCACCCTCGTTCTCCTCGGAAAAGAGAGGGCTGGAGACTGAGTTAATGACGGATCGCCCCCTCGTAACATGATGGAGACTCCATCAAACTCCCAGTAACGGGAGACTTGGGAGCTCCCAGGCTGGGGCGCATGTCCCTGTGCTGGGGGCTCAGAACCCAGGGAAACACGTCCATCGGCTCCCTATATGATAAGGATTTGATAAAGGACACAGATGAACAGCCAGAAAATAGGGCACAGAGCACGAGATCTCGGGGTCCCTGGGAGCTCCTGTCCCCATGGAGTTGGGGTGCATCACCCCCAGCCTACAAACTCGGGGTCAACCTGTGACCTTACCAGGTGCTTACGTGTAACAACTACTGAGGTCTGAATGTGTGTGTCCCCCGAAATCCATGAATCTGAGACCCTAACCCCCATGTGTTTTGGGGGGCTCTTGGGGGCAGTGAGGTCTTGAGTGTGGGGCCCAGGTGAACGGGGTCCGTGCTCTGATGGCAGACACGGGTGAGCTGTGTCTCCTCCATCCCCGCGTGGGGACATCCACGACCTGGACAAGGCCCCACCTACACGCCAACGCCCTGATCTCGGACCTGCGCCTCTAGGACCAAGAGGGGGCGTGTCGTGGGGTTTCTGCCGCAGCCCCCCCGCCCTCTCTCTCCTGCAGCAGGTGGGCTGCTCCTTAGGGCTCCTCCACCCTCTGCTCTCTGCCACCTCCCACCTCACAGGCCGGGACCTTCAGGGGGCTCCCCAGCACCCACCGGCCTCCTGCTGACCCTGCCTCCGCCCCGTCTGCTCTTCCTGGGGGCCCGGCTCCCTCTGCTGAGGCGCTGGTGCACGTGAGGCCTGACTCATAAGCACGCACCTCAGGAATGGAGAATGCTTTCATCCCAGCAAAGGGACCTGGGAGACACTTCTTGCCGTGGATGTTCTGTCATCCTTCCTGTTTCCACCCGTCCCGCCCAACCCAGCTCTTAGGTCTCCTGCACCTACTGGAAATGGCAGTCTCTAGACCCCATGGAGTAAATCTGTTTTGAGGGGGTATTTTTTCTTTTCCACTTTATTGACATACAACACGCGAATTTAAGGTGTACAGTGTGATGGCTTAATACACACATGTATACTCTGAACTGAGTACTGCACTAGGGTTAGTTAGTTCCCCCAGCCCTCACATCATCACCCTTTTCCTGTGGTGAGAAC
The DNA here is from genome assembly GCF_059928025.1 of Delphinapterus leucas. Taxonomy (NCBI): domain Eukaryota; kingdom Metazoa; phylum Chordata; class Mammalia; order Artiodactyla; family Monodontidae; genus Delphinapterus; species Delphinapterus leucas. The sequence goes on from NC_143149.1 coordinate 11,507,576, forward strand.
GTTTAAGATCTGCTCTCTTAGCGACTTGCAAGTGTACAATACAGTATTAGTCATGCAATCACCACACTGGACATTAGATCCCAGAACTTACTCGCCTTCTAACTGGAAGCTTGTGCCCTTTGACCAACGTCTCCCCATCGCCCCACCCCCAGCCCCTGGCAACCGCCATGCTACTCTCTGCTTCCGTGAGTTTGACTTTTTTAGATGCCACATATAAGTGAGATCATATGGTATTTCTCTTTCTGTGTCTGACTTGTTTTACTTAGCATAATGTCCTCAAGGTCCATTTATATTGTTGCAGTTGGCAGGATTTCCTTGTTTTTTATGAGTAAACAATGTTCCTCTCTCTCTCTATCTGTCATCTATCTACCATCTATCTATCTCTATCTATCTATCGTCTATCTAATCTATCATCTATCTATCATCTAATCTATCATCTATCTATTATCTATCTATCTATCTGTCTCTCATATTTTCTTTATCCGTGCATCTGTCAGTGGACACCTAGATTGTTTCCATGTCTTGGCTATTGTAAATAGTGCTGCTATGAACATGGAGGTGCAGATATCTTTTCAAGCTAGTGTTTGCATTTTCTTTGGATAAGTACCCAGAAGTAGATTTGCTGGATCACACAGTAGTGGAGGGCAGCATAGAGGTCGTGTAGAAATGTGTCGACTGCAACCACGTGGGCTCTTCTGGTCTCACCGAGAAGTTGAGGAGCAGGTGGTGGCTTGTGTTGGTCCGTCTCCTCAACAGCATCACTGGAAACCCAAACTCTTGGTGGATTTCTACTCCTCCATCTTTCATATGTTGGCTCTTGCTTGATGCTTCATGGTCACAGGGGCTAAAGGGTTCGTTTCAGGGAAGAAGGGGGGCTTAGATATTGTTTAAGGTGGTGAGGAGCATCCAGGTCACAGGACGTGATGCCCATAAACTCACACGTGGCCTCGTCCCATCACATGTGAAGAGCCAAAGGGCCACCTCACAGCTCACAGGCTCTCAGCCTGCCCTTCTCCCAGCCCTACTTGGCTTGGAGGAAGACCACTCATTTCTGTCGGCGGTTTCCAGCCCACAGTGCACGTGGTTTGGACAAAGACAATGGCCAAGCATTTTGAGAACCTTCTGGTACAAGATCCCGTGCAGTCACTTCTTTGCCGTTTCAACTATAAGGATCCTTATCGTCTCTGCTTTACTCCCATTGACTCCGTATTGTGAAAGAGCTTATCTACCAAACTGATTTTTAAAAATTGTAATGGCATTGTGGGGTTGCTGGGTGTGCCATCTGTTTCTTCATGAGATAGCAGCAAACTGGCCTCTACACAAGTTATCCCCGTTTACATTCCCACCAGCAACATCCGGAAGTCCTGGTTGACCTACATCCCCTCAGTGTGTCTCAGCGTTTCCTATCTCAACACCATTAACGTTTGGAGCTGGATAATCCTTTGGGGGTATGCTGTCCTGTGCACTGCAGGGTGTTAAGCCCCATCCCTGGCCTCTGCCCACCAAATGCCAGCAGCACCCCTAGTTCTGACAACCAAAAATGACCCCAGACACAGCCAAATATCCCCCCTGGGGTAAAAATCACCCCACTTGAGAACCACTGATGTACTTAATCTTTGTCAATTTCATGTAAATAACATCCATATCTTAATTTGCATCTCTCAATTTACCAGGGAGGTTGAGCCTCCTTTCCTGACTTTTGGCCATTGTGTTCCTCTTTTGTGAATTTTCTGTTCATAACTTTTGCCCATTTTTCTGTTGGGTTGTTTGGTTTATTCTTACTGATATATATATTCTTTAAGTATTTTGGATACTTATCTTTTGTTAGTTATTTCAGTGATCTTTCTGCACCAAAATAATGTTCATACATTTATCCTTATAACGATAGGAAATATAAAGCCTCTTGAATTAATAAACCTCCATATATTTTTAAGTAGATGGGCTTTAAGAATCTTTGGATGATTTGATCTTTCACTTTCTTTTAGTCTTAAGTAAGATGAGTGAACTTTTAAAAATTTCTTTGTGGGGGACTTCCCTGGTGGCACAGTGGTTAAGAATCCGCCTGCCAATGCAGGGGACACAAGTTCAATCCCTGGTCTGGGAGGATCCCACATGCTGCAGAGCAGCTAAGCCCGTGTGCCACAACTACTGAGCCCTCGCACCCTAGAACCCGAGCTCCGCAACAAGAGAAGCCACTGGAGTGAGAAGCCCGCGCACCGCAACCCACGCACCCCAACGAAGAGTAGCCCCCGCTTGCCGCAACTAGAGAAAGCCCGCGTGCAGCAATGAAGACACAACGCAGCCAAAAAGAAATTAACTTTTAAAATATTTTCTTTCTGGCTTTGGCATTTTAAAATTTTTTACTCAAGTTGTGCTGCTAATCAGGAATTGTTGTCAAAACTTTGCATGAAATCAATCACAGGTTTGAGAAAAATTATCTTGAGACTTTTTCTCTGAAAACATTAACTAATGAAAGGTATTAACTCTGAACTGTTGAGTATTTTTCTCTCTGTAAGGATTGGTGGGTTTTTTAAATGAATTTCTTTTATTCCTTTCAACAAAGGTTGATTGAGGATGAGGCAGGACACCATAGATACTATCACGTTGAACAAAACAGTCTCCACTTGAGCAGTTTGTGATTAGTTGGGAAAATAAGACACTGGTGCAAATCACCAGAACATCAGAATTTAACACCTCCTAAAAAACAAAAACAAAACAAAAAAAACCTCGCAGCCGGATGGGTTTATCCGGCAGCCGGCTCTCTGCCGGTGCACGAGGTGGCGGTTAGGGTCTCCGTCCCAAAGAGCACCCTGGTCGTGGAGGAAATCAGAGCGTGTGTCCAGGGAAGCAGGGCTTACTCTTCTGGCTTGATGCTGCAGAGAGTTTAAAGAAGCAGAGAACCCCGATCTAGCCCTTAAAGAACAGGCAGAATTTCTTTGGGGATAAGAGAGGGGTGGGCTTTCTGGAGCTTAGCGCACAGCTTTGAACATCTGCCTCTGAAATCAGCGCGACCCTGAGCTGGGCGAAGGCCCCCTGGCGGGACGTGCCCTGGAGCAGCGCCTGCTGTGGCGCCCCAGCTCCCTCGAGCACCCCACGAGACCATCGCAAAAAATTAGTCAGTACCTATAAACCTATAAAACCCAAACTTCTTGGGTGATTTTTAAGAGAACTGCAAAAAATGCATTAGTCATCCCCCCCCATGAAAACTCGTTTGCCAGTTTTTATCCGGTGGAGGAAGCTGCAGCCTTTGGGTGTTGCTGGCGGGGGGTCCCCTAGGCAGTGAGGGAGGGTGGTCTAGGCTCTCTTGCTCTCTCTCACCCTCTTTTTTTCTTTCGCTCTTCCTCAGTCTTTTATTTAGAACCTGCAGACAAAAAAAAAAAAAAAAAAGTGCGTGCCCGGCTGGCTCTATTTCAGCGTGCTGGGTACAGCATCATGGGGTCAGTCCCGCCCTGGGCTGCGTCGGGGGCGGGAGGGGGGATCTGAGACGGTGCCACCTCTGTGCCGAAAGGGGAGAGGGGTTGAGCCCCCCGCCGGCGTGACCCGGGCCGGCAGACGTGTTAAGTCCACCTCGGAGATGAGAACGACCCAGGAGCAGAAACTAAAAGGAATCAGGGGAGTTTGCGGGGGGAGTGAATGTTATTATTTCGGTTTTGTTTTTCTTTTCGAGGAGAAATACCAGATGAGAGTCCCTTTATTTCACACGTTGGCCTGATCCTGAAACGTATGAAAGGCGTGGGCGTTTCTGGTACTTTTCCAGACACTTCCCTTTCGCTGCACCGTCTTCCCACCTCTTCAGTGCATTTGTCACAAACGTAATTACCAGGGTGGAGATTTTGGAGCTTTGAAAGAACTTCCAGAACTTTGGAACTGTAGAGCTGCTCAAGCCATTTTGTGACACCCCCATGGCTGCAGAGTGGGAGTCGGCTCGGGGCGCTCCGCAAGTCTGCGGGGGCGGGGGGGAGGTGGCAGCTTTAACGCTCTGCTTGCCCCCCACGTGAGCGGCCCTCAGCGCCCCAGAACCCGCCCTGGTGAAGCACGCCGTCTGCCCTGACCGCGGATGGATAAACAAGCTGTGCTCCTTCCGTACAACGAACGGAATGTCATTCAGCTTTAGAACGAGAGGAAACTCCGGCACCTGCTACGACATGGATGAGCCCTGAGGACGGTACACTTAGTGAAAGAAGCCAGAACGAAGGACAGACACTGTGTGATCCCACTTACGTGAGGCAACCAGAGGAATCAAACTGAGAGACACAAAATGGATGGGGGTCCAGGGACTGGGGTGGGGGTTGTGTTCAGTGGGGCAGAGTCAGTTTGGGAAGATGAGAAAGTTCTGGAGATGACGGTGGGGATGCCACCAAGCCATGCACCGAGCAGTGGTTAAGCTGGTGGATTTTCTGTGATGCATGTTTTCCCACAATTAAGAAACAGCCCCTTCCCAGATGTTTCCTCCACTGGCAGGCAACGTGTGCCTGTGTGTGTGTGTGTGTACATCTGTGTAGTGTGTGTGTTGTATGTGGTGTGTGGTGCATGTGTTGTATGTGGTGTGTGTTGTATGTAGTGTGTTGTATGTGGCGTTTGTGTTGTATATGGTGTGTGTTGTGTGTGGTTCATGTGTTGTATGTGGTGTGTGTTGTATGTGGTGTGTGTTGTGTGTGGTGCATGTGTTGTATGTGGTGTGTTGTATGTAGTGTGTTGTATGTGGCGTGTGTGGTGCATGTGTTATATGTGGTGTGTGTTGTATGTGGCGTGTGTGTTGTGTGTTGTGTGTGGTGCATGTGTTGTATGTGGTGTGTTATATGTAGTGTGTGTTGTATGTGGTGTGTGTTGTATGTGGTGTGTGTTGTATGTGAGTGTGTTGTATGTGGTGTGTGTTGTGTGTGGTGCATGTGTTGTATGTGGTGTGTGTTGTGTGTAGTGTGTTGTGTGTGGTGTGTGGTGCATGTGTTGTATGTGGTGTGTTATCTGTGGTGTGTGTTGTATGTGGTGTGTGTTGTATGTGGTGTGTGTTGTATGTGGCGTGTGTTGTGTGTGGTGTGGTGCATGTGTTGTATGTGGTGTGTTATCTGTAGTGTGTGTTGTATGTGGTGTGTGTTGTATGTGGTGTGTGTTGTATGTGGCGTGTGTTGTGTGTGGTGTGGTGCATGTGTTGTATGTGGTGTGTTATATGTAGTGTGTGTTGTATGTGGTGTGTGTTGTGTGTAGTGTGTTGTATGTGGTGTGTGTTGTGTGTGGTGCATGTGTTGTATGTTGTGTGTGTTGTATGTTGTGTGTTGTGTGTGGTGCATGTGTTGTATGTGGTGTGTGTTGTATGTGGTGTGTGTTGTATGTGGTGTGTGTTGTATGTGGTGTGCTGTGTGTGGTGCATGTGTTGTATGTGGTGTGTTGTATGTAGTGTGTGTTATATGTAGTGTGTTGTGTGTAGTGCATGTGTTGTATGTGGTGTGTGTGTTGTGTGTGCTGTGTAGTGTGTGTATTGTGTGCTGTGTGGTATGTGATGAGGTCGGAGGGCTAGAATCATGAGTATAGGACCAGCCTTGGCGGCTGCTCCCCCAATCCCTCCCAGCTGTAGGGGGAGCTTGGACGGCTAAAGCCCCTGCACATCCCTCCCGGTCACGGTCAGGGACATCCCTCCCGGTCACGGTCAGGGTCAGTGTCTACCGTGACCCTGCCACCCCCCATCCCCTACCCCAGGCCAAGCCCAGCTGTCCAGGCTCTAGTCCCGTCTCCCGGCCTCTTTCTGCCCCCCCGACCACCTGAGTGGTCCCAACGACCCTGTGGGGTCCAGGCATTTGGAGGTCACCGAGGACCTGCAGAGGCAGAGGTGACGGGGAGGCGGGGGAGGCACGGTCCGGCAGGGATCGGGTCCGTCTGTGTCCGTCAGCAGCAGGTCTGTGCACAGCGCTGCTTCCGCCACTGCTCCTGGCCCCACAGGCTGTTCGCAGAGCAGTCGGTTGGCGTCCACACGCCTCCCTACCGTCCTGACAAAGCCCGAGCGCAGCTGAGGGGACGGACCAGAGGGCATTACAGCCGCCATGCAGACAGAGGCACACTGGCTGGTGGAGGCTGGTCCGTGGCTCCGGGTGTCTTCCTGTCGTCCTGTCTGTCCCCGCCCACCTGTCTCTGCCCAGCGAGAGCGTGAGGCTCTGGAGTCCCCATCCCACCTGGGCTGTCCCCTCAGTACTGCCCAACAGATCATCACCTCGCCCAGCGGGCTCGCCGCTCGCTGACTGTCTCCGAAGCAAATCTGGGCTTGGGGTCAAGTAACCCGAGTCTTGATCCCCACGTGAACGGACTTTGTGTGGCGTCGAGTCCTCGTGAGGGATGGGCAGCTGCCTGGATGGAGCTCCGCATCCACCTAGTCTGTCTCATTGGAGCCTCCCATCCACCCTGCAGGGACGGGGCCTGGCTTTGCCCCCTGAGGCTCGGCCAAGGGCAGAACCAGGTCCTGTCAGCACTAGGGAGTGTCCAGGGCGCCATGGGGTCTCGGTCTGCCCTCTGCACTGCCCACTGCCCCACCCCCAGCCGCTGGGACAGGGATGCTGCCCCTTCCTTTCTCCAATGAGGGGCTGGCAGTCGGCTGGTGTAGAGGCTCGCATGGAGGCTGGCAGGGGTTAGGACCACGTTCCCAGGCCTGACGGGCAGGAGGGCTCCAGAAAGGCGGCTGAGGGTCTTTCTCTTGATCTGCGCTGAAATCCTCAATATTTGGCTCTGGGGAAAATCTCAGAAAGTGGGCTTTTCTAAAATGTCACAATTTCTAAGCAGACTCAGACCTCCAGGTGTTTGCACCTTGAACCCTGCAGACAACGCTGTGCAGGCCACCCTTATTCTTCATTAAAACAACTTTAAGACAGGTGGGCCACTTTCCTGGAGGACACTGCTGTCAGAACGGGGCCACAGTGGACGCAGGAACAACCACACATTTGACCCGTGTGTGAAAGGGGCAACGAGGTAAGAGGTGCGTCCCCACGTAGAAGGGACGCAAGTGGAATAAACACAACTTTCCTCACTAGGTGGACGTGAACTTTTTTAAACCAACATGACTGTGATTTTATGGGACAGAAAAGTCTGGACCACTTTTTTAAAATGGCATTTGTGCCACAAACCTTGGAAGACCATGGCTTCTTAGCCCAAGTGAAAACGACATTTTGTAAGAGAAATCACACCTGGGGACACGTGCACCCCAAGGCGAATAGAACACGTAAGGCGCGGATCCTGGAGACCTTGGAATCAGGCTTAACGTCACGCGCCACACAGAAGTGGGCTGTACACACGCCTGCCAAGTGAGGGAGTCCCTGTCTAAAGGCCTGGTCTGTATTACTTTTAACATGTTTGTTGGAGACACAATTCAGAGGCTTTTTGTGCCGCCGTCACTATGGTGAACTTCAGAGCATTTTCACTTCCCCCAAGAGAAACCCCACACCTCTCAGCCCTCGCCGTCCACCACCCTGCGCTCTCAGCCCTCGTTCACTGTCTGTCTCTGGACACTTCACGTAAACGTGCTCACACATGTGTGGTCCTTTGTGACTGGCTGCTTTCACTCAGTGTGCTTTCGAGGTCCATCGTGCTGGGGCCTGTGTCAGTGCTTCATTCCTTCTACGGCTGAATCCTATTCCATTGTACGAATACCTGACGTTTCAGTTTGTAAAGCATCGGTATTAATACTTCTTTAAATGATTGATAGAATCCATTCATCAGATGATAGCAATTTGGGTGTTTCCACTTTTGGCTGTTATGAATACTGCTGCCGTGAACATTCGTGCACAGGTTGCGTGATCATGTGCTTTCAGTTCTCTCGGGTGTACACCGGGAGTAGAACGGCTGAGTCTAAAGTAACTCTGTGTTTAACGTTTGGGGGACCTGCTGCACTTTTCCAAAGTGGCTGCAGCATTTTATGTTCACGTCAGCAGCATGTGTGATTTCTTTGAATTTTCGTCTCAGTGGCTTCTGCCAGCACTTGATGTTATGTCTCTTTGCTCATAGCCACTTAGTGTATCTGGAGCGATACCCCATTGTGGTTTTGATTTGCATTTCCTGATGGCTAATGAAGTTGGGCATCTTTTCATGTGCTTTTTGGCCCTTTGTGTGTCTTCTTTGGAGACTCATCCATTCAAATCCCTCCCTAATTTTTAATTGGGTTATTTGTCTTATGGTTGAGTTGTCAGAGTTCTTTATATATTTTGGATACCAGTCCCTCATCAGATACATGATTTGCAAAAATCTTCTCCAATTCTGTGAGTCGTCTTCTTTCTTTGTTGATGGTGTCATTCACAACAACAAAGGTTTTCATTTTAATGTCATCTAATTTATCTATTTTTTGGTTGCTTGTGCTTTTGGCGTCATATCTAAGAAACCATTGCCGCATCCAAGGTCATGTGAATTTACTCCTATGTTTTCTTCTGAGAGTTTTGGCCCTTACAATTAGGTATGTGGTCCCTTTTTACTCGATTTTGGGTATAATGTGAGGAAGGGATCCAACTTAATTTTTTATATGTGAATATCCACTTGTGCTGGTACCATTTGTTTAAAAGACCATTCTTTCCCCTTTGAATTGTCTTGGCACCCTTGTCAAAAATCAGCTGACCATAAATATAAGGGTCAGGCTGAGGAAGTCTTCTTCTACTCCTGGTTTGGTAAGTGTTCTCTAATTGTCAAAGGATGTTGGATTTTGTCAAATGTTTTTCCTGCATCTATTGAAATGCTCACGGGGTTTTGTCCTTAGTCTATGAATTATATGGTGTATTACATTGATCGCTATTAAACCAATCTTGCATTCCTGGGGTAAATCCCATTTAGTCATATTGCATAATCCTCTTTGTATGTTGCTTTAATCTGTTAACTAGTGTTTGGTTAAGGACTTCTGCATCTATACTAATAAGGGACATTAGTCTGTAGTTTTCTTTTCTTGTGGTGTCTTTGCCTGGGTTTGGTATCAGGATAAAACTGTCCTATGGAATGAGTTGGGAAGTGTTCACTCCTCTCCAATGTTTTGGTAGAGTTTGTAAAGCATTGGTATTAATACTTCTTTAAATGATTGATAGAATTTTCCAGTGAAGCTCTCTGGTCTAGACTTTGGTAGAAAGTTTGTACATTGTTAATTTAATCATTTTACTTACTTTAAATCTATTCAGATTTTCTATTTCTATTTGAGTTCAGTTTTGGTAGTTTGTGTTTTTCTGGGAATTTGACATTTTATTAAATTTTGTTGACATATAATTGTTGATAATGTTCACTTATAATTCTTTTCTATTTTTATAGTATCATTATTTTTATAAGATGTTACCTCTTTCATTTCTGGTTTTGGTAATTTAGTCTTTCTTTTTTATTCCCTTAGTTAGGCTAGCTAAAGGATTGAATTTTTTTTTAATCTTTTCAAAGCAGCAACTTCTAGTTTTGTTGATTTCCCTAATGTTTTTCTACTCTCTATTTCATTTATTTCTGCTCTAATCTAACTTATTTCCTTCCTTCTGCTGTATCTGGGCTTAGTTTGCTCTTCTTTTTCTGTTTTTTTAAGGTGAAAATGTTAGGTTATTAATTTGAGATCTTTTTTAATATAGGCATTTATAGCTATAAAATTTCCCCTGAGCACTGCTTTAGTTGCATTCCATAAATTTTGTGTTTTCATTTTCATTCATTGCAAGGCTTTTTAAATTTCCCTTGTGATTTATTCTTTGTCCCATTGGTTATTTTGGATCATGTTGTTTAATTTCCACATGTTTATGAATTTCCCAAATTTCCTTCTATTATTGATATCTAATTTAATTCCATTGTGCTCAGACAACATATTATGTATTTCAGTCCCTTCAAATGTACTGAAGTTTATTTTGTGGTGCATCATATGGTCAATCCTAGAGAATGTTTCATGTATACTTGAGAAGAATGTATATTCTGCCATTTTGGGTGGAGTTCTGTAGGTATCAGTTAAGTCTAGTTGGTTTAAAGTGTTATTCAAGTCTTCCATTTCCTTCTTGACCTTCTGCATATTTGTTCTATTAATTATTGAATGTGGAGTTCTGGATTCTCTAACAATTATTGTTGAATTGTCTGTTTCTCCCTTCAATTCTGTCCGTTTGTTTCATGTATTTTGAGGTTCCACTGTTAAGTGTATATAGGTTGATAATTGTTTTATCTTCCTTATGAATTGACCCTTTTATCATTACAAAATGTCCCTCCTTATCTCTAGTAACATTTCTGTTTTAAAGTCTATTTTTTCCCTGATGTTAATATAGTCTCTCCAGCTCTCTCATGGTTTGTTTCCATGGTACATCTTTTTTCACTCTGTTACTTTCAGGCAATTTGTACTTTTTGAATCTATACTGGATCTCCTATAGATATAGTATATATTTATGTAACCCAGCATACAGTGTAGATTCATATAAATATATGTAAATATGTCTTTATCATATTTTTTATTTCCCGTCTGATAATATCTGAAAATAAATCTTTTATTATTTTCCAATTGTATTGAGATATTATTGACACTCTGACTCTTGATTGAATTATTCAGTTGATTCACATTTAATGTTATTATTGGTATAAGTGGATTTACATCTGCCATTATGCTCATCGTTTTCTATATGTCTTTTTTGTTCCTTCATTTCTCCTTTACTGCCTTCTTTTGTATTAAGTAGATATTTCACAGTACAACAGGTTTTTTGTCTGTTTGTTTTGTTTTGTTTTGTTTTACTATATTTTGGAGTTATTTTCTTGGTGGTTGTTCTACAGCTTATAATACACATCTTAACGTCAAAATCTGCTTCATATTTATACTAACCTAATACCACTGAAATACAGAAATGTTACCCCAATAACATTATAGCTCCATTCCGTAGACTTCTTTTTTGTGCTATTATTACCTCTATGTCACAAGCCCAACAATATAGTATTAAAATTATTATTTTATATAAACTTAATTTCTTAAAGAAGCTGAGAGAAGAAAAGAAAGCATATATAAATAAATGGAGTGTGTTATATTAAACTTCTTACTCACCATTTCTGATTCTTTTTATTTCCTCCCGTGGTTGTGGGCATGGGTTACCACCTCTGTCACGCCCTTTCTCTGATACAGCTTTGTCCCTACCCACCTGCCGTGTACTGCTGTTTCCAAATATGTTACATTTCTATATGTTAAAATCCAAATAATACAATTCTTCACATACTGTTTTATGCAGTTATTTTCTAAATTAGTTACAAGATGAAAGGGGGAGAACTATGCCATTATACCATCCTTTATAATTACCTCTACTGGCCTCTTTGTTTCATCGTGTGGATTTGAACTACTGTCTGGTGTCACCAGCTCCCAGCTTGAAGAACTTCCTCGTACACCTTGGAACCTGTTTCTGCCAGCAACAAGTTCTCTTACTTTTGTTTATCTGGGAACGTCTCCACTTTGCCTTCATTTTGCTTGCCACAAAATCCTTGACTGACAGCTTCTGCTCTCTGCATGTTTCATGGGTCATCCCACTGCCTCTGGCCTCCGTTGTTTTTGTAGCTCTGCCATTAATCTTACTGGGGCTCCCTTGTGCGTGATGTCATTGTTCCCTTGCTGCTTTCAGGAGTTTTCTCTTCTTTGGCTTTCAACATTTTAACTGTGATGTGCCTGGCTCTCAGTCTCTTTGCTTTTATCTTGCTTAGTTTCTTGGATGTGTAGATTAATCTTTTTAATAACATTTGGGAAGTTTTCAGCCATTATTTTTTCAAATGTTTTTTCTGCCCCCTTTTCTCTCTTCTATCCAGGTAGTACAATTACGTGTTTCTTGGGGGGCTTAAATGGTGTCCCACATTTCTCTGAGGCTCTGTTCATTTTCCTCCATCTTTTCTCTCTGCTTCAGCTTGGATGATCTCTCTTGCTCTGTCTTCCACCATCCCACATCTACTGTTGAGCCCATCTAGTGAATTTCCACTTCAATTAATGTACCTTTTAACCCTATAATTTCCATTTTTATGATTTCTGTCTCTTGATTGATATTCTCTATTTGATGAGGTGCTTCCTTTAATTCTTTAGACATGGTCTCCTTCAGTTCATTGAACATACTTATGGCAGCTTCTCTGACGTCTTTGTGTGCAAAGTCCAACACCTCAGCCCCTTCCAAAGCTTTTTCTGTGGCCTGCTTTCCTGTGTATGGACCACACTTTCCTGCTTCATCAGATCTTGACATTTTCTTGTTGAAAGCTGGACATTTACGTACTATATTGTAGCAACTCTCAATACTAAACCCCGCCCCCTCACTGCCCTAGTGGTTGTTGTCGGTGTGTTTGTTGATTTATTTGTCTAGTGACTTGGCTGGACTAACTATGAATTCTATTCCCCTGTGGTGAGCAGCCTCCAGTGTCCCTGCTCAGTCTTCTTTTTCTTGTTTTCACCTTTTAGACTGGCTACCTAGGGGTCACCCTGGGCCAGGATAAGTGACTTATCTGTCAAAGGTTATGCTTAAGGCCCTGTGGCCAATGAGAGTTTTGTTCTTTACCTTTAGATGTCTGTGCGACATGAAGGCTGCTGTCCCAGTTTACATTTTTTTGCCCCACGTGAGGCAGACCAGTAATGTGAATTCCCTGTCGACCCCCTAGTCTGCACCTTTAGGGAAACAACCGTCAAGTCGTCTGGAAAACCTTAGCTTGGTCATTTGAGAGGACCATTTTCATGAAGGCGCACGTGGAGCCCTGCACCTGCCCACACAGATGCACACGGGTTGCAGTAAGTCTGTGGTCGCGAGAATGGGATGTGCATGTCGACGGGTCCCCGGCTGAAGAGAGAAATACCCGCAAACAGGAAACCCCACCGGAAGGCGATGCTTAGGGAAGATGGGCGTCCGTGCTCCACTTTTCACTTCTGAGAGGCCTGGGCCCGAGTCCCAGCGGACAGCGGACCCTTGAACAACACGGGTTTGAGCTGTCGGGTCCACTTAAATGCAGGTTTTCCTCCCGAGTAAATTCTGCAGGACTGCACGCTCTGCGGATGTGGAACCGTGGATACTGAGGGCCGACTGTAAAGTCACTCGTGAACTTTCGACTGCGGTGGGGAGGGGTGGTAGGTGCCCCAACCCCGCGTTGTCCAAGGGTCACTGGTATCCAGATCCCAGAGTCTGAGCCTCGGGCGTCCCCCCTCGTCCCTCTGGTCTACCGGGAGGCCGTGTGCAGGTCAGGGCATCCGGTCACCACAGGGAAACACAGGATCCCGTCCTCAGGTTTCCAAGTAAACAGCCTTTTGTTTTCAGGTGACTTGGATGCAGGGATGGTTTTCAAAATTGACTGCGCAGCCTGGAAAGGTTTCGGTGCTGTCACTTCAGTAACTGTCGTGCTCATTCGGTTCCCTGTGTTAGGGTAACACCGGTGCCACCTGGAAACCCGCTTGAGTCTGTTGGGCTTGATGGTTCTAGAGGGGATGCCCTTCCTCCGAGGATACACCTGCTACCCCCTCATTAGCCTGAACTTCTGCCTTTGACTTAGGCCTGCAGCCCACAGCTGACCCAAAACTAACACCGCAGGGAACCAGGAGCCAGTGAAGGAGACCCAAAATTCTCCTCTGTGATGCGACCCAGAGTAAAAATTCTAAGTTTAACACCTCTAGGTGTTTGAGAGCTTGGAGGAGAGATGGCTTCTCTGGGCCTTGTTTCCATCTGCAAATGGAAATGGCAATTCAGTTGTTCTAGATTCCTGGGCAACATAGGAGAAAAATAAACATGGTTTGGCCTGTAGGATTGGGCTTTAGTGCATTGGTCATTTAGCCCCCACCATGAGTAACAAGGCTTTGAAAGGGAGCCCTGATTGACTATCTTATCATCAGAGGAAAAGAAGTGAACAAATAAGTGGATTTGGGTATCGGAAAATCAAATACCATAAGCATCTTTATAACCAACATTGTGTATGCAGTAATATACTTGATAACTATTTCCCAAAAGAACGAATAATGAATAAATCAACTCAATATAAATAAAAAATTTCTTAAAACAGTTGGGGCTTTAGTCCGCTTTGATGGCCTCTCACAGTTAAAGAAACAAAGGCCCAGAGAAATGAAGGCATTCGAGGATTTTGGAGATATTACTGGCCAGATATTTTATGATTTTTTTATTCATCAGTTTTAACTAGGATTTTATCATTTAACTTTGTATAGTTTTTCCTTTTTATGCATTTCCTAGATTGAGTCTCATGAATGTTTAATTTCTGTTTAAAAAATTTGTTGTATCTACATATATAAAATTCAACAAATTAGGCATTCTTGCAACTTAAACAAATTTTCTCACATAAGAAGACTAATACATTTAAAATACACCTTTGGTGCAACATTTTGGCTTTACCTAATGAAAAATGCTCTATTTCACATTTGGAGTATTTTCAGTTTCCTGGATATTTTATCTGTATAATGAAATTCATAATTCGTTCTTTTATAATTAACAGTTTCATTTTGTGCATTCTATAGATTTTATGCAAGCAAACATGCAAACCTTTATTGGTCCACAGATTCCATTCACTGTCATCTCATTTTAAATAAAAATTGGAAATTATATGAATATAAATCTTTTGACTTAGGTGAGTGAACATTAATAAAAGATACAACAAACTTGCAAAGATTTTAATCATCCATGGAACTAGGCCCTGAATAGCTGGGTAACATCTTTCAAACTCTGCAGTTATTTTGTTAGACAAACAGCTGATTCAAGTTCAAGTACCTTGTACTCTCAGTGCCTCCACCCGCACGTCTTAGGGGTGAGCATCGGATTGTGCTGCTTTGTGCTGTTAAGTCTATATTAAAAGTACCTTTGAAAGTACCTTGGAGCCCTTTTGTTTAGAACAAAAAGCTTGTACTTAACACTGACTGGAAAGATCAAACCTGGCTTATCCACATGATCTCCATTGATTTTAATGTTTTCATTCTTCCCTCTTCTGATTGTAAGAAACTGAGTTGAAAGAGAAAAAGTAATGATAAAACAAAAGCATTTTCTTCTGTTTTTTGAGAGTGAATGTCTTTGTGCTGCAGATAAAATTATTCATTTTCTACACCTATTGGGATTAACTATTTAAATGGAGCAGGAAAGTTTCATTCCCGTGACTTTCAGTCACAGAATGGAAGTTTGTGGGTGTAGACAGCCTTACTCCTGACCATCCCTGCAGTCAGCTGGAACCCTTCATGCCCTCAACAGCAAACTTCACCCAGGCTGCTTAGAGGAAAAATCTTCCCCCAACTTCTCACCCAGCAAGTGAGTGCCTACCCTACACTCAGCCCCTCGGAGTTCTGTGGGACCACTTGGGTTTTACGGCTGTATCTTAGTCCCTTCTGGCTGCTATGACAAGAATCCCGTGGCCTGGGTGCCTATAAACCACAGGCATCTATGTCCCACAGCTCTGGAGGCTGGATGTCCAGGATCAAGGCACCGGCAGATTCAGTGTCGGGTGAGGCCCCTTCCTGGTTCACAGACGGTGTCTTCTCCCTGTGTCCTCAGTCGGGGAAGGGCTAGGGACACTCTGGGTCTCTGTTTTAAAGGCACTAATTCCATCACAGGAGCCCCACACTCATGACCTACTCACTTCCCAAAGGCCATTGGGGTTAGGTTTTGTCAACTGAAAAAAAAATTGCACAACCTAAAAGTTGAGAGTTATGTTTTATTTGGTGGACATACTGAGGACTTCAAGCCTAGAAGGCAGCATCTCAAGTGGCCCTGAGAAACTGCTCCAAGGAGGCCAGGGTATATAGGAGTTTTTGCAACAAAAGACAGGTAGTCGGAAAGTCAAAAGATTATTGTTAATTAAAGAAAACCAGGTATTCAAGTTAAGGAATTCAGTGCTTTTCTATGTATGAGAAGAGGCAGGAGTCTGGCTGGGCTCACTGAAGTCATTCCTTTGATGTGTACCTCAGCTATCTGGGGCCAGTGTCCTGTGCTCCTCATCTGGAGTCTCCTCAGGGCTCACTGTCGGGGTGCCTGCAGTCTGATGGCTGCTTAGATGGCGGGCATTCCTTGTTTCCATCCTGAGTTCCCTCAGGACTCACCGTCGGGGTGGGAGGGGCTGCATTCGCTGATGACTGCGACGTCCTTCATTTTCTGAAAGGGCAGCAACATTCTTAGTTCACAGTTTCAACCTGTGGATTTGGGGGGGACACACACATTCAGTCCCTGGTCCAGGACTGTGGCATGAGGAGGCCGGACGGGGGCCCCTGGTGTGGTGGCCTCGCGGTTACTCTGTCCGTTCAGGAGGAGCAGTGGCCGGGGGCCCCCGGTCTGTGGCTCCAGAGGTTGAGGTCAGTCAGGCAGGAGCTGGACTGCTGTCACCTTCAAAGTTGCCCTATGGGCTGTGGCTGATTTTCCACACTTTGCAGATGAGAAAATTTATCAGCCGATTTGAATCATCATCATTTTCTTTTCCTTCTTCTTCCTTTTTTAACAAACTGGAAGGAATAAGTAAAGAAGGAAGCTGGTGGGAAATGTGAAAATCTAGAGGCAAAACCACACATTTCCTGATCTCCCCCTGGGTCATGACTCTCAGGTCATCCAGGGTTGGTGACAGGGTCTTGCTCAAGGCAGCCGTTACTTGGGATCCTTGTGCTGAAAAAATAGAGTCCCTAGAATAACATTTGTGCAGAAAGTCTGAGACTCTCCCCACAGGCTGTCTCCCCCGGGCCCTGCAGTAATTGCCTATGTTTCTCTGGCAATGTGCTTGCCTACCAGAAACTGCATTTTAGAATAAAGGAGGTAGGGTAATTCGTAGCATTATTCTAGTCTCCAATGGTCATTCTTAGGTCTGAGTTATATAAAAAGAAATTCAAATAAAATAAATAGCAATTGAAACGTAGTCTAGCTGGCCCACAGAAGACAAACAAATCATTTGTCCCTCAGGTTAATGTAAGTCTGTGTCACCCTAGCAGAACTCTATTATTCTCACTTTCTCTATGTCCTCAACTTAAGATTCATTTTCTTGTGACTTTTTGACTCAAACCAAAATGTCTTTTGTAACATTTGTACACAATGTCTAGAATTTTGCGGTTAGCTGGGATCAATCTTCATAAATGAGAGAGTCAAACACAGAGACATCCCTCAGTCAGAAGAGAGAATGCCAGTGGCTTTTCAAATTAGGAACAAAAGGGCAGAAAGATAGTATCCAGAGGTTAATGCGTGGAATATAATGACACATTGTTCCCAGGTGAATTAGCATATTAACCTTCTTTTCAAAATTCATTTGAAGGTAAAATAAATGGAATTGGTTTTCAGAACAGTTAATCAACTCCAATCTATTTGGACTCTCAACATGAAAATCTAATCGCAATAGTTGAATATATACTTAATTGCAAGGCCTTTTATTTTAGGAAGTGAAAGCCATGCTTAGCTCTTTGCTATTGGGAAAAAAAGAGACGTTATGATATTTTGGTAGTTGGATAATTTTTGGACAAAGGTTTTACATTATTTTTAAAGCATTTTCCAAAAAGATGCTAATTTTACCCAAAGACAAATCAACCAGGAAGTTAAATAAATTAGATGATCAACTTCTGTTTTGTTGACAGGAACTGACCTCTTAATTTGCCATCTACAGACAGATGTGATTCTGAGTATTTGTTGCATCCCATTAGATATCAAATCATTAGTTAAGCTAAGATGGCACAAATAAATTTCAATGCAATTATCTCCTGGTGCAGCCTCTTTCACCTACTCATGGATTTACATGTTCTGGAAACCAGGCCGCTCTACAGTCAAGGAATTCAAAAAACATAACTTGAAAGACGGGCCTTCCCCCTTGACCGCCCGCCACGCTGGACTCTTGGCTCTGTTTAAGGGGCTACAGTGAATCTCCACGAGCACCCGGTGGAGGAGCAGCGCCGTCGCCGCCAGGGACATGGGTGCTGAACGCACGGGTCCGCGTGACATTGAGGGCAGAGGGCGGGTGCACGGCCCAGCCTCTAACCACAGCTCAAGGCTCTGGCCAAACCCACCAGCCTCTGAAGCCAACCCGCTTTGGATGCTCAAGTCCCTCCCCTGAGATTTTACCTGAACCACCAGTTTCCATATCTCTAAGGACAGACGATGATGAATCTTTACACGAGCCATTCACACAGCCTCTCCATGTGCCTTTGTGCTGCAGGTTTTCCCCAGTGAGGTGACCCATATTAATATTTTACTGACTTTACAAAGAGCTTGGTTTCCTGCTGCTGTTTCATTGGACAAGCAACAGAAGCCCCTTCTGGCTGATATAAGCAGAAAAAGGACTTAGTGGAAAGATACTGGGAGGGTGTGTGCAGCGGCCAGAACCCAAACCGCACCGAGGGGGCCACAGGAGGCACTGGTGAGCACTGGAGCCCTGGACGCTGGGCGACAGCCAGGGCAGGAGTGTCGCCGTGCCCCCTCTGCCTCACTGGCCGGGACCCCTCCAGGCCCTCCATGTCACTCACTGCAGATCAAGCCCCAGAGGGGCCCGGTCACGCCTAAGCCACCTGCACACACCCCACTGGGGGTCAGCGCTGTCGCAGGTGCAGGTGTGCTGGATGTGGTGATTCTGCTGCTCTGAGTTAAAGCACAAGTGAGTGTCGGTGCTCTGTGCCCAAGAGAACCAGGCAACCAGGATGTCTGCAGTCAGTGATTATTTTTATATTGAAAGGCACCAGAAAAAGTGAAGGCTCTAGTACTTATTTTGTATTTGCCATGTACCAGATGTGATAAACAAGCCACTTCAGAAAATCCTCAGAACAACCACATAAACAGATCACAGGGATAGTTGTACAACCAGGTCTGTGGGCCCCCAGAACTTGTGTCCCCATCGGCAAATTTATGGGAATTTGCTCACGTGTGGGAGCTGGAACGTGTGTGTTTACGTCCACGTCTTCAGAAACTCCACTAAAACCAGTCACAGAATTGTCTGCACAGAGGTGTGACGGGGGGAGGGGGTGGGGGAGGACTTACAGTTTCTGGTCCAGCCTGTAAGGAGCTCGAAAGTCATTACTCCTGTCCTGAAAACAACACAAGAGCTGAGCAAGCTGAAAATTGGAGAGACAGCAGCGGATAGACTTAAAACGTGCTTGAGAACTGCTGGAAACGCAGCGTGGATAAGTTTGAGAGTTTAAAACTCCAGGGGGGACCAGTCTAGGGGCCCCCATACTCTTTTTCATGAGCTCTACCACCAGGAGCCCTACCAGGTTCTCACAGTAAAGATCAGAGAAAAATCCCCTCCTGCTTCCAGCAGGGGGAAGAGAAAGTAGCCCTGTTGAAATATACCCAGAACATTGTTTCATTTGGGGTTTTTTGTGTTTTGTTTTTAAAGGAAATTATTTTACCAGAACCTAACCAACCTAACCCACTCCAGCCGCTTCTAGCCTTCCACCAAGTTCCAACCCCTCTAGCCATTCTGTCTTACCTGAATTGGAGAGGGAACTGAATGCGTTCGTCACAGCCCAAGGCACAGGCTCACTGAAAGACAGACCTAATCACAGGACTAGAGAAGATTCCCATCCCCCCACACACCTTACCTCCACATCAGTAGGGCTCCTGTGTAATAACAGGAATAAAACTGAAAGAATTAAATGTCTCAGCACTTACGTAAGAAGTGTCTAGGGAAACCCAAAGACGACGGGGAGATGAAAACAAGGACACACAGATGAAAACAGAACACAAGGACACAAACAGCTACAGCAAACGGTAAACACAGCCCAGCCCCTGGCAGATAAAAAGAAAACCTCACATGAAAGAACTATTTACTTCAGTTCCTTTACCCAGTGCATCATGTCTGATGTGCAACAAGAAATTACAAGGCATACTAAAAGTCAAAACAAAACACAGTTTGAAGAGACAGAGCTAGACTCAGATATGGCAGAGATGTTGGAATTATCAGACCAGGAATTTAAGACTATGATGGACATGCTCAGAGCCTGAATGAAGAAAGAGGACAACATGCACAAACAGATGGTAATGTAAGCAGAGAAGGAAACACTAAGAAAGAATGAAAAAGAAATGCTGAAATCAAAAACACCATAGCAAAAATGAAGAGTGCCTTTGATGGGCTCAGCAAGAGACTGGACACAGCTGAGGAAAGAATCAGTGAGCTTGAAGAAATGTCAGTAGAAACTTCCAAAACTAAAGTGCAAAAAACTTACCAAAAAAAACCCTGAAAACTGAAAATCAGTTAATGTAATCCATCACATCAACAGGCTAAAGAAGAAAAATCGTATGATCATATCAGTAGATGCAGAAAGAGCGTTAACAAAACCCAACATTCATGCTAAAACCCCTCAGCAAACTAGGAATAGAGGGGAACTTTCTCTACCTACAAAATGTTTACAGCTGCCATCACACTTTTTTTTAAAATAAATTTATTTATTTATTTTTGGCTGCATTGGGTCTTCGTTGCTGTGCACGGGCTTTCTCTAGTTGCTGCGAGCTGGGGCTTCTCTTCGTTGCAGTGAGCAGGCTTCTCACTGAGGTGGCTTCTCTTGTTGCAGAGCACAGGCTCTTGGTGCTTGGGCTTCAATAGTTGTGGCACGTGGGCTCAGTAGTTGTGGCTCGTGGGCTCTAGAGCACAGGCTCAGTAGTTGTGGTGCATGGGCTTAGTTGCTCTGCAGCATGTGAGATCTTCATGGACCAGGGCTTGAACCTGTGTCCCCTGCATTGGCAGGTGGATTCTTAACCATTGCGCCACCAGGGAAGTCCCTGCCATCACACTTAATGGTGAGAAACTGGATGTCCTTCAGCTAAGGTCAAGAGCAAGGCAAGGATGCCCCATCTTGCCACTGCTTTTCAACATCATGCTGGAAGTCCTAGCCAATGCAATAAGAAAAGAAAAGGAAATAAGCCATATGCAGATAGGGAGGGAAGACATAACACTGTCTGTTCACAGATGAAATGATCGTCTATGTAGAAAAATCCCAAAGAATAATTTTTAAAAACTCATGGAACTAATAAATGATTATAGCAAGGTTGCAGGATGCAAAGTTAACACAAAAAACTAAATTGTTTTTCATATATCAGCAATGAGCAAGTAGAATTTGAAATTAAATACACAATACGATTCAGGTACATTTTCACCCCCAAAATGAAATGCTTAAGGAATAAATCTAACTAAATATGTGCAAGATGTATATGAAGAAAAGTACAAAATTCTAATGAAAGAAATCAAAGAAAAAATAAATGGAGAGATAATTTATGTACGTGGATAGGAAGATTCAGTAGTGTCAAGATGTCAATTCTTCAGAACCTGATCTATAGATTCAATGCAATCCCAATCAAAATCCTGTTATTTTGAGGATATTGATGGACTGGTTCTAAAGTTTATAGAGAGAAGCAAACAAACAAAAACCCAGCCAAACAAACAAAAAATAAACAGAATCCAGAACAACCAACACAACATTGAAGGAGAAGAACAAAATTAAACGACTAACACTCCCTGAATTCAAGACTTCCTATAGCACTACAGTAATCACAACAGTGTGGTATTGACAAAAGAGTAGGCAAATAGACCAATGGGACAGAATAATATCCCAGAAATGGAACCACACAAATATAGTCAACAGATTTTTGACAAAGAAGAAAAACAATTCAATGGAGAAAGGATAGTCATTTCAACAAATGGTGCTGACACAACTGGACTTCCACATGCAAAAAAAAGTAATCTGGACACAGACTTTACACCCTTTACAAAAATTAACTCAAAATAGATCAGAGATCTAAATGTAAAGCGCAAAACTGTAAAACTCCTAGAAGATAACATAGGAGATAATCCAGGTGACCTTGGGTTTGGTGGTGACTATTTAGATATACCAAAAGCATGATCCATGAAAGAAAAATTTGACAAGTTTAATTTCATTAAAATTAAAAACTGCTCTATGAAATATACTGTTAAGGGAATGAAAAGACAAGCCACAGACTGGAAGAATATCTTTGCAAAACACATATCTGATAAAGGGCTTGTATCTAAGATGTACAAAGAACTCTTAAAACTCTACAATAAGAAAACAAGCAAGCCAATTAAAAAAATGAACAAAAGATCTGAACAGACACCTCATCAAAGAAGATATTCAGATGGAAAATGAGCATGTGAAAAGATGTTTACCCATCCTAAGTCATTAGGGAATGGCAAATTGAAAAAAAAAGAGCTACCATTACACACCTATCAGCCTGGCTAAAATTGAAAACACTGACAACACCAAATGCTGGTGAGGATGTGGAGCAACAGGAACTCTCATCATCGCTGGTGGGGATGCAAATGGTGCAGCCACTTTGGGAGATAGTTTTGTTTTTTACAAAACTAAACATACTCTTACCCTATCATTCAGTAATCACATTTCCTGGTTTTTACTAAAAGAATTGAAAACTTATGTCCAACACAAAACCCTGCACACAGATGTTTAAAGCAGCTTTATCCATAATTGCCAAAACTTGGAAGCAACCAAGATGTCCTTCAGTAGATGAATGAATAAATAAACTGTGGTGCCGCCAGACAATGGACTATTATTCGGCTAAAAAGAAATGAGCCTTCAAGCCATGAAAAGACACGGAAGAAACTTAAATGCATATTACTAAGGGAAAGAAGCCAATCTTAAAAGGCTACAGACTGTGTGATTCCAACTATAAGACATTCTGGAAAACGCAAAAGTATGGAGACAGGAAAAAGATCAGTGGTTTCCAGGGGCTGGGGAGAAGGAGGGATGAATAAGTGGAGCACAGAGGATTCTTAGGGCAGTGAAACGACTCTGTATGATATTGTAATTATGGATACATGTCATTATATGTTTGTCCAGACCCACATAATGTACAACATCAAGAGGGAGCCCTAATGTAAACTATGCGCTTTAGTCAATAATGATGCATCAGTATTGGTTCATCAATAGCAACAAATAACCAACCATACTAATAAAAGATGTCGATTACAGGGAAAACTGGAGGGAGAGAGGGAGTATGTGGGAACTTTCTGGTCCATTTTTCTGTGAACCTGATCTAAAAAATAAAGTCTATTAAAATTTAAACAAACTATTAAACACACTATTTAAACAAAAAACTTGCATACATACAGTATGACTCCAATTATATGTGTAAACATTGGAAAAATATACCGAAATGTTAAGTATGGTTGCCTCTGAATAGTGGCTTATGGATTGTTTTGATTTTCTTCTTTATTTATACTTTATTGAATTTTCTTATTTTTATGCAGTGAGAATATGACTCTTTAATCATTAAAAAAACAATAAAAGTGGTTCATTATGTTTTATTTAAATAAGATACATAGTTTCACAAGTATAACTGTACTTTGGGGACAATAGAAAGGAATGTTTGAAGTTGTTACTGTCCCAGAAAATCAAGGGACCGTGTTTCCTGTTATTACACAGAATATCAAGACACATGCCCCAAAGAGCTGACACTAAAATGAGAACAGATGTTGGACAGATTCATGTGTGTGTCTCTAGTTCAAGGGAGTCATTACACAGGTAACAGTGTGGTGTTACCTGAGAAAAGGACACAAGAAAGCACCCCGTTGTTTTGACTCCACTGCTGTGGAATAAGCTCCAGGGAACCAGCCATGAGGACGCGCTTGACTCTCTTGGATTCTGTGGACCACGGGGTGTGTTTCCAGGTAGAGAATCACTGCTCGTCCACCTGCAAGTTCACAGATTCTCTTGTCTGCACGGAGCAGGGTTCTGTGCACTCACTTCTCCTCAGCACTTTGAGAGGGTTAAGTGGTTGTTTTTTTTCATTGTTTTGGGTGAGGTTGGAGGGTCTTCGGCAATAGTCGTCTTTTGTTTTTTGCTTTGGGGCTTATGTCCTTTGTTTTCCCAAGTCCGTCACATCTGCTTCAGAAGCCTTGACATGAGGGCGAGAGGGGCTGCTGCTCTGAGCCCCCAGGGCTCTGTAATTGCGTGACTGTCACTGCCGGGTGACCATGCTGCGTGGGTGGGGAGCTCTTGTCTTAGGACGGTTGGAGTTCAGGATGACATCGGGTAGCAAGCAGGCCCTCACAGCGATCCAGGTGGACCGATTTTAGGTGTACACTGTGTTAGGTGGAGTGAGTGATGGTGGAGCTGGGGTAGGGGGGAATCCACATGGCATCTAAGGTCTAATCATAGCGGGGGCACCGGTACAGGGACAGCTGTGGCACGAGGTTAACCGCTTCATCAACTAGTCCTGGCCCCACCAGACCCCTCCCTCTGTGACCTTGAGTAAACCACTTCCCCTTTTGCATTCTCAAGCAAAATGAGGGGTTGGATTAGCTCAGTGGTTTTCAAATTAGTTTTGGCCCACAGACCCCTATGTTTAAATGAAACTTAATTATACAGAAACCAGCCTAGAAAGGAGATAAAGGAGGAACAGCTCTGTTCTAAGCAGGAGTAGTGACATGGTCACCCGCAGCCCCTCAAGGGCACACGGAGAACAGAGGTTAAGCTCGTGGGATCACATGATGTCTAATCTCCTTGAAGCCGTAACACACCATGTGGGAGGATGTCTTGTCATATGTCAGTCTGGTGTCTCCTGAATCTAGCCGACCACACACTACTCTTTTCAAACCCACCAGATACTAAGAGAAGCAGCTAGAACGGAGATGAAATGGTACCTAGGGTCAAAGCAGGTGGGTTAGTCCTAACCCACCCTGACTCGGTCCTGATGTGGGACAGAGCCCCAGCTCCCTGGCTCTGTGAAGAGCACACAGTGTCTTGCTGACCTTACAGAGGGTGGAGGGGTGCAAATCAACGGCCAAATTGGTGGTGTTTGCAAATCAACTCAGCATCAGTGGGGCATCGGTTATGAGAGGTACAGAAGAGAATGCAGAAATAATTAAGAGATGGTCTGACCTGATGTCACCATTACAAAATCTATACAGATGTAAGGTACTGTGTTTATTTACAAATCAAAATGCACAATGAAAGAAACTTTTTTTTATTAACCACTCTTACCATGGTGTACATTACACCCCATGGTTTATTTATCTTATAACTGGAAGTTTGTACTTTTTGACCCCCTTCACCCATCCCCCCAGCCCCCCAACTCCCACCTCTGGCAACTGCCAATCTGTTCTCTGTATACATGAGCTCAGGTTTTTTGTTGTTTGTTTGTTTTGTTTGTGTTTTTTTTTGCAGTATGCGGGCCTCTCACTGTTGTGGCCTCTCCTGTTGCGGAGCACAGGCTCCAGACATGCAGGCCCAGCGGCCATGGCTCACGGGCCTAGCCGCTCCGCAGCATGTGGGATCCTCCCAGACCGGGTCACGAACCCCTGTCCCCTGCATCGGCAGGCGGACTCTCAACCACTGCGCCACCAGGGAAGCCCTGTTTGTTCTTATTTTTGTTTTAACATCTTTATTGGGGTATGTTTTGTTTTTAATTTCACATATGAAATCCTACAGTATTTGTCTTTCTCTGTCTGACTTATTTAATTTAGCATGACACCCTCAAGGTCATCCATGTTGTTGCAAATGGCAAGATTTCCCTCTTTATTATGACTGAATAATATTCCATTGTGTATATATACCACATCTTCTTTACCCATTCATCCTCAATGGACGCTTTGGTTATTTCCATATCTTGGCTGTTGTAAAAATGCTGCAATGAACATGGGGGTACAGATATCTGAGTTAGTGTTTTCATTTTCTTTGGATAAAGGCCCAGAAGTGGAATTGATGGATTATATGATAGTTCTAGTTTTAATTTTTTGAGGATAAACCTAATTGTGTGAGTTTAAACTGAAATCTTACGGGGCATAGAAGAAAAATCCAGGAACATTTGTAAAGCTGCTTCCTGGAAAAGATCTCGTCCAAGATAAAAATTATAGTTCAGGGCTTCCCTGGTGGCACAGTGGTTGAGAGTCCGCCTGCCAATGCAGGGGACATGGGTTCGTGCCCTGGTCCGGGAAGATCCCACATGCCGCGGAGCAGCTAGGCCCGTGAGCCGTGGCCACTGAGCCTGCGCGTCCAGAGCCTGTGCTCCGCAACGGGAGAGGCCACAACAGTGAAAGGCTGCATACCGCAAAAAAAAAAAAAAAAAAAAAAAAAAAAAAAAGATTATAATGCAAAAAAACCAAAAATGAAATATTTA